>NC_134064.1:6422924-6749970 GCF_965140245.1 Athene noctua | reverse complement strand
GTCCCTGACTATGGCAGAGCACGTGAGAGACGAGAGATGTCGACTGGGAGGGATGTGCCTGCACGGCCAGTATCTCTCTTTTGCAAGAGCAAAGAGAATTGCGGCAGGTTGTAAGGGGTCTGGCAGTTGCGGTGGGCGAAGCCTCAGGCTGAAAGGCAGCTGCAGGGAAGCGGAGGTGGACCCCAGAGCAAGGCAAGCGGAGGACAGCATGCCCCGTCTGCCCCGGGAGCTTCCCCCGTCTCTGTCTGCCAGCCGTTGGGACAGCCGGTCCCCGGTGCATTGCCCCATCTGTGCCACGCTGCAGACCGCTGCTGGCGAGGGGCAGAGTGGCCGTGGAGGTGCAGGTCTTGTGCCCTTCCCTCCACACTGGCCAGCAGCAGAGCCGCGCCGTGCCCTGCGCCAAGAGCCTGGAGGTGGTGGCCGTCCCCACTCTTTGCTAAAGACACCAGAAAGAGCCCTGAGCCTGTGTGCCCTAGGAAAATCCGACCATCACCAGGCCCCGGGCTGGCAGTGGGGCCGGGATTTGAAATGGGGGCAGAAATGCCGCACCACGGCCGTGCGTGGCGTCCTGCGTGGTGACAGATGCTGGGATGAGGCGTCAGGGCTGCAGCGCGGAGCCAGGACTTGTGCTTGCTCGGCAGCACGCCTCACCCTGTCTCAGAAAATCTGTAAGAGGAAACTGGATTTAAAATTGTTCTTCCAGGCTCCCGGGAGAAGGACCAGGAGTGAAGGAGGGCTGAGGGAGGGGTCACTCATCACCAGCTCATTACAGGCAGAAACCCAACACCCCGGGGAGCGCGGTGCGGAGCCAGCCCTGTGCGAAGGGTCATCTGCACCAACCCTGCAGCTGTGGATGCGCATTGCACTGTGCCCCGCGTCCAGATCAGGACGTTTTTATTATTTCTAGCATTACTTACAAAGTGTCCCCTATTTTCATCCTGTAGGACCAAATCCGAGGTGGTGTTTGCTTTTGGAGATGTAAATGCTTTGTTTCTGTAAGGTCTCTTGGTAGACTTGTATTTTCATTTGCATTTTTCATGTATAACTCGGTATGTGAGTCAGAGAGAAAATGAGCTTTGTGTTCAAGTGTGCATGGCCTGGGGGGTGGAACGTCCCTCACGGCCCCTGGGGCCGGGATGGGATCAGAGCGGGGCTGGCAGCTCTGCGGGGAGCAGAGGGGACAGACAGGAGGGGTGCTGGGTGCCGCCCGTGAGAGCCGGCCCTGTCCTGCTGACTGCGCCGGGCCGGGGCGATGCACCAGGGGAGAGGCAGAGCATGGACCCGGCAGTTTTCCCTGAGCATCCTCTCCTGGCAGTATCAGCATCCGGCACCTGCAGGCATGCTGCCCTGGGGAGTCCTTCAGCTGAGGAGTTCCTCCGCTAAAGGATTTCCCATTTTCACCGGCGAACGTCCTCCCCCTGCTGTGCCCCCACGGTGCAGCTGCTTATTTTCGAAAAGGGAGAGGGAAGGAGCCGTTATTTGCACCCTCCGAGCCACACTGCACCCCTTCTCCCCACTGTCCCGATTTGCACATCAATGTTCTCTCCCTTGCGGGGTGAATTCAGAAAGGCCACATTTGCACTTGAATATCCAAATAACATACGGGCAAGCAGTTGATGTCTCCATCCATTTCCAAGGCTCGCTACTATAAGCACTTAACTTTACCCTTGCCCAGATGTGCGTTCGTTTTATGTGTTGTGCATAAAACGGCAGAAATTGCACGGGGTGGAATGTGTTGGAATTGGCACTTTGGAAAATGCGTACTCTGCTGGAATGTGCTAACATCCAGCTCGCACAGAAGGGCAATTAACTCTATTTATGTTCATGAGACTGAATCTAAAACTGGCTTCAGAAAGCAGCTCACTCACATTAAAGGGCTTTATAATCATTATGCTAAAGTATTTCTTTTGAAAACATTTTCAGTTTCTTAAACAGTTAGGATATTTATAAAATATGGCATCAATTACTACATATTTCTTTATTCACACTGATTATACAACCTATAATTATACTTAAGCCTCTTATTTGTATATCATGGCAGCATTAAGAAAAGCTCTGTGATTTGTCTGCATGTTATTCTTTCCAAATAGCAGAGGGCTGCGGGCTCTCCCCTCCTTTAGAGAATTAACGTGGTGGTGTTGCCCAAACAACATCACCCAGGTGTCTGCCCCCCCCAGCCAGTTCCCGGCAGAAGGAGCAGGCTGGGGCGGACAGCTCATGGTGACAGGTAAAGTTGGCTTTGTGTCGCTCGGGCTCCAAGCGCCGTGTTTACAGCCAGCTTCTCACAACTGTTTACTCACAGGAAAACATTTGCCTGGATCCCTTTTGCTTGCTGCCAAGCAGTCAGCGTTGGAACAATGAAACTCTCCCTCGGGGTCCGTCGTTAGAAAGGCAGCGTGGGCTCCCGTGGCCGGGCGGTGCCGGGGACCCCGCGCGCGATGCTGGGGGCGTCCGGCCGCTGGGGCACTGACCGCCTGGAGCCCGTGTGTGAGTGCCTGGAAGGAAAGGCCCTGCCTGAGCGAGGGAACCCGCCGTGCCCTTCGGAAGCGCCTGGTTTGGAGCAGCTTGTCTCTTGCCGCGGCTCTCGTTGACTTCTGTTAGGGTTTCACTCAATGTTAGATCCCACTGCTTGTACACAACCCCCGCCTTGAAACCACTTATTACAGACGAGACAAATCCGCTCGGCTCCCGCTCAGCCGAGGCAGCTGATTGCACAAGTTCATCTCTGGCACCGTGGTGACTTGCAGGGGCCGGGGGACACAGTGGCTAAACCCCAGGCTGAGCCTGGCTCGGCTCCGGCTGACTTGAGGGAACTTTGCAGTGGGAAATTTGTGAAAAACCTGCTTTCCCGCACTCTGCTCTCGGAACAGCAGTTGATGTTTCCTGGCAAGCAGTTCACTGGGTCTCTTTGCAGACTGGTGTCCCAGCAGACTTTTCTTTTTGAGCCTCCGAAGGTCACCAGGCTTTTGGGCAACATGAGCAGGGAATGGAGCTGGACTCTGGAAGAGGAAAAAACCCTGAATGCGCAACATAAACAAGAGAGCCATAATGACTGAACTCGTGGTTTCTTTTTGACAAGGAAAATGGGAGAAGAAAATGAACACTTTGAAAAGGAGAAGCAATTGGTTTTGGAGCATCATTTGTGACAAGGTGAATGCTCTGAACAAATTTCAGATTGATTCTGTGCAAAAATGGGAGACAAATTGCTCTCTGAGGGACAGTCACCTTCCACGCACCAACATCAGCAGCTACGTTACAGTCAGCATGTTTCTGCAGGAGAAAACACTCGCTAAGCTTGCTTTCAACTACTGAAATACTGTACCTGCAGAAAGGCCTGGAAATACATTTTTGGGTTGTGGAGCTGCAATGTTTGTTGTACCTTTCCACAGCCAAATAAATGCTTTGGGCAATAAGTCTAGCGTCGCCTCTCTGCAGCCAAGTAGCCAAATCCCCATCTTTTGAGGACCGAGATCTGGGTTTGGTGGGAGTCTCACTGGCTGCAAGCGTGTGTTGAAGAAGAGGTGGCTCCTAGTTCTCATGGTGTAAGTGGGAGAAAAGTCAGCAGTGGTGAAATTGTACTTGGTAGTTGTCAGAAAACATTGGTGCTGTATGAGAGTCTACTGGAGTGCTGTTGGGAAATGGTGCAGTTTCCAGCTCGCCATAGAAAACCGTGTATGAACAAAGGGATTGAGATGCAGATGAGCTGAGGAGGAAGGATGGCCTTGCTGGACTGGGTCTCGGTTATTCCAGCTTAATTTCTGATTTGTTAAACGACCATGGGAAAGAGCTGGTGCTGATGGAGAGGAATGCCAAGGCTCCTTCTGTACTGCTGTCTCCCCATACCGCAGTGGAAAGAGCTGGGTTTGCCTGCATAGGCTGAGACTACAAGCCCCCCCAGGGGCCTGTTTCTGAAGCAAACCCAGGGGCAGACGGTCCCAAAGATGCAGCACCAGCACTGAGCCCTGTTCCCAGGGAGGCTGCTCTGTGAAAGCCCTGCTGGAGCCAGCCACTGTCGAATCCTACAGCATGTGGTCAGGCACGGGGCAGGGGGGAAATACCCAGTCAGGCAGGGATTGACAGCGCAAAAATTAAAGGGAACTGCTTAAGAATCGTGACAGGCTTTTTCTGAGAGGTGCAAAGAAGCCACCATGTGAGAGGAAATTCTGCTATAATAATTATATGAACCATGCCCATCAATTTTACTAATGAATCTGCTGAGGTTCCTAGCCTGTTTCTAAAACTATAGGAGCAAGTTGGTGTTTAATCGAGCGTCGAACAACGCTGGCTGGGAACACTGAAAGGTGGGGCAGGACACAGCAGCTGCTGCCTTCAGTGAGTTCAGGGCGTGGGGTCGGAGCAGAGATCCCTGCTCGGGGGGACACTGGCGGGTCTGTCCCTGGAGACGCGCTGCACGCTCTCACGTTGTTCTTGTGGTGTATGAGCACATCAGTGCCCTTTAAGGGGGTTACCTTTCAGCAGTGTGTAAGTGGAAGTGTGTACTTGCCCTACTGCAGTTATTGTTTTTTCCAGTGCATGTGTATGGCACTGCAGGGGTTAAGGGAGCAGAGCACTGAAATTTCAGCGGATAAAGAACCTCCCTTGGTGGATGAGGCGTGTATACAGCTTTCCTTGTTACGCTTGACAGATGTGCAACAATAGACAATGAGTCAAAGTGGGGAGCCAGAAAAGAGCGCAGGAAAAAGCTGCTGAGAATTACTGGTGTGGCCAGGAGAGCGAAGCCCTCTTATAACAGAGCATTGTTCTGCTGGATATAAATCTCCACTGAAATATGAACACCAGGCTTCCATGGACTTCCCAAAGCTGGAATGTGCATCATCAATAACCAAGCCCGCTGCCCTGCACGGAATCATATTTATCACCATTACACTGAGGTGTGAAGCCCCCAACCTGCAAGGCTGGGGTGACAGACCTGACTTCCAGCTGGTGGTAAGGTCAGGCCAAGCCACAGGCTGGGCTGAGGAGGAGGCAGTGCTGTTCCCGGGGCAGCAAGGGCCGGGGCGCGTGCCTGCAGCCTTCCCGCAGATCCTGGGGGCCCTGACAAGTGCACACCCCCCCCCACCCCCCCCCAAAGCTGTGCTGACTCAGGGCTCCTTAACTTCACGGAGCATTTTGGGACAGCACTGTCTCGGGTCCGAAAGCACAAGGCTGCACAGCTCTAAACCCTCGGTGCCGGCTCTGCCCTTTATCGTGCACATACGCAGGAGCCGCGCTCAGCTCCGTTTCTGCCAAGCACTTCCTTCCCCTCCAGCGCGGAGCTGGTGCCTGATCTTGTGTGAACGTGTCTTTCTCATGCCTGTTGTCGAGTCTCTGTGACATGCAGGGTCCCCAGGACCGGTATTTCTCCGCTTAGCCAGGACACTGCTTGGGTAGCAGCGTCGGCCGAGGGCAGAACGGCAGAGAGAAGTGCACAAGGCGTTGCCCCGACACCCAGCGCCCCCTCCCTGCTTTAGCCGAGGAGGAATTCCCACTTTGTCCCAGTACAGTTCGTAGAGCCTATGACTGGAAACGACTGAATAACCAACCCAATGGCAGCTGGGCATTGTGCTGGCTCTCCCGGCCGGCCGGTGGAGGTTTCCAGTGGATGAGCCTTACTCTGTGGCTTTGACACTTGGCAGCACAGTGGCCCTTCCCAGGTGGCAGCCTGGAATTTGCACTGTGCTGGCAATTTATAAGCTATTGTTTCTCTCCCTGACAGAACGGCTGTGCAAGTCCCAGCACAGCATGGGCTATGGATTTTCTTGTTCTGCTTATGAGTGTAAAGTTTTGCATTTTTTCTGCTGACCTCTGTGCTTGAAACTTTTCCACTCTTGTGAAACTGGTGCTTGCTGCCTTAGAAAACTTGCAAGATGGAGAAGGCTGTACAGTGGGAGAACTGAAACCCAGTTTCACTTTTCCACTCTTTTTTCTTCAGCGGTCCCTCTGTTCCACTCAGTGATGGAATAGGAAGTCTGGTAACGGATATACAGCAGGAGCAGACAGATTGGTCCAACCGAGAACTTGACTCGTTTCCAAAATCCCTGTAGTGTATTTCCCAAGCCACATCTGATCTCAGAGCTCCTCATTCTCCGTGATTACACCTTCTCCCTGGTCTATAGTCGCCCTGTCTTACCTGGGGTTTCTCCCAAGCGCCCTTGTACCGCGCTTTTGGCTGCTGCTGCGCATGTTTGAGGTTGAGATACTTCTGGAAAGGAGAAGGGCATCCTGTGCTCAGCCAGGCAGGCACGAAATGCCCTTCCCAGCTGAACAAGGTCGCTGCTCCTTCGGGCAGAACAGCTGAGCACTAGCTGGGAACCCAGAGGCCCTGCTCTTTGATAAGCATCTGGTAATACCAGAACTGTTTCCTCAAAGTAAAAGGGACTTAATGGCAGGATACTGGTGTCACCTCTGTGCAAATATCGGATGACAGTCCAGAAGCTAAATTGCCTGCAATTACATGACTGAATTAAAGGGAAGACAGACAGCAGCGCGTCAGATATGAACGAGGTTCATTGTTCGCCTGCAGATATTCACATTTCTCCAGCTCAGTCTCAGAAAAGCACCCTTGTGTCTTCCAGGCCGGTACAAAATTTGATCCGCTCCTGCTTTCAGCTGTGGGACGCGGCCACTCCCTGCTCGAGCAGCTCTGCCCGCAGGGCCCGGGTCGGGGCCCGGCGGAGGGAACGCGGCCGGGGGGGGAGCGACCCGGGGCGGGGGCCGCCGGGCAGCGGGGCTGCGGCAGAACCCCCGAGCTCTCGGGGGCCGGGACCCGCCAACAGCGCCAGGCCGGGCCCGGTGCGGGGGCACTCGGGGCTCTGCGGCCCCCCCGGGCGCTGGGGAGGGGCTGGGGGTTCCCGTGCTCAGCGCCACCCTCCGGCTCCGGGGCGGCCTGCTCACCGGCCCCGGCACCGCCGGCCGCCCCGCCCCTCCCGGATCCCGCCCCGCCCCGCCCCGCCCCGCCCCGCCCGGATCCCGCCCCGCCCCGCCCGGATCCCGCCCCGCCCCGCTCCGCCCCGCCCCGCCCGGATCCCGCTCCGCCCCGCTCCGCCCCGCCCCGCCCGGATCCCGCCCCGCCCCGCCCCGCCCCGCCCCGCCCGGATCCCGCTCCGCCCCGCCCCGCCCCGCCCCGCCCCGCCCGGATCCCGCCCCGCCCCCGCCGTTGGTGCCCGGCGCGCGCCGCGGGGGGGCGCGTTTGCCTCGGAAACGCGCGGGGCCGGGGGGGGGGGGGGTGGGCGACCCGTCGCGGCGGCAGCGGGGCCCCCCTTCCCTTCCCTTCCCTTCCCTTCCCTTCCCTTCCCTTCCCTTCCCTTCCCTTCCCTTCCCTTCCCTTCCCTTCCCTTCCCTTCCCTTCCCCTTCCCTTCCCCTTCCCTGCCCTCCCCTTCCCCCGGGATTTGCGGGGTGCTGCTGGTGCTGCCCTGCCCCGGCGGGGGGGGGGTGTGTGTGTCCCCCGTCCCGCTCCGGCCCCTCGGGCCCTTCTCTCAGCTCGGGGCCTCCCTGCAGTGGGATTCCGTTATTATTGCTCGTAACTGCAGCATCGAGAGAATCTTGGCAGGACCCACTCGCCCCAAACCCTGCGCCCCGGCCCAGGTAACGGCGGGTAACGCGACCCATGCGGAGCGCGTCGTGGTGCTGCCGAGAAACGGCCTCGGGGCTTCGCACGTCCCCGGGTGCGCTCTCAGGTGCAGCAGGCAGAAGCTTCCATCCCGGTCCAGTTAGGATGGTGCTTCTTTATGGTGTAACCAGTCCGGACATACGGTCTGCTGCTTTATCCATTTCACTAATTGCTTGCAGCTGTTAAAGCTTTTCATACTTGGGGAAAAGGAAAGGAAAAAGGTAAAAGTCGATCCACAAAAAAATCGGGAATTGATAACAGTCTCTATGCTGGAAGGGATGGAGATGAGAAGACTTTTGAGTTGTAATTCGTGGTCTAATAAGCTAACTAGGAAGGAACAAAAATTAAGGGAAGCTTTGCTGGTTTTGTTTCACGTCTGATGGAAAATCCGGGTTGGTTAATTCTCGCTGCGTGGCTGTAAATGGTAATGGCACGGTCCTAGCCCCGAGGGGAGGGGGCGCCTGGCCGAGGGGGCTGTGGGGAGGTGAGGAAGGACGGCACAAGGAGGAGGAGCGGTGGCATCTGCCCGGAGCTGGCGTCCCAGGAGCAGGGTGCCTGTCAGGGACACCCGGTCCTTGGGAAGGGGAACAGTGCAGCCAGGGCAGGTCTGCCCGCGGCCAGCCCGGGAGGGGCTCCGGCAGCGGCCTGGGTGTTTGGGGGGGCACGAAGGCGTGGCAGCCTGTGCAGCTTTGTGTTTCCGTCCCCGCTAAAAGCCCGAGGGACGGCCGGTGCCATCCGAGTCCGCGGGTCTCTGCTCTGTGCCGTTGCGGGCCGGAGCTGCGCCGGGAGCCCTGCGCCGGGATCGGGGCTGGTGTCCATGTGGGCTGTGGCTGTGTCACGGCCCTGGCGGAGGACAGTGGGCGGGCAACGGGCAGGCAGCAACCTCCGCCACGCTCCTCTGCTGCAGTGAGTCGAGGTTTTGTCTTTCCCGTGACACGAGGGGAGGTCACAGCCCAGCCCAAGGCCACCACGCTGCTGTGGCTGCCGTCCCCCTGCAGCCGGCTTCTTCGGAGCGGTCCCCAGCCCCCTCTCAAAGCCGGTCAGGATGGGGCTGGCACGGAGCTGGGGTCACCTGCCTGATCATGGCACCCCCCAGACACCCCGGGGGGCAGCCGCGAGCGCGGAGGAGGGCAGGCTCGTCCTGCGGGTATAGCGCATCGGATTAACACCCTGCGAAAAGGGGCAGCAGCCCCTGAGATGTGTTGTGATTTTGATCCTTATTTAGCACCATGCGTTGTTTCTCCTTGCCCCGACTCTGATCCGAATGTGCTCTTCATCTCCTCGGTGGAGAGCAGGCTACGGTACCAAAAGTCATTGAGTTTTGGGGCCTGCAGCAAGGCTTAATGACAGTTTAAATTAGGAACCTGAGTTGTGGCACGGTAACACTAGAGTGAAGGCTGTAATTAGGAAGGCAGCGATTTCCCCGTGACCTTTTTTTTTAAAGTGTTTGAAGTGGCCCCGTCTCGGCAGAGCTCCCTCCCTGTGTTAGAAGTTTCTCTCTAATGTGGGTCATGCCTCTGCTGTTTGCAGGTGGCACAGTACGGAATCTGCATTTTGTTTTTTCAAAGTTAAAGTGTCTTTGAAATGTGATTTTGCATCTAATGCAGAATGTAATAAAAAGACTTTAAAGAGCTGCTGATGCCTCGTGGAAAACTGAAAAACATTCTGTTGAGAAACAATTCTGCTGGGCTGTCTTATCTGCTGTTCCCTTTGCTCATTTTTGATAGCACGGGGCACTATAAATATACATAGTTATACATAAAAATGAGAAACCTTGGCAACCAAATAGAAGGTTAGTTGTTTTCTGGTGTTTGATCGCTGTGGGCAGGTGGGTGAGGGGAGATGGGGTTCATGGGCCAGCGTTTCATCTTCACAGCTACTGGACCGATGCTGCGGCCGATTGTTGAGCGTTGGACTGAAACGGAGTCACGTACCAGTGGATTATTTTTTCCTAGAGCTATTTGTTAACCCTCTAAAAATAGCGTCAGTGGTTTCTGGGGCACTCTGAGAAGGCTGGCGCTGGAACAGAGGAACGAGGCGACGCTTCGGAGCCGGAGGACAGGAGCTGCCATATGGCGGCAGGGGCCGAGCCCCTCGGCAGGGCCGGCGGCCGCACGTCGCGGCTCCCCGGGTGCTGCCCCTGGCACCGCTCGCCCTGGTGCTGCGCTCCCGCTCCCAGCCGCCCTCCCCGGCATCGCCCCGGCTGCTCTGGCCTGGCAGTGTCACCCGCGGGTGCCGGCAGGGCGATGCCCCCGGGCTGCTCCCCTGGGCCGGCATCCGAGACCCACAGCGGGTCCTTCAGCCGAGCGCGGGCCCGGAGGCCTGGTGCACGGATGGTATTGTTACTGCCTTAGGTTGGGCCGGGCGAAGGACAAGAGCTCTGCTGCAAGGGGCCGCTTGTGTGGCTCCGAATGACTGGGCAAAATAACCGCCCTCATCCCTTGCTCAGAATTGCTCTCCCAGGAGCCCGGCAGAGCTGCGGAGGCCCTTGGCCCCTGGTCCAGCACGTCGGGGCTCTCGCCGCAGAGGGGAGCGGCGCTTGTCTGCCTCTGCCGTGTTCTGGGGACCCGCAGATCTAAGCTTTCAGGGCTGCAGTTGCTGAACGAAGGGCTCCTTGGCTCTTAAGGTTTCCAGTAATTTTCCCAGGCAAATTATGCACTGCCATGGCCTCAGGAGAAAACATTTTTTGCCATAGCCATCAACTGTTCAGAAAATGGAGAGCTGTTTTGGCACCAAAATACTGTCCTCCCCTCTGAAACGGCACCTTGTTCATGCTGTCATAAAATAGGAGACCTTAAAACACGGAAGGTGGACTCCAACTGTCCTCAGGTGTTGCGAGATGCGCTTTCCTATTACTAGCATTTTTTGAAAGAGGAGCCCTTCTACAGAAATTCCTGTGTGTGCTGTTAGCAATCATGAGGAGAAGGAATGTTTGGACAAAGGACAGCTGGTTGTACAGCTCAGGCCTTCGAGGGCTGCCGGGAGCTGGTGGAACGTGAGCAGGCACCGGTCTTGCTGTGGCCTGGGTAGTGCAGGCATGTGAAAAATGCTCCTTCTCAGTAGCAGAAAGCAAGCAGTTGCCTAGTAAATAAGGAAAGCCAATTTAAAATCAAGGGTTAATTGGGAAGCTGATACGAAACAGGTCTTCTGTGTACTCAGAAGGGGTGGTACAAATCACAATGGAAATGCAGCTCTGTGGGATGCCACCCAGAGCTGATAGGATTCCTTTTGGTAACTTGGAGTAGACATGTTTTCCAGATGTGTCTTATTTAATATTAAATACCTTTTTTTTGTTGTTTTGCTGCAGTTGTGACTTGGTATTCCTCAGAATTATGGCATGACGTACGGGTGTGTTCTGCGCAGAGCAATCCAGCCATGTACTGGGTGAGTGGGCTCAGACATCTGCACAGTATCGTTCCCCTGTCACCAACTGATGGTGGTATAATTAGAAAAGTCATTAATCCTTGCTCAGCAGTGCTAGAAACTATTTATAGCAAGGCAGACAAACAGTACCCTGCATGTTGGGCTAGGGTGGGTATGGAAATTACTCCTGGTGCCGTATGTACTGTGGGGCCCAAATCAGAGAGAATTTGATTCTGCGAGGGAAATTCCCTTCCTGGCTGTATGCGGACAGGTACAAACTGTCCACGATGACCAAGGTATCGCTGCCTGGACTTGTCAGAGGGGCCCGCGCGGGACATGTCCTGTGGGCTGTCCCCATCCCAGGAGTTGGGGTCCTGGGGGTGCCTGTCCTGCCCGTGTCCACGGGCCCCTCTGCGGCTGGGACCCGCCGATGCGGAGCACAGGCTGCAGCAGGTCTCAGTCAAGGAACAGTAAGGAATAGACCCAGCTCTCCTTCTCCTCAGCCTTCCTGAGAAAGGCATTGAAACCCATCAGAATGGTCCTTTTGATCAATGAGCAGTGACAAACGGTGTCTGACAGCCTGCTGTTCGAACCGACGCCTTGGGGCCGGCTGGCTGTTTGCTGACGGGTGTTCGTCTCTTGTCCGTGGGGCCGGAGAGCCCTGGTCTGCTGGTTTAAATAGTGTCAGGCAGCAGCGAGCACCCTTCCCAGCTGGTACACAAACGTGGGAAATGCTCAAGCCTGCCTGGGGCGGGTGATGGAGCAAGTGTTTGTGCAGCTGGTCCTAAGGCAAGTGCTGTGCCACAGCGACGGGGCCTGGGCGGGCCTCGTTCGGTGTTGGGAAAACACCGGCACTGATGATCTGGTGACAAAAGGGGCCTTGCAGCAGCGCAGCGCCTGCGGAGCCGATCCCAGGTTTGGCACAGAGGATCTGTGGGCACAGCTCCGTGTTGGGACGTGCTCCCTTCCGAACCAGGGTGCCCCGTCTCCCTGCTGAGCCCGCTGCGGGGTCTGTTGCAGGGTGATCCTCCAGCAGCACTGCAGCCTGCGCAGGGTAACCAGTTACAGTAACTGGGATCCATTTGAGCCATTAGCACCCAGGCATCTCCCTCCCGTGCGGTCCTGAGCAGCCAGGATGACCAGCACAGGTGTGTGCTCTCAGCTGGGCCCTCTCGGAGGCAGACTCCTGAGGGTGCCTGCCCAGCTAACCTGCATCTCCCCTCGCGGTGGGCTGTCCTGGCAGAACGCCGATAGCCACTGGCCCGATTTCCCCCGGCCCCGGCTGCTCCTCATGCCGGCAGCGCTGCAGCAGCGGAGGGCAGGGGAAAACGGGGCTGGGAGCGCACCTCTGCGTCTGTGCTCGGGGCTGGTGGCTCGCGCCCAGCTTCCACCCACCACGTGCTGCCAGGGAGCTCTCGGGACGCTTTGGCAGGTAAGGGTTTGTTACTCACGTCTCTTCCCACTCGGGGACTCCTGCGACAGCCGTGTCTGTTCCACTCTGTGTGTTACCACTTTCTAACTCGATTAATGCTGGTGGTGTAGGCAGAGAGGTTGGTCCCTGTATCTCTAAGCCAGAGGAAAAACCGGGGCGTTAGCAATGCTTAGTGAGCTCCAGGCCAAGCAGGGCTGTTATTTACAGGCTTCCGAGATGCAGCTCAGCCTGGGCTAAGGGCCACATTTTCCCTGTGCGAGAGCCAATCTTCCTGCCAGGCTTTCCGCTTGAGGGGCTCCGTCTCCAAGCTGTCTCCCAGTGCCTGGGCTTTGCCCTCGGTGCCAAACCTCGGCTGCCCACTCAACGGCATCTGCACAAAGGCGGCTTTTGTGCTAGTCTGCTGTAAGGGGCTGGGAGAAACTCCAAACTTTCGGAAGCAGCAAAAAGAGGGTGCAGGGAAGGACTGCTGGATGTTAAATCCTGCCCGAGGAGCCTGCAGAACTGGCATGGAGGTAACGATTGCTGGGAATTGGAGTGTTGCAGGCAGTGGAGTGGTGCTGGGGGGGCCTGTGATGTTGTGCCAGGGTCAGCTGAGGTGGCAGCGTTCGGAGAAATGCTCCTGTTGTCAAGTTAAACACTTCACTGGGTTTTGCCTCGTGAGGCACAAATTGCATGTCTGTGTGCCGGCAGTCAGGCATCAGGGTAACCACAGGGGAAATATGTTTGTGTCTGGGCTGGCTGCATCTTCCAGGCTTTGCTGTGAGGA
The DNA here is from genome assembly GCF_965140245.1 of Athene noctua. NCBI lineage: Eukaryota > Metazoa > Chordata > Aves > Strigiformes > Strigidae > Athene > Athene noctua. Next base: position 6,736,799 of record NC_134064.1, on the reverse strand, counting down.
TTTCTCAGAAGAAAGCGCAAAATTATTGTATGCTCGAAGATTAGTGGACCGAGCCTAACCGTCCTCAGGGACAGGACTAAATCCCTCGCAGAGGTTGGGGGGCAGCTGGCTGCCCTCTGCCTGGCCTGCGGCTCAGCTGCTGGGGCAGACACCAGGAGGTGGGAGAGGACCTGTTGAAAATGTGGCGGCGGCTGTTTGGTAATTGCGGGAAATCCCCAGTGCTGGCTTTGGCTGACAAAAGCAGCGCTCAGGCTCTAAGCTGTGCCTATGGTTTGCCTGGATGATAAAAGGTGACCTCGGAAATTGCATTTCCAAACATCTTCCCCTATCCGTGAACGATGGCATTGTTCCCAGTGTTTCAGGCTGGGGCTGCCTGGGGCTCTTTGTTTAAGCTCCCTGGGAGCTGCAATTCTTATGCACAGAGCTAAGGATGCTCTGCCAGAGTCTGAGATCCTGGGAGGCGGTTACAGTTCAGCTTTTTGTTATCCCGAGGATTAAAAACTGCAGTTCAGGATGAGCTGAGGAAATCAAAGTAACCTATCTAGGGACATCCCGCAGGCATGTTTAACAGTGTGATGGAGCCAGGGTCGGCCACCGGTTCAGGTTGTTTCAAACAGCACGAGCTGGCAGAAGAGCCCACAAACCTCCGTGAAGAAGCAGGTAGTGCTTGAAACACGCTTAGCAAACTTTGTTTTGCAAAAAAACTGCGGCTGCCTGCTCTAATTTTACTGCTGAGTGTCAGGAAAGGAGAAGTCTAAAGGGCGTCGTGCCTCAGAGGAGAACGGGAGCCGTTACAGTCTCAAAGGAGGAGGGCCTGCCCGCATCCGAGGAGGGTCTCCTGCTGCTGCTCTCTGGCTGTGCCAAGGCTGGGGGGGCCCGGGCAGACCCCGGGCTGTGGCCATGCTGCTCGGCCGGGCAAGGGCCGGGGAGCATCTGCGGGCGCCTGTGCAGCGGCAGGACGGGGCAGAAGGAGCCTCATGCGGGGCAAATGTGAAACGTGTGGTGGAGGCACGGCCCTTTCTGGTGGGAACTGCAGGGGCTTGGCTGGAGAGCCGGAGTGCCGTGGAGCCCGACGCTCCTGCTGCCGGGGCAGGTCCTCTGCTGCGGAAGGAGAAGGGCCGCAGGGGCAGCACAGCCAGGGTAACGTTTTGCCTGGCTCTAGCTTTGCACATCAGCCTGGCCAAAGGAACAGCCCCAGCCTGTGTGCTGGTGGCTGCAAGGTTTGTAACTCTGATATGCAGCTTTGCTCAAGCTTATTCCTCCTTTCTCCAGAGCAGCTGCTGCTCCCTGAGCCAGTGCTGCTTTGTGCTCTGCATCAGCCTGTGATCTCTGCTCTAATCAGAAATGGGAATTAGATGTGGGTGCGGAGTGGCAGCAGAGCTGGAGGCTGCTCTGGCGAGTGCAGCAGCTTTCACCTGCAGCCTCCTGCGTCGGCGGCACGCCTGGGGGGAGCGCCAGCAGCTTCCTTGTCCCACGTCGCATTGGAGATGATATCCCAGTTCAGGCAGAGTTTGCTGCAAGGATGTCTCATAAACAACGTGCAGGTGACTGTGCCTTTGCCTACGGTTTCCTCTCCTCTTCACTCCCCCATGCCTGCCAGCTCAGAAAACGCAATGTGGATAGCACAGTATAGCCCAAGGGAGGGAAGGGAAAGAGCAAACGCCGAGAGGAACACCAGATGTTGCTGCATTGCACAGCAGAGCATCTATCCTCTCTCCAGAATTCACTCTGAATCCCCAAGCTGACGTCTGGTCAGTGGCGTTTCAGGGGGAGGCCTGGAACGATGCCCTTTGCTGTCCCTGGGGCAGCGTGGCGTTTGCCACGTGTCAGTTGTTGTGCTGGAATGAGATAGAGAGTAGATTTTTAAAGTGCAAAATGCAGCTACTTCCAGCAATCCCCCCTCTGTCTGACAAGGTGACCTACACCTAGCTAGTCCTGGTTATGATATGCTTGGGCAGATTTTGCAGTGTCCTTTGACATGCTCTGATGTGCAGGCACTGAGCTGTGAATGCACGCAGGAGCTGGGCCTGTCTGTGCCTCCTGAAAAACCCAAGTACTAATTTCACTTTGCTTATTTCCCTTCCACTCAGTTGGTGCCTCTGCCGTGCCCTTTGGCCTGTGCAGTGACTGCTAATTAAGAAAATGGCTTTGAAGACAGCGGGTTTCTTTTTTTCCTCCCTTGGGATAAAGGGGGATAAAGTAAGCTTTTAGACCAAGGGCAGATCAATAGTCCTGCAGGGCCTGGTTCTCATTTATGCTCTGGCCACATCGTGCCACAAGTTGCACTTCCACACTTGCCGTAGCACTAATGTGTGGTCTGGGCACGAAGGAGAACCGAAGCGACGGCGTGTTCTACCGGGCAACAAAGCAGAGCAACGTGCTTACTGCTGTGACAAAGATCTTGTTTATTTCTGGAGACTTTTATAATTATTCACTGAGCTAATGCAGTGCCTCGGGAACTGGATGTCACAGCAACGCGCAGTAGATCAGTAGCAGACAGTCAGACCCGGGGTTGCGCTGGGGAAAATCCGGTCTCCGTTTGAGGCGGGTCAGAAGCCAGCAGCAGCCCAGAAGCAGTGTCCCGGCTGCCCGGCCACGCGCGCTGGCGGCGGTGCAGAAGGCACCTGGTGTCACGGCACGGGCCTTGGGGCCACCCTCGCCCTCCTGTGCGGGGGCTGCCCCGCGTCCCCACTCCCCCGAGCCAGAGCTGCTTGGGGGTGTCTGAAGAGCAAGGGGCTGCTTCTCTGGCGAGGAGGAGGGTGAAGGCTGCGGGGTTTATTCAGACGCCTCGAGGACCTACCTCTCCCTTCCCTGGGGCATTTGCATGGTTCGTCTCTTTAGCCCAGCAGCGCTGCAAAGGTTGCTGCAGGACTCCGGGTAATTGCACCAGTCTGGAAGCATGAAATGCCGTGTAAATGCCAGGTGCCCGTTAGGAGTGCTTAGGCTGGACGAGCATCACCACGTTCGACAGGCCTAAGCTAGTGAGAACATTCAAGATTTGAGGGCCTGTGTCTTGCGTCTTGAGTGCGCGGGTGTGGAGAGGGATGCGCCAGGAAAGAGGCATGCCTGCTGCCAGCACGGGGACAAATGCAAGGATGCAAGTCCAAAGCCTCCGGGTACCAGGGCGGGTGTGTTTGTCCTTGCTGCTGTCTGTGCAGAGCAGGGCCCCGATTCAGCAGGTGCATTGCTCTGTTTGCTGCCCCAGGCTGTTCCTTTAGAACCGCTGCGAGGGTCTTGGCTCTCTGCGCACCCCGACGCTCACGCCTGTTAATTGCTGGCCAGGTAACAGTTCTGTATTTAATTGGTTGTTGAAAAGTATTTTGCTGAACAGCCCTGTGGGGCGATGGTGGCTGTGCCCTGTGCTTGCTGTGGTCAGCTCTTGGCTCGGGCTTTGGGAGGCAGCAGGGCTGGTGGCAGAGGCACATCAATCAGTGTGACTGCCCGCCAGAGTCAGATTAGGGAGAAATGGATTTTTTCTTTTTGGAAGGGAAAAAATGTAGCGTTCCCATAAAAATAAAGGAATCTGGAAATATTTCACAGCTGTAATGTGTGTGAGAGAAAGGGTAAACTTCCTCTGGGCCAGGAGGTTGGATGGGAAACTCGCTTTCCACTGGACTGCAGGTGGAGGAAGGTCTGTGCCTCCCTCTCCAGTAACCAATGCCCTTCGGGGCGACTTTGCACGGGGTCTGTGTGCACTCCGGTCATGTGCAGCCCACTGGCAGCGAGGAGATGTGGTGCTGCTGTACAAGAGCGAAGATCTCTCCCAGATGGTGCCCATCAGTGGGCATGGGCTGGCCCTGGCCTGGCCGGGCTGCTCCGAGGGGGGAAGGTGCCCTTGCTGGCTCGTGCGATGCTGCGTCCTCAGGCTCGGGGTGTGCAAACAGCCGCCGAGGGCTCGCTGCCAGCGCGGGCTCAGGCAGGGGGTGCGGGAACCCCTGAGGAGCCCTGTCCGAGCAGTTGGCCAGGCTGTTGCCGTCCCAGCCGGCAGCAGCTCGGTGGGTTCGCTCATCTGTCTCCATCTCCTGCTTCCCAGAGGCACCGTGCGGGGCAGCACAGCCTGCCCAGAGCCTTTCCCGGGGGGAAGCAGCTCCAGTTTGTGCTCTGCTTTGTTCCGTGGCTGCAGTAACCTCTCATTCTTTGGAGAATAAGATACGTTAAGGAGCTTTTGAAAATGATCAAGCCCTTCAGCTTCACTACTGTGATTAATCAATCACAGCTGCTGCTTTACAGCTCCATGTTTTGATGCGTTTCAGGTTGTTCCAAAGTATAACCCAGCTCAGGGCCTGTAAACACATTCCAGCGCGCTGGCGGGGTGCTGGGATGGAGCAAAAGCTGAATTTTCCAGTGTTGCACTTTGTTCAAAGCCCAGGCTGCTCAAGTCTATTGGGGAGAGCCGTGGGGCACCTTGTTTGTCTGGCACAAAGGAGGGCAGTAACGAATTACTCATTCTCGTCATTATTTCCTGCAAAAGAGAGTTCTGCTTGGAGGCGTTTTTGTCCGGGGAGCCCTGTGTGGGCCCCTGGAGCTGCGATGGCCGAGCCCTCGACGCTGCCAGGCTCCTGGGGAGACCTTGGGGAGCGCCTGGGGCTTCGCAGGCCCAGGGGGAGGGAAGGTTCCTGGTCCCATGGGGTGAGAGCAGCCTCGGCTGCCGGCATTTGGTTCTCTCCGTTCATTTCTGTGCTGAGGGCGCAGAGCTTGGCCTCCGGATCTGGGGTTTCCCCAGCGGCCCGGTTGTGGGGTGATGGGGTGCTCTGGCCCCGCGGCCGTGTCGACAGGGCAGTTGAGTGCCCCCGACCTGCCGCCGGAGGCTGGCATGGAGCTTGTTCCAGCAGCGGCACGCGGACACCGCGGTGTCCCTTTAGGTGGCTGGGAGCAGGCACGTCCCCGAGTGCTCCCGGGGTCGGAGCCGCAGGTCAGAGCAAGGGAAGGCTGTGCTCGGTGGTGGGAGGGTGCACCTTGGAAAACTTGACAGGATTTATTAATTTTTAAGTTATTTCCAACATTTCTTGTGCTGATACTGCCATTACAAGGGAGCATGGGATGCTCCTGAGAATTATATAATCCTACAAAAATAAGCAAGGAAGAGATTTAAGAAATATCTCCTCCCTGGATGGCAGCTGCATCATTGCAAATATTGTCTGATCTGCTCTTCTTAGCACTGAAGTATCTGAGGCTCCAGGTGGCAGCTCTAAGGAGTTTGTGTCAATTTTGGAGGCTTAGATGCATGGCTTAAATACTCTTTAGCAGGTTTTTTATTTTTTTTTTTTTTTTACAGCTAAAGAAGCAAGCAGGATCATGAAGCATCACAGCTCAGTCTGTAAAACTGCTGTCAAGCAGATTAAGCAGGAAATGGAATAATTGCTGAAGTCTTTTCTTTCTAATGTTTGTGTGATAGAGGGTGATTTAAAGTCCATTTCATTCCAAGGTGAGGCTCCAGATACCTGGTAGCAAAAGCGCAGCAGTGTGGCTCGGCCAGCTACTTTGCAAAACAAAATCCCTGAGACTGTCTGCAAACCGTGTTTAACAGAAACAAATCAAACTACATAAACTCATTTCTTAAAGATACTGCAGACACCCCCTTGGTGGCCACCAGCCGCAGGTGGCCTCGCCCAGGGTGCTGGCCAGGGTGTGCTGCGCTCTGCTGGGTGCGCAGCGACTGAATTGCTAAAGATGGAGCATTTTTATCAGTTTTTGGCAAAGGTGATACCTAGACAGCAGAGCGCTTTTGTGAGGAAAGGGGGAGGCCTGTAATGGCTTTGATGAGCCAAATGCTCAGAAGGGGAATGAAGTGTGCTTGGTTTTACCTGGCTTTGGAAGCGAGGCTGTAAAGGGGCCTCCCCACATCTCGCAATGAGAGGGGAGCCTCCCCCAGTTCCGCCAGGGTGCAGCCCCCTATTGCCTTGAGCTGCAAAGATCTCTGAGACATCTTCCCCCCTGCAGAGACCCCCGCATCCTTGTCCCTGCTGAGAGAGCTCTGGGAACAGAGGGAGGCAGAGCAGAGCCAGGCTAACTGCCTTTCTCCGTGTTTGCATACGCATCGCAGGCTGGAAATGCCACCTCGCAAGGCTTGGAGCACAACCTCTCTCTGCTCCATCATGTCCCCATTTCTTACCCAACCTGTGAGTAGCAAGGCTCGTGTGCTGGCAAATGAGGTGTCTGCCAATTCAGCAAAGCTGGGACAGAAACCCTCCGCGGGGCCACGCCGGTCCTCGCCCTCCTTATTTCGTTACAAGCAGAAAGGAGGGCAGTGAGATGACATTGCCTCTGAAGTTTTGCGCTGGCAGAGGGAACGTGTCTGGGGTTGTGCTCGTCTACACCCTGGTTTTCAGGGATTTCAGTCTCAGCTCTGAAGTGGCTTTGCCTGGAGGATGTGGTGCACAAAAAAATAAGGAAAGTCCTCTCTCTAGATTGAGCTATTGCTGGATTTGAGAGTGGGGAGATCGGTTAGGTTTAAGCCTGGCTGTGTGTTACAGGCTCCTGTGTGTGTGGTGCTGCATTAGGGACTGTCTCCTCCTCACGTAGGTGTGCAGGCTCTGCATTTCTCCTCACCCTGTTCATTGCCTTGCCCTCCTCCCTCTGCCCCTGGCCTTGGGCACCTGCTCGCTGGCTGCTGTGTCCCGTCAGTCCTGCCCGAGGGGGCCAGGACTGCCCTGCGGCTGAAGGTGAACCCGTCCTGTTCCCGGGCATCTGCTCCCCTCTGGCCCCTGCTCTGGGAGAGCTGTTCCTGCCCAGCATCCCTGGGGGGTTTGCTCCCGCGGTCCCTCTGGGCAGCGCGGCGGATGCCTGCAGCGCGAGGCGTGCTCGCCCCGTAAATCCAGGGTATTAAAATAAGTGCGTCATCTGCGAAAGTGTGAATCTGGAAGTAAATACATTCCCCCCGGAGCCTGCGATACCCTGCACAGCCTCTGCCCCGCAGACCAGATTTGCGCATCCTTCTCTTTTCGCAGTGAGGAAAGGCCCCCTCAGGCGCTCTGCTTTAGGCTGTGTCGGGCAGCTCGGCCTTCCCTGACCCGCCAAGCCTGCCCAAGAGCAGGGCCGGGCTCGGGCCGCGGGAATCGGTCCTGGGGAAGCTCCTGCTGGTGGTGGGAGCTGGGTGCGGAGGGAGGCTGCTGGGACCAGTGCAGCCTTGCAGAAGCGCGGCGGAGCCAATCGCTGCTGCTAGGGGTGGAGCTGGAGCGACGGCCGAGCATCGCCCAGCGCCTTCCCAGCACAGTTGGCCTGGGCTGCTGGGAGAGCTGGTCGGGGAGAGGAGATCCGAGCTGGCGGGTCCAGCGTCCGCCTTCCCGGGCAGCATCACCGGGGCAGCATCACCGGGGCAGCTCCGCCGGGGCAGCTCCGCCGGGGCAGCTCCGCTGTCCTCGGTGCCTCAGCCCCGCCGGCGGCACAAAGGTACCGACCATCCCCGCCCGCTCGCGCGTTGCTTGTTGCTTGAATCTGTTGATTAGAGTTGGAGGAAAGTTTACTGGGGAATCGGAGCTGTTTAGTAACGGTGCCCGTGGGAGAGCGGCGGGGGGGAATCGGTTGCGCTGGCAGGTGTGGCGAGGCTGCCGGAGCGGTTTGGTACCGCAAGCGATGCTGCGGAGGGGGAGCCCGAGACCCGGGGTGCGACCTGGCCCCCGCTGCCGGGGAGCCGGTGCCTGTGCTGGCTGCGCCACCCCCAGACCCGTGGCGGGAGGTCCGAGGTGACCAGCGTACGCCGTGCGAGGGGTCCAGCCCCATGCCAGGCGTTGGAATATTTTCCCGGTGGAGTTTTGCTGAACGCTGCATCCGCCCGTGAGCCGTGGCCACGGCCGGGCAGGCCTCTCGGTGTGAGTGTCCCCCGAGGGGCAGCCCCCCCGCCGGACAGTCAGTGGGAACTGGGGGTGCTTCTGCTGAGCAGACTCTGCGCAGGTGTCCGGGCTGTCCGGCGTGGGGACGGGAGCCCCTGGGGCTGCGGGATGCGAGCGTGGATGTCTGCAGATGCAGGAAAACAAGCCTGTTCTCTCTGTTGTTTGGGAAGTTTGGAGAACTTCCCAAGTCAGCAGCGTGTAGAGAGCAAAAGCAGTTTCCAGGGAGGCAGCTGAGCACGGGGGACAGCCCTGACCCGACTCACTGCAGCACCCGCGGCCGCTCGTCCCGGCGAGGGAGGGTCTCTCCGTGTGTCTCCGTGGGGCTGCCTGGCCCCACGTGTTGCGCCGGAGTCCTCCGTAGGTCTGGGAGCCTCGAAGGCTCTTCCTTGTGCAGCACGGGTGGGGTGGCTGCTGGTTCGGGCTGCCTGGAAGGTCTCTAGTAACTGACCCCTGCGCGTCTGAAGTGCTGGCCACCCGTATCCACTGGCCAGCGATACCGGAGCTGGGCAGTGTCCCCTCAGTTCCTGGGGTTAAACGTGCTCCGATTGCTGCCCTTCAGGCGGCCGCACGCTCCTTCCGCCCTCCGCCGACGCTGAAGTGACCTTAGCCTGTGCGGCGATGGGTGAAGCCTTGAGGAGACAGTTAAAAATCATCAGCCTGCATTTCCTGCGTGAGACTGTGCTGTTGGCTCTTGCACGAGCACGTGCAATCCATCTGCAAAACACAAACAGCCGGCTTTGGAATGTCAGAGGTGAGCCCTGGGGAGCAGGGGGTGCTGCTGGAGAGGGGGGGTTTCAGCTTTGGGGCTCTTGTCATTCCCCAGGAAAGGGACGGTGACCTGAGGCGTCTCCTGCCCCTTCTCCTTGCAGTGTGCTGCGGGGTGGGGGATGGCAGGGACCTGATAAACAGTTTTGCAAGAGGTATTTTGATAAAGGTTCTAGACAGTGACTCATCTACTGTAGGAAGGGGGGGGCAGCAGAGGAGCTTTCTAGGTGAAAATGGGTCTTTCCCCCTGATTTTATCAGAAGCAGGAGGGCAGGAGTCCTGTATCACTCCCAGAGCAGTGCAGACCTGTCGATGATAAACGTCCTCATCCCTGCACCTGCTCTGGCACCTCCTTCATCCCTTCCCTGGGGATCTGGACACATCCTGGCGTGGGACTGTTCCAAAATTCGGATTGATTTCCACCCCTCAGAGTTGATTCTGTCTGATGATTCTTAGTCACTCCAAATAATCCTTGTCCGTACGTAGCAGCTGCAGCCGCATTTCTGTGTGTACCTGGCTCGCTTGGGTGTGCACGTTTCAGAATCCACTTCGCCTGGCGCCGAGTTGTACTGTCTTAACTTTTGTCCTGTGTCCAGCCTTCCTCCCTCAGGCTTTTCTGCCCTGCTTTGTCCTCTCCTGTGCTGAAAAGCCCAGCGGAGGTGGAGTGCTGCTGCCTTTCCACGTGCCCAGGTGTGCTGCAGAGCACACACCACACCTTTGACAGGCCTCCCTCGCTAGTCACAGTGTTGCTGACCTGCTTGAAAAGCTGTTGTCCGTGTATGGAGATCTTTCGCTGGTATTTGCCTGAATCTGGTTTATTTACTGCTTCCAGTTTGCAAAGGAATAGGTGCAGCCAGTTGATCCTTGCTGACTTAGCACCTTCCTCCCTGTGAGCAGCCCAGCTCTCTCCCTCTGGGGGATTTATGGCACTGCACCACTGAGCTCCCCCTCTTCGTGCCCGGAGGTTTACCTGGGAATGCTGATGGCCAGTCTGGTCCCTCTGTGGATGTGCCATCCCTCTCTGCAGGGGTTTTGCTGTTGAGGGGAGGAAAAATCCCCAAGCACACCAATGAGCAGCCCTCCTCCCCTGCATCAGCAATCAAATGTAGACAGTAATAGTGGGGATGTTTTGAGAATTATTCCTTTGCAAGAAGCAACTTTTGACCAGAAGTCGGCATCTTCTTCAGAGCCGTGAGCCTCTAACTGACACTTTTTCATTGCGAGGTGTTCTTCAGAGTCGGGAGGGCTCCCAGAAGGCCCTTGGAAATCACCGCAGGGTCTGAGACAGCCCAGCCAGGCCGGGGCTGCTGGGGCTGCTCCGGGCGGCCCAGGCACAGTCAGGTCTGGGTGTCTCGCTTTGTCTGGGTTGAGCTCCCGGGGAAAGAGGTGTGACTTGAGATCCAGAGCTGGTTTGAGAGATCAGAACTCGGCCAATTTCTAGCCAAAATGAGGCCGCTCACGTTCCCGAGGGTGGATTTGGGTACAGAAACGGATGAAGGTCAAGGCTCCCACCTCCCTCCTTGCACAGGTACCTTCCTTGGCGGAACACGGAGGGGTTGTCTTCCTGACAGCTGCTGGGCAGGTAGTGGGACATAGGGAAGCTTTATTATTCCCTACAAAGTGTGAAAAACACCCTTTGCTGTGAAGTACTGGAGTTGCGTAGTGCAGACGGGGCTGCCCCCAGGAATAACAGCAGCTTCAGGAAATGAGGAGGAAGGCTTTCCTCCACACCGTGCCATCTCCTCCTCTGCAGAGAGCATGTACTGTGTTTGCATCCCCTGAAGGAAGGTTTAACAGAGCCAGGCTTTGCCGTGTTGGTTTTGCAGCTGTGACCTTCAGGCAGCTCGTGGATAAGACTGGAGAGGCACCGGCTTAGTGGGACGGTGCATCTTCACCCCTTTGTTTCAGTTCTGCCATTTCTGGGGCGCTTTGTTGTGCTCGACACTCCATGTCCCCAGCCCTGCAGGGAAGGACGTGCCCAACGCTCCTTTCCCGGCTCGCTGGGATGGCGGAGAGGCGAGCGCAGGCCGCGGGCTGCGGAAGGCTCCTCGTGCCCTGCCAGGACGTGGTGGAGGCCGATGCCCCAGGGTGTCCTGCCCTTCCCGCAGTGTATTTGAGCAGTTTGGTTAAGTGGGTGCTTATCTATACCGTATACGTGGGTAAGTTTAAAAAGTCAAGAGGAATTAAATACATATTTTTCCGCGCTGTGGCTTTTGTGGGAGCTGTGTACAGGAGAGGAAAGGGTTTTCCAGGGTTGCTCGTGCTCTGCTGTCTGCTGGTGCCTGCCCAGCCTGGCTCCTGCACAAGAGTGTTTGGGTCTTTGTGTTTCTGGTCACCTTGCAACAGACACCTGCGGTGATTCTGCGCTCCCTGCCTTTGCACCTCGTTCTGCTGACAGCTGCATTTCCCCGCAGCTCAGAGGTGTGAACGCCTCTACCTGCCACCACCTTCTGCTCCCGCAGAGCCGGAGATGGCATTTTGCAGGGGCCTGGGGCCGGGGGGAAGCCATGCCATTCGCTTCCTCATTTATTAATTAGAAAGAAATAAAGTTACAGAGAGATCAGGTTTTGAGAAAGACCCAGAGTTCCAAAATGCTCCCAGAGGATAGATCCCTAATTGCTCTCTAATTGCATTAGAATTTAATTTGTTGTTGTTTTTACTGTAATGTTGCCATTTTTCTCCACAGTTTGCTTTGTTTCATTAACTAGAAAAGGCTGGAGATGAATATTCTCAATATTAAAACTTGCCTGTTGTGCAGTGCTTGGCAGATTTTAGCCCGTTACTGTGCTGCCAGGGGACATGGGTGGCTTGCTCCGCGCCGGCTGTCGGGCTCCCCGTGCAGGGGAGTTCACGCCTGTGGCAGCGTCCGCCTCGTGACACCATTTTGCCTGTCGTGCGCCAGGCTCGGTCCTGGGAGATTCTTTGCAAGACTTTGCAGATGTGGCGGAGCCGAGTGAAGGGTCTGTTGTGTGAGTAAGGCAGGGTCGGTCCCCCGGGCAGCCGCTGGCCGCGTGCGGCTGCAGGCGCCCGGCCGGTGAGCGGGGACGGGGACCTGGCGGGAGGCAGAGGGCTCGTGCCGGTCGCGAGGTCTCGCCCTCGAGCTGCGCGTCGCTGCGGGAGGGAGGTGGCGGCTGTGGGTGGGGGCACGGTGGGGGGCGAGGGCTGCGGTGGTGGAACACACCAGCCTCGGGCGTGCTGTGGCCCCAGCCCCGTCACCCGGCATCTGGGGCACGAGGGGGAAATCGGAAGGCAAGGGCTGGCTGCTGTCCCCCTTCCAGACACGACAAAAAGCCGAGCTGAGCTCACCCCAGAGCGCCTGACGAGCAGCAGCACTTCAAAGGGCTCGTTTAATCCATTTCTCCAGAGCACAGAGCGGGAGCGGGTCTGGAAATGCATCAGCAAGCTTCAAAAGGGGCTTTCAGGAGCTTCATTTGGAAAGCAATAGGGGAGAATAGTATCACTCCTCTTAATTGTAAAGCAGAAATGTATTTATTTTGTCTTGTTAAAGAGGAAAAGGGGTTGAAGATGCAGTTAAGCTTAGACCTTGCTTCTTGCCAATACATGTTTGTTGATGAAACAAATCCTCAAGGCAGGAGAGTATAAATAAACCTTTCCAGTCTATCAGCCTCTGCACTCAGGGCCCAGGAGGTGTCACCCGTCTCTCCCTTCGATCTACGTGGTTCTGTATCACATACATGTTACCTGTACATATGGTATGCATGTATGTATGGTATACGTGTGTCACACAGGTCCCTGAACAGGGCCCTGACTGCCCATGAGCTGGATGTGATGGAGCCGCACACGTGGCTCTCAAAGCGGTATCAACACCGGGAGATGCAGGGAACTGTGCTGTGAACTTAAAACTGCTCCTAAATTTGATCCAGCCGCTTAAAAGCAGTGGGTGGACTTGGTGGCAAAGTGAGACATTGGTATTTAAAGCTGTCTTGAAGGGTACAGCCGTAGACATGACACCCAGCAGTGAGCTGTGAGTATGAGGCACGCAGTGGTTTCAAAATTATATAAAGAAAATGGGAAAAGCTCTGATCACTGGATCTGCAGCACCCAGAGCAGCTTGTCAGAAACCCCAGAACAAGCTGGAATCGAACACCCACTGCTTCTGAAGCGGTAAATTAAGCGGTTAAACCCCCCCATCATATGGGATGCAGTGCAAGCTCCTCTGTTATTATTTGGAGTATAATAAGCATGTGTGAGCTGACGGTATAAGAGGCAGAGACTTGCGTGGCCTCTGCCCAGCTGCGGTGTTGGGGCCAGCACAGGGCGGCCGGCCCGAGCCCTGGGCTTCCAGCCGCTTTGGAAATGCTCTGGGGTCTGCGGACCCCCTGGAAATGGGGACGATCAGTGAGGATTTTCCTTCCTCCCATGCAAAAAAATTAGTCGAAACGCTGGTGGGTGTGTGCGCGTGCCCCTGCGTGGCGGCCAACCGAGCCGGTTGGGTCTCACAGCAGATCCAGCGCGGTTCTTCGCGGCTGGGGCTCACCCTGTGGCCACGCCGGGTGCGTGGGGGGGTGGCCGTGGCCAGGCTGGGGTCACGCCAGGCCACGCACGGAGCTGGTGTTCCCGCATCGGGGCTGGGCTGAGCCCCAGGAGCGTTCCACCGGCTCTCGGCTGTGACGGTTCCACGGCCACGCTCACTGCCTCTTTGAGCTTCACAGAGCCTTGGCTTCAGTGAGGGCATGTGGCAGAGAGAGGCAGAGTTTAGCTTGACTTAAAATGAAAACTAATTAATCAGTTTTGTGGTTTCCATCCTACAATGTCACTGGTGAAGGTGTCGAGACGATAACTGTGGATCCAACTGCTCATCTGAAAATACCGAGCGATTACACAAGTTTATGACAATATTATTTCCTGCCACCAGAGATGCTTCACGATACGGCTAATTGTAGCAATAATTAATCTGTCTAATTTTCAAGCACATTGCTGTAGTTCACAGGAGTCTGGCAGGGACAGGAGCCACGCAGAGTATGGGGACCTGTTATTTTCTCTCTTTAATTGCCAGACATTCTTGCTGTGCTGACGTGAAGAGGTGCTGGGCAGTCTGCGGTGCTGCCCTCGCTCCCGGGGGTGCTGGCTCCTCCGGCACAGGCTGGGGGTTCAGGGGGATCCCCCGCCTCGGGGACAAGGTGCTGCTTGGATGGGGCATGAGGGGAGAGGGACGGGAGGAGCGGGTTTGTAACGTGCCGCTCCAAGGCCGGGTGGCAAATGGCACCGCGAAGCAGGATGGAACCGAGTTCTTGGTGCCATCTATGGTTGTCTTTGCTAATTCGTATTTATGAAATTCTTGGGGAGTTTCACAGCCTCTTTCTGCAATGCAGGCTGGTTTGTATTTCAGGCTTTTTCAAATTGCCAAGTCCTGTTCGGTTCCCGAGCAAGCTCTGCTGCTGTCTGTGCTGAGGAGGTCACGGGGCTGTTGCCTGTTGTCTCTGCCGGTTGATGCAGGCCGTGGTGAACCCCATTCCATGCAGGTTTCTCCAGAATAAGTCACGTTTCAATGAGCGTTTCAGTCTCATCTGGCTCCGATTGTACCAGGTGATGCTTTGCTTTGGGAGTTTGGTGTTAGCTGGTGGATGCTTTCCTGTTCCTCAGAAATCCTCTACCACCAGGTCCTGACCTCTTTGCTTCTGGCAGGTGGAATAGCCGAGGGTCTCTTCAGTCTGCTTTTGGGAGAAGTCTGCACCTTTCAGAAGCTCTGGATCTGTGTGCGCCTGATGCAGAGATATTTTCCTGCCCCTACCAAAGCACAGGGATCTTTTTTGGTTTTGCAGAACATATGAAAAGCATTTTTCAGCCTTATTGCCTCTCTAGGGAGAAAGGAAGGCTGATGGCCATGACTGAAGGATAACTTACCCCACTTAGAAATGATGTTGTAATGAAACACATTAACTTGTTTTGATGCCTTTCTATTGCTCCTTGGTACCACAGGGGATGCCTAATAAATAGTGTAGGAATAGGAGTCCCCAGACTGTGCAGGGAGGAGGAGACCTTTCCAAACCCTGGAATCGGAGCTGGTCTCCAAAAGGAGCAGCCGATGCCCAGCCTGGAGCGTGCCTGACTCTGGCCCTTCTGCAACAGCAGTTTAATTCTCAATGATGAAAACAGAATAGTTTGCATTCCTGGAGACCCTTTCACATGCAGAGCTGGAGCCTACAGTGGGCATTGATGAGCCATTACTCATCTGTGGGTGAGGGACAGAATAGCGTTGTGGGTTTTTTTTTCCAGAGGGGAAAATGCAGCATGAATTATCTGAGTGGCTTGCTGAAATGCTCCCAAGTCCGAGGAAGATCTGACATAAAACTTAAAAGTCCAACATGCTTCTGCTCCATGTGGATGAGCATGGGAGATGCTCCTGCTTCTTAGAAGAGGACGAATGTAAATGCAAAGAAAAGAAGGGCTGTGTTTTTTCTTTTTTAAAATCAAAGATGGGCAAAGAAAAAGAGAAGACTGTAGGAGGGATGTAAATGTTTTATGTTTTACTTAAGATAAAGCTCCTTGTTGTTTGCTGTTGCACACAATGCTAATTGACTGATTACATGATAATATGAAAAAGTTTAATGAAATCTGCTGATACCCTTTAGCAAATGTGGAATTTGGATGTGCAGTTAAATTAGGCCGGGGTTTAGCTGCTCCGCGCTAACTAGGGGACTTGGGTACAAAGCATTTGCATTCCTGGTGTCTTGTTTCTAAATCATTTCATTGATTACAAAAAGCTCTGCTGTAGCAGGGGAGCCGTAGCTGAAGGGACCAGAGTCCATCAATCATTACAAGTAGGGAGGGTTCCTGCCAGCGCTGCTTGGCTGCCTCGGGGAGACCTGGGCTCCTATAAATCCTCACCGGGTGGCGCTGGCTGAGGCAGCCCGGCTGGCAGATATTGGATGTGTCGCGGATGGATGAAGGACTGTCCCAGGGAGTGGAGAGGAGCTCAGCCCACCCATGGCAGCTCGGATGTCAGCGAGGGTAATCAGGAGCATCTCTGCTTCTGCTGCCGCTAACTTCGTTAACCTTTGCTGGGCAGGGAGCTTTTAGTACTGTCGGCAAGCAACAGTGACATTAAACTGATTTGGGTTAGTGCTGTTGGGGCTGGAGCTGCTTTTGGTAGGAGGTAGCCAGCTAGGTCTGCACGCAGGCTTTTATCAAGGAATCCAGTATTAAAATAATCCCCAATCAGTGATGGACAGATTTGTTCTCTGAAGGCTTCTTCTAAAGCTCATTGCCACCTTACATGGCTTTGCCTCTTGGCTTTCTGAGCTGAAGCTGATGGGGAATGACAAACCCTGATTATGCAAAGTACTGGAGGCTACGAGCTGCAGGCACGGGATTCGGCTTGACTCGCTTCCTACTGTTTTGTACTTTATTAGGGAGCCACAGGAAAAAGTAGGTCCTGCTTATCCAAAAATAAACGTGGTGTCCTGATTGTAATTGCAGAGAAAGGCTGCGCCGGAGCCGCTCGCCGGCTTCTCCCCCCCGGGCTCCCGCTGCAGCGCAGCCCTGGCACCGGCCCGCGGGGCAGGGACCGGGGCAGGCAGCAGCAACCCCCTGACTCTGGGGGTGCCCACAGCCCGGCAGTGCAGACCACGCTCTGGGGAGGCTCGGAGACTATTTATGTGTCTTTCTGTGAGAAACCACCGTTTCCATAGCAACCGCGAGCATCACATGGTAACCCTAGCTCCGCAGCATGGAGCCCACAAGGCGCCTTGCTGCACCCCGTGCTCCCGGCCCCGCGACGCCCCGACATCCCGCGGGGTCCCTGAAGGGTGCGGGGTCCTGGGGAGCGTGGGTGCCCCGAGGGGCCGGGGGCAGCATCCTGCTCGTGGCTGGGGCACCACGAGAGCTGCCAAAAATGCATCCCTGGGTGGTACGGGTGGGTGGGGAGAGGCGCGGAGCAGGGAGCAGTGGGAGGATTTAAAAGGGGAGGCGCGCAGGAGGGAAAGGAGCGGGCGCCAGGGCTTTGTGCCAGGCAGTGTCGGACCAGGCTTCCTCCCCAGGCCAGGGTTTAGTTGAGCGCAGTCTGCTTCTGCAGGGAGGTGCCGGCAGCAGATTCGTCCTCGCTCAGGGTACCCCATTCCGTGCCACACCAGCTCTCTGCAGCTCAGCACAAGCGAGTCCCTCCCCTCTGCCATCTCAGTACATCAGCCCCTCCATCTCGGAGTGCAGCCTCTGCCGGAGCCTGCCCGGCTGCTGTAACCCTTTCAGGAGGTTTCTGGGCTGTCCCTGCTGCAAAGGGGCTGAGTTTTGCCACCCGTCTGCGCTGGAGTGAGCCCCAGAGCCCCGTCCTTGAAGTGTGCAGGATGCAGAATCGATGCCCTGAGGCATGGAATGTGATTGCTCTTCGTTCAGTTCTTACGAACTTTCTTACAGCCATCACAATATATCAATCTTCTTTTTAAAATATATTTTTATTCAAGTCAGCACATGTTTGCAATTAAATCCTGCCACACGATGTAGTGTGAATAATGAGAACAATTCCTGTGTATAACCAGATACGGGCATTTGTAGGGAAGGGATGGTGCCACTCTCAATATTGCAGCGTAGCTCCCATTGAGCTTGGCAGCATCCTTCCTTCATCCCCCCGAGCAGCTGGTGGCACAGAGGGCTCGCTCTCTGCGGCAGGCCCGGGTCTTTCCTTGCTCTCCAGATCTACGCGCGTGGTTTCCTCGGCTCGCCCCTTGTTCCCTGCAGAGAGGCAGCAGGTCAGGAAGGCGCCGGCTGGACGTTACTGCCGTGTGTAAGCTGGTGTCTGTGGCTGCTCCGGTGCCGGGTGGGTGCTGCGCGCTGTGCCGCGCTGGTGAGGGGATGCAGAGCCCCCCACACACCCGGAGCCTGGGCCTCGCTGCTTTTCTGCCTGGAAAGCATCGCCCGCCCCTCGAGGCGTCCCTCCGGCCAGAGGGCACTGCCTCACCCGGCCGTTCATTGGCGGTTTTCTTCCTGGGTTCTGCTATTTATAAACGGTGCCTCGGTGACGCCTCGGTGAGGTGCGGAGTTGGGAACATCTGGCAGCTGTCGTCCTCCCCACACTCACGAGTCTGAGGGGAATTCAGCGAGACATCCCTGGCGAGATCCTGCTCCCACGGCTGAATCCCACGCGGAGCAGCGCGCAGCCGGCCACTCTCCCCCTGCGCCCGCTCCCGTGGTGCTGGGCAGCGCTCACCTGGCGCGGGGGGCGAGCACCAACGCCGGCGCGCTCCCCTCTGCGCTGTGGGAGCCGTGAGGCTCCCGTCAACAGCCTCCTCTCCATCCGTGTGAAGGACACTGTTGCTGTCTGAGTGTTCTAGTCCTGGCAAACATCGAGAAGGAGATCCCGGCAGAGGAGCAACGTGGCTGCTTATGCTGAGGGAGGTTGGGTGCTTGGGTTGCTCGGGCTGAGACTCGTCTGCACTGAGGCTCCGTCTCCTCCCTGTTGCTCTCTGCAGCCTCTCCTCTGGGTTTCGACACATGCAGCAGACACGTGCAAGATCTCTCCTGCTCCCCAGCTCATGCCACACACAATCTTGTTCTGATTTTCAAGGTTCCAGTAAAGCGTGTCAAAATGCATCAAGGGTTGAATGCAGAAGTGAAGCAAATTGACTCTGGAGAGGGTTTTGGGGATGGAGGGAGTAGGGAGATGGCAGATAAACCCCAAACTGAACGAGACCTGCGGGGAGGGTGAAGTGTGTCAGAGGTGGCAGATGTGCAGCACAGCTGGAGGGACATGGAGCATCTTTGGTTTGGCAGGAGAACAGGAAAAGCTGGAGACAGCACACACACCGTCCGAGGATGTGGCTTGTGGCGAGCTCTTTGTGGGCCGGGACGCTGCCACCACCACGCGGGACTGTCTGGGCTCCGGCCCGTTGCTCGCCGGCGAGGGCCCTGTCCCGCCTCCGCTGGGGCTGCAGAGGGGAGGCAACAAATTCAGGTGTCGGCACCGGCGGAGGCCACAGGTCCCGTGGCTGCGGATTCGCCTCTGCAGCAGGGCCGGGGCGGGCTGGCGGGTCCCGTCCCGTTGGTGCGGGAGGTTCTGCCCCGGGGAGCGCTGGCGGGGGAGCCCCATCCCCAGCCCTGCTCTCGGGGCAGCCGGGGGCTCCCCGCGCCCAGAGTGCTCCCTTCCCGGGCGGGAGGAGAATTCCACTGGTGGAAGAGGCTCAGCCGTCCATCACGCCGGTAGCGCTGGGAGATGAGGCACTTCAAAAGGCCGTCTTTTGCATTTCTTCAGATGCCTTGATGTAAGTGCAGCGACAGAGTTGCTGAAAGCACATTAATTATTAGTAAAGACTTTTTTTCTTTTTATTGCAAGACAAATTAAACAACAGAAGAAAACAGGAAGTGTTACACGAGATGTTAATCCATGGGAGAGTGACAGCAACAAAAGCCGCAAATAATTCATTACATGAAAATCAGGACATTTAATTTTTGGCTTGTTGTTTGCAGTTGGCATTCATGCACATGCTCCGTTGCTGCTTCTCTAGGGCTCCAGTCTGGAGGTTTCAGAAGCTCTTAACATGGGGAAAGGTGGTTAAGGCCCTTGGGAGTAAGTTGGATAAGGGACCACAGTTTTTTCTTTCCTCTTGACTGGAAGAAGCCAAGTTGCTGAATTCAGTGCTGTGTCGTACAGCGCTCCTTGTCCTTGATTGTGCAGTAGGAAAAACAAACCCGAGCAGGAATTCCTGGTGATCAGCACACACCTCGGTGGCCAAGCTTGGGACTGTCGAGCCCCAACACGGGACAAAGCGCTCCGGGAGGGCCCAGCGGCGCGGGGGGGCCGGGCAGGGGGCTGATGCACCCCAAGGTCTCAGGTGCCCATTGGTTAAACGACGGTGCAAAGGCAGTTTTGTTGTATCTGTTGATCTCGGTGTGGCTGCTCCCGTGCGCACGAGGGAGCGAGTCTGCCCCGGTGGTGCGGGCAGGGGAGGGTCCGAGCGTCTCGGGGGAGCAGCTGCTGAGGAGGGGGGGATGCGGGGCTGCAGTCGCGGCAGCCGAGTCGGCAACTTCTGGGGTGTCTGTGCGTAACTTTTATCCTGTACCTGAGGCACGTGCTGTAAAGTTGAGACAACGGTTACCCAGGGACTTGGCTCTGATCTCAGATTCAGGTCCCTCATTTGCCGTCTCCATCTCACACGTCCCCTCCTGAGCTGTTGCTCTGAGTGCTGAGGGATGTGCGGGCGCTTGCGAGCAGTGCAGGGGGGGCGTTTGGAAAAGCTGCAAACCGTCTGCTTCTGACACCAGGCTGGTCGGGCGAGGGATGGTGCTGTGTCTTCAAACTCCCTACCCTGAAATGACACGAAGTCGTCTGCAGCTTCTCAGGGTTTTCATGGTTTTCTGCTTATTGTCAAAAAGCAGAAGTAATTGACAGTGAACAAGGGTAGTCTGTGAAGTGATGTAAAAGGCAAAACTGGAATGAGAAAAGCCCTGTTGTGTTCATGTTTGCTGTGTACTCTGGAGTTTTTGCTACCAGTCGTGAATTTCCCATTATTAAAAGAACTTCTTTTCCTTTTCACTGAGCTCATTGCATAAAAAAAAAGGGGCGATGAACTTGATAACGGGGGTATACAGCAATAAAAATAGAAGCGACTCGCTGAGGGAAGATTGCTGGAAAGGAGATTACAACAGCATTTATCAGAAACACGATGGGAAGTATTTGCTAGCAGTGGCTGCAGATCGTGCTTCTGCTCCTGCTGTGTGAGTGAGGAGCCCGAGGGCCGTCTCGGCAGCGAAGGGCCGCGGCAGCTCGCGCCCACTCAGCTGGTCCTGCGGTGGTTTTGCTGTCCTGCCTGGCTCTGGGCTGCAGCAGCACTCGCTGCAGCTGCGCTTCCACCGCTCCCCTTGTGACACGTTCGGCACATGTCCGTGTCGGGTGGGATTCAGCTGGTGCAGAGTGTATGCTTAAAAAGGAATTTGGCTTTGAATATGCCTCTAATGTCAATATGTGGATTGCTGACCTCTAAAATTTAATGCAACTTGGTTAGCATCTTCCTGGCAGTTGCCAAAAACCGGAGTCGGCCCCATCAAACTGATTTTCATTAAGCTGTTACAGACACTGAAACGGCTGAGAATTGTAGCCATATGGCACAAGGTATTTAAAATGAAGTCTCTGATGACACAGTTTGGCATTCCTGGAGGTGCTGAGCTGACTTGTGCAGAGGTTATTGATCTGGAGCAGGGAGGGGGCCTCAGCACTTGAGTGCCAGCACAAGAGGCAATAATAAACGCCACTGAGAGCAAAGCGCGCGGTGTTTGTGGTGGGGGCTCCGCTGTTCCTGTCCCCACCGGAGGAGGAAGAGGCCACGAGTTTCAGATATTTAGACCTTGGTGTGCGGACAAGTGCTTCTCCTGCACCAAACGGTTTGAGTCCAGCTGGCAGGGCTGCGACTCGCACGTTAATTCTCCAACTGTCAGCAAGAAAAGCCTCCGAGAGCATGCAGGGAGCGTGTCCCTCCCTGGGAGCATCTGCGGATCTGCTCGAGCATCCTGGGGGTGCTGCACAGCCCCGGACAGGCCGATGGCTGCCGGGGGAGAAACACCCTGCCTTCCATTCTTCTTCTGACACAGATGGGCTGTGCCGTGGGGATCAGCCAAAGGCTCTAGTCAGTTCTAGGAGCTGTCAGGCACTTGTAGGCAAGGAGAGTCAGAGTGGAATTAAGTGATTAGAAATATATAAATATTAATTGCTTATGAACTCCCTTTATGACAGTTGCAGGCAGAAGAAGTTAATAAATCACCGCTGGGATTGACCCACAAAATGCTGATGCAGAGTCTATCTGAGAGAAGACCAAAGGGGCGGGGGGGAAGGGAGCTTCTCTGGAGCAGAGCAGCACTGTTTGTAAGTCAGGTACCCACACAACAAAGCTGCTTTCTTTCTCCCAGGACTTCATGTCCAGAGTCTGCCTCTTGCTGCAGAGGGGAGCGGTTTGCACAGATGCCACCAGCCGGCCACCCGCGGCGGCCTCGCTGCGGTTGCAGCGTCTCTGTGCCCGCCCTTCCGTGGGGAGCAGACAGGTCCCTCGGTCAGTTCCTGCCCTGTAACAGGGTCTCTGCACAGAGCCCCAGGGAAACACCCGCCCTGGACCTTCCCGGGGTCCGGTGGAGCCTGGGGACTGCGGCAGTGAGAAGCCTTAAAGCCCAGGCGCGGGGACAGGCACGTTCGTGCATTCGTTTCGCTGCATATTGCCCGGACATCCTTTGGAGGTGCTGCTCGAGCGTGTAATCGTAGAAAGGAAAACAGAAGCGTACAGAAAAAAATATATTTTAAGAAAAGCAAAGGAACCAGCTAACAGCCACCAACCATAAAAGCTTTGTTCAGAGGCAGCAGTTGCACCAGCGGGTGAGTTCAGTGTCGGCCCCCAGTGGGCAGCAGGGCTGTACGGAGACCCTGGGCGGAAAGGGGGACAGACCTTTGCTCTTCTGTTGCATTTATGTGGGACGAGTCTGTTTTCTCCAGTCAATAGCTGATGCTTGAGTTTAAACTTGCTCTCAGGTGGTCTAGGTGTTAGCGGCAGCTTTGCAAGGATGATTTGTATAAATGGCTGCTGGTGGTGGAATGCATGTGTGGAAATCTTCCGTGCTAAGGTGAATCTATTATTTTTGTCAAACCCTTTGTCATAAATTTTGCCCAAAGCAATTATTGTTACCAGAGCATTCTAATTATTTTAAGTAGCCAAGCTTACATATGCTTGAATCCTCTCCTAATATATTCATGCAAAAGCACGAAGGAGGCTTTGCTTCCGTTTATTCTCCTGTTCCCCCTAATCCTCATCCCTCATCCCTCTGCCTCGCTGTCTTTCGTCACTATTAAAAAGCAGCGCATGCAAAAACAAGCAGCGAAACCCTGTGCCAGGATCCTAAGTGTGAGGAGGATGCTCCGTTGGGTTCCTGCTCTCTGAGAAGGGAACTCTGCAGTCCCAGAAGCTTTAGCGACCCTGGTCTTGCTGCGCTCCCCAAGGGCACGGGGAGCTTTTGGGGAGCCGCGATCTCCTGCGGCATCACTGCTCGCTTGTGCTTGAAGCTCAGCAAAAAGACTTGGTCCCCAAACAGCACTGGAGGGAGAAGGGTCGCCCCGTCCTTCCCCAGGGGTGCAGCCAGACTGCAGCAGCTCGGGGACAAATGCGGGGCCCGACGAGCTGCTTGAGGAGGTCGAAGCGACCTGGAGTGCCCCTGGGGGGCGAAGGCAGCCAGGAGCTGCTCCTGGCGGGGCTGTGCAGTGACGGCCGGCTGCGCAGCGCAGGGAGCAGAGACGAGGGGCTGCCCCGCGCCGAGCTGCGGGGTTTGCTGCGTGGGTCGGGGAAGCGACACGGCGAGAGGCTGTTCCTCCCTGGGGGGTGTGCTGGGGCACTGGGCACGCGTGGCTGACGGCGGCCCCGTGCCACAGGTGCGTGGGACCGTGTGCCGCGGGGGGAAAGGGCAGGTGCTGTGAAAAGAGCCGAAGGCGAAGCGAGCGGGGGGCGAGGCAGCCCTCGGGGGGACCTGCGGGTGCTCCCGGGGCACTGCCAGGGTCTGCCGGCGGCCCATGGCCGCCTCGAGCAGGGCAGCGGCCACAGGGCCGAGCTGCGTCCCGGGGGGATTTACTGCCCGTTGAACTCGGCTTTGGCTGGTCCCTGCAGGCTGGGGTCCCTGCAGGGATGGCGCGGGGGGGCCCTGCCTGTAAGTGGGCTCTCGGAGCGTTCCTCGAGGCTCTGCCGCTCCAGAGAGGCTTTATTAGGTAACGTGAATCATGCTGCATAATATTCACATTGTCAGCATAATAACTGTGTTCACCTGTTGTGATGCATTACATCCTCGCGTAGTAACAATGGCATATAAAACCTAACAGGCAATATTGAGCCTAACAAATCCTATACCTGTATCAGAAGTTACTGCTTAGAGAAAAGACATTAAATCCTGTTCTGGATAAGCCTGTTTTAGCCCCTGCTGCTGTAAAGGGGGGACAGGCAGCTCCATCCATTTGCACATATGTTAGCGGCAGAATAGACTTGGGATCTGTTATCAGAGCATGAAGGGCTAAGCTAATACTGAGCAGCTTTTGATTTACTTTGATTTTTGCAATGAGAGTTTATACTGTGAGCGCTGCAAACTGCATGTAAATGAGGGCGATACTACCTGCCTCTGTCGTGGTTGCTGGATTGAGGTTTAATGAAATTCTTTGGTTGCCGTGCGTCAATCTGTTGTATTTAAGCGAGATTTCTTCCCCCTGCTTTATTTTGCCTTTGATGCAATTTTGCAACACTGCTTGTTACGCCTAAAAGGGTCTTTTGGTGTCTTTGAAAGTTTCTCAATGCAGCTTTTCTCTAGACAGGATAAATGAAGATTAAACCTAGGCAGATAGCATGAGAAAACAAGCAGATGTCTTTGCAGGATCAGAGAGCAAGAACACCAGCAGAGGAGCTCTGAGATTTGTGTCTTTTGTCTGGTAGATCATGAACACCCGAATAAACCTTTTTCTGGAGCTGGGAGCATGTCGGTCTCTCCAGGCTGGGAGCTTCTGGTGTCAGCTCAGCTGCTTGTTTTCATAAAACGTGCAGGGATCTTCATAGTGCTGAGACTGCAACACGGGGTGTTCGGTGTGGCCACCTCCAGCTCAGCAGCTCTGGCTCAGCGAGCAGAAAGCCTCGATCCCCGAGCCCAGGGAACAGGCACCCTCGGCTCAGGACGGGAACCGGGGGTCTGGGACATCCCCAGCCCTGAGGCAGAGCCCCTGCCCCGCGGCACAGCCCAGCCATCACGGGCCTTTCCCCACCTGGCTGGTTTTCTGCTAATGACATCTCATAACTTGTTCGTTTCCATGTTGTTTTTCTTCCCAATCAGTGGAACAAAATCAATAAAAACTGTATTATCAGTCTTCATTATGCCCAGGTTTGTTATGATTGTGAATTAATAGACTTTATCTTGGCATTAGTCAGAAGGCATTGGCCTCTAATTTCCCTTTGAATTGCACTGGGGCTCTTTGTTTTTAAATACGCTGTCTGTGAAGATACTCTGGTGTTTTCTGGCTCTGCCTGGGTTCAGCCTTTTATAAGCCTGAACTTTCCTGATGCACACCTTGGTTATCAGTTCAGAGCTGGACACCTGCAATCGCTCGTGTAACAAGGAGGGTGTGAACAGAGCAGTGAAGTGTTCTGTGAACCAGGTCACTCAGCGAGCTGGTTTTGTGAGCGCAAGTGTCCTTGGCAGGAGCTGTGGGGAATGCACAAATATTTAAACAGCTGCTTGAGAACAGCCCAGCCCAGTAAATCACCCGTGCAATTTCCTTCCATGTCTAAATTGAGAAATATAGCAGAACACCCTTTTAGCTTAAAAACACCTTCCTCCAGGTTGTAGTATGTTTGTGTTTTATGGAAAACTCTTTATCAACTCTTTTGTGTGGCATCACAACTGGCTAAGCGTGTTTTGAGCCATGAGCGATCTGTGCTATTGCTGGTTGTGTTTGTGGTGTTTCCAGATGTGGAAGCAGTGCAGAACACAATTACAGCTGTGGCTCACCGTGGGCTGCGGAGCCGCACGGGAGCCTGCGCCGAGGGCCGGGGGAGCTCCCCGGCTCCCAGCAGTGCCCGGGGGCTGCGGTGGGCCGGAACACGGGTTTGTGTAACCCCGGGGACTCTGAACTGCAGATGGTGGGGGTGTGGTGGGGACCATCCGTCTTTCATGTTTGCACCTGTATGAAGTTGGTTTCATTCCCTCGTGGTGACGGGAACGGCTCGGCTCGAGCGTTGCTTGGCCCGAGTCTCCGCAGGGACCCTCACCAAGCTTGTCCTGTTCTGCCTGCCTTCCGTAACTGATTCTGCTTGTTGCCTCTCCTCTCTGTTGTGAACAGATGAAATCGTCTGACATCGACCAGGAATTATTCACTGAGAGTTACTGCAAAGTGTGCAGCGCGCAGCTGATATCCGAGTCCCAGCGCGTGGCCCATTACGAGGTAGGATGCTCTCTGGCACCTCAGCTCTCTCGGTCTGTAACTCCCCGTTGCTCCTGTTTCTCAGGGTGACATCAGCTGCTGCGGCCCCAGTAAGTAGCTATGCCAGCCTTTAAGTTCCTCTCCGAAAACTCAGGATTCAAAAGACTATTTCTCACTGGCGGCGTCTTATTCTGTAAGTGATGTCACTGCAATGTTGTCTGCTGCATGTCTGTTTTTTCCTTCCGTCTGAATTTGCAAAGTCAGGCTGCAACTTGAACGTGACTGAAAGCTAGTTTTCAAAGAAGCATAGTTAGCAAGGAGATCAATTAAGAGTTCAGCAAAATGAAATCAAGTTTTTCTATTAAATGTGCTGCACTGTGCTTTGCTGAATCACTGATTGTGCAGATAATAGTAATTGTGAATGTATTTAAGCACTTAAGAGGTAGGCAAGCAATAAACAATTAGAAAGGGTATATTATTAGAGCCATGTTAAAACAGCAATTAACAGCACTGCATATCTTCAAAACAAACTTAAGAAAATTCCTATTAAACAAGGGAGGAAATTAGTGAGGGATATGCTGCTGTGAAATCCTTCAGGAAAGGAATCCCTGTCCCTGTCTGTGTCTCCCTGGGGCCTGGGAAACGGCACCGAGCAGCTCCGCAGCAGCGTGGTGTAAATCCTCGTCAAGGTGAGGGGCTGCCCCGGCGCTAACCTGGAAGGAGAACAGGAATCTTCTCCTTGGTGTTCAGATGAGGAGGATGGTGCAGGATTGCTCTGTGTGAGGGTCGTGTGCCGGCGTAGAGCACAGTCGGTCACCCGGCACGTGGCGTTAACCGTGGGGGGAGCAGAGGACTGTCTTCCCCTGGTGACACCGGCCTGTGCGGAGGGAGGATGGGTGACACGGTCCAGTCTCTCCGGGGGACTCCAGGAGAAGAAGGGATGCTCGTGGGGAACCTGGGGGTGAGGGACGTTTGCTTAGCGGCGTCTTGCGCCTGCTTTTGAGTGCACTGAGGCTGTCAGCGTCTGCAGTGTTTCATCAAAACCATAATCTGTGCTGAGAGGCCTGGAAGGTGAAGTTTCCCAAACTTGCCCTGATTCGAGCGTTTAGCAGTGGATGTGCAGGGGAGACATTTGTCTCGGTGTGACCAGTGGAGACATACTAGAAGCTTACTCAACGTACGGCATCGAGGATGCTGTGCTGCGTTAGCAAATGATAACGCACGTTTACTTGAAAGGCACTTTATGTGTCTGTCTTGGAGAATTTCTTAAGACAACTCCTGCAGACGCTCCCCCGGGTGCCCTCGGCGAGCGCCGCGGTGGAGTCCAAGGCTGCAGGTGTAGGGACACCCGGAGCCCGCTGGCGGGCCATGCAGGTGCCAGGTCCTGTCTACAGGAGGCAGAAGCCTTGCCGCAGGAACGGGGGTAGCGAGTGGTGAGCAGCAGGGTGCTCCGCCAATCTCTTCTCTTCTGCGCCTGTAGCTGGAGGTATGAGCTGAATCATTAATTCATAGCAGATGTTTTTGAAATGTGGAAAACAACAGGGCTTTCTGTTGTATGTTTCTCGTGCGAGGTGCCGTGATCGTTTGTCATCCCCTGTGAAATCCCAGCAGATGCTGTAGATGTTTGGCACAGTGATGTCGTTGCTGAACCTCGCCTGCCGGGTTGTGGATCGCACAGCGGAGGGATGGGGAGGGCGGGGGGACGGGCCTGGCCCTGCCCGGGGTCTCTGGTGGCCCGGGGGCTGCAGGTGGCCCCTGTCCCCGCAGCAGCCTCTGCTCTCGGCGCTTCGGAGTGTCTGTTCTGGTAAGGCACATCCCCCCTGTGCCCCGCCGACCCAGCGAGGGGCTGAAAGTCTGCCCCGGGCTCTGCGGGGAGGGTGGTGCTGGGGGCAGCCCTGCCCACGGG
The DNA here is from genome assembly GCF_965140245.1 of Athene noctua. Lineage (NCBI taxonomy): Eukaryota > Metazoa > Chordata > Aves > Strigiformes > Strigidae > Athene > Athene noctua. Next base: position 6,709,426 of record NC_134064.1, on the reverse strand, counting down.
ATGGTTTTGGTGGTTCCCGGGGCCGCCGATGCCTGAAGCCGTCGGGCTGCCGGCAGCTCGGCGCAGAGTCGAGCCCCACGGGGCAGGTCCCTGCGCCCGTGTGCTCTGACTACAAAGTAGAATGGAAAATCGCTCTGCAGCGCTGGCTCCGTCCCGAGGGGAGCTGGACCGGGCTTCAAGAGGCCTGAGCAAATGGCAGCAAGTCACCTGTTAAGTGAATTTGGCCTCTTTTTCTAGCCAGACATCGGACAAGCAGTACGTGATTTCCCCATGTACATTAATCGTGGAGAATTACTGGAGGATAATTTCTGCAAGTAATTCTTTCTCTGATGCTGTTTCATAAGGAGTTTGGTCTGAGCATCTGGCCCCTGGACAGAGAAGGCTGCTCTTCCTGCCAGGCGCCTGCTCGTAAGGTGTTGCTTCTCCCTGATCGAGCCTGTGGGCAGAATAATCACTTTTGTACCATCAGGATTTGCAGCATGACCATTCTTGTACAAAACTGTGGTGTTAAGTGTACCTGAGATCCATCCTGCCTGAGACTGCCAGCCCTTGCTGCAAGCCAGTTAGTTTATAGCAGGAATGTAGAATTCAATGTTTCTTCCTATCAAAAAGTAGCTGGTCACAATTTTCCCACCTTTTTGTTTCTTCCCTTCTTTCTTTTACAAAGCACTCTATGCTCAAAATGGATTTTTTTCATAGGGAAAATATCAACTTCAGAAGACTAAATTTTCTGCAAATAAATTTTCATTTAATCTTCTGCAGTTGCTTTGTTTCAGCTTTCTGATTAAAAAAAATACTGTCACTATCAAAGCACACAATAAAAGCACAATGTAAATGAACTTTTTGCACAGAGCAAAACTTTTCATTTGGAATTGACTTGAACTTCATGGAGAAAAGTGAAGCACTGCAGAGCAGAAGTTCCGTACCGGTGTGGTGCGTGAAGCTGAACCCAAACAGTTCAGCATTTCCACCCGGCTCGGTGCGCCCGGTGGTGTGGGGAGCCGCTGGACCCCCCGTGCTCCGGGGCCTGCGTTTCCCTTGGTTTTCTGAGGGGGGACCCACCGATGGGGAACACCCGGGGCCGCCCCTCGGTGTCGGTGCAGCCCTGGGGCTCGGGGCTGGGGCTCTGCCCGCGCAGGGGGTGCGGAGCCCGGAGCTGGGGAGGCACCTGCCCGAGGCCCTGCGGGAAACCATCGGCCGGGCGCTGGCGACGCCTGTTCCTCCGTGGCGTGGTTTGTTTTGGGCAGCAGCGCCCTGGCCCTTAGAGCCCGAGCCTGGAGAGAAAGGGGATTTATCTGCTGCCTCTCTAGTGCAGCCGGGTAGGATCTGCAGCCTTTGTGCCAGGCACTGAAATCTTGGCTCCTTTGTGCATGCAAAATAAGACATTTCTCTGTAAGAAAATAGAGGGAAACAGCGTATGAAAGGGGGATGTTTTTATCTTGCCAAACAGGAATAGTCAGTTCCAATCGCTGTCTCATCTCCATCTCCAAATCATCAACCAATAGGTACCTCCTTTTCTTCTGCGCTACTTTGCCAGGAATAAAAAATAATTTGATGTCAGTCGCGCAATATTAAGCGGTATTATTTCCAGGGGCAAGTGTAGTGGAAAAATGACAAAAGAATCAGAGTGTTTGCAGCATATTTTTGCCTCCAACTTGACATACAACAAAATACTGCCCTTATTTTATGTGCTTTGTGCAACTGTGTCTCTGGCTTTGTCTGACATGTGTGCTGAGCCTTTGTGCCCCTTCCCAGCCAGGGCTGCTCCCTGATCCAGCACTCGCTGTAGGGCAGAGCTGATCCGAGTTCCTGGCCTGGGGATATTGACTCGTAATGAAGTTGCAGGTGCCCAAATGAGAAAATGCCTTAACAAGCTCTGTGCATAGTGTGATGCTGAGTACCACGGGAGGTTGCTGTAAAGATTTCAGTGAGCTTCCACACAGCAGTAAGTAAGTAAGAGAAAGATCGTGCGTTTGAATATTTTAATTCTTAAAGCAAATGAATATCTTAATTTGTCCCCTGAAGTATCAGAAAACTCCCTTCCCATTTCTGCTGCAGGAATAAAGCTTCTAAATATGGATGCCTGATAACATCCCTGCTAGGTAATAGCTGGCTGTGCTGCCGTGATGTGCCAAGCGTTCCTCATGTGCAGCGGCTCTCCATCCCCCCGCGGGAGAACAAAGGAGAAACGGGATCACAAAAAAGGACAGAGGGATGCAGCACGCTCCGGGCGATCTCTGCCTGCACCCGGGGGTGGTAGCCAGACGCAGGGGGCTGTCTGCTGGAGGAAGGGTGTTTCAAGCTTTCTTGCTCGCTTGCCCACTGTCAGGCGCGGGGGGCCGGCGGGCAGAGCCCTCCCAGGGCAGACGCTTGATCTGCACGAGGTTGGGACCAGCCTCCCCTGGACGCCCTTTAACTGGCGCCGCATGTGTGGAGCAGGGGGTGCCCGGGCTGTGCCACGGCAGGTCCTGCTCGGCCACCCCCTCCTGGTGCCGGGGGGTGGGCTGGCAGCGAGGGGCACGTCTGCCAGCACCCTCCTCCTGGGGCACCTTCTGCGCCGGGCGCGGGGAGCGTCTGGCAGCCGTCGACCTTTCTGCTCTGCTTTGATGGCACAGACTGTGTGTGTCTTTCAAGCACAACTTTGAAATGAAGGGATTGATTTTTTTTTGGTTGTTTTTAAATGACATCTGTGGGTGGGAGAACCAGAAGGCAGCTCCCCAGCGTCTGCACCTTCGCGCAGAGCCCTGCTCGAGGAGACGGGGGAGCCTGTCAGGGCTGGGATTCGAGCTCGCCGCTCGCACTACGGCAGCTCTACCTCGCACCGGCCTCCTGTGACTTGTCTCCGCAAAGCATCACTCTTCACATGCCATTCGCCCCTCAGAGGTATTGCAAAGGAATAACTGTGGTTGCTGCCCCATGGCCCGAAGCTCTCGCACTTGTGTGGCCACTTCGCCATCCGCTTTATGCGCTCAGCCATGGCGGCGGCTGCCGTCCGCGCCGCGAGGAGCGCAGGAGGGGTCGGGGGGCACCAGTGGCTGTGGAAGCGGCTGGTGCCCCAGGGCTTGTTAAACAGGGGGAGAAGAAAATCAAAATGTACTGTACTTGCTGCAGTGCAATTGAAAGTCTGTGCCCCAGAGGTGAGTATTTCTGCATCTCGCCTTCCTCTGAAGGGGGAAGCCTCTTTGCTGCTGGGTAATCTATAGATCACCCGTAATTTAACAATTCCTTCCAGCTCTGCCTTCGAGAGAGGCTGGATCAATCACGTTGGTGAGCTGTTCTGTAAATGTGAAAAGCTAAGCTTTCTTAGTTAGCTCTGAGTCCTCATCTCTATATGGAAGTGTTCACAGCCGTTAGGAAGATGTTACCATTTATTTTCAAGTTTCTCCTTGAAAATCCTGCAGGAAAATTACCAAATATGCAGAGTTGCTCTCAGATTCCACCCTGAGCTGCATATTCATCACCACATTTGTTCCTTAAGCTGCTATAACACTTTCCTCCATTGTAATCTTTATTGCTTCAGGTGTTCTGATGTTACTTTGCTTTTTCGTTTGAAAAGAAAAGCGCCAGGTCTGTAGGAAGTGAAGCCCAGGAAGGTGTCGTGTGACTGTTGGTTCACCTTGTGAGATGAAGGAACGATGCTCAAATGCTTGTGGTGGAGCCTGAGTGGCAGCGGGAGGACAGAGGCAAAGTGTATTAAAATTCAAATGCAGAGGAAACAGGGCGGGGGGGGGGAACAAATAAAGTGCCGTGCCCTTTGGCTCGTCTCCGGCACCCATCGCTCTTTGGAATTTCTCACCCTGTTCCCGGGGCAAAGCGGTCGAGCGGTATCGACAGCCTCCTCAATACTCCTTGTCTGCAACGGGCTGGAGTGGTGCTGGGGTTAATCTGCTTCCAGTTGGGCTGTCCTTCTCTGGGAAACTGCATACAGTGATGGCTCGTCTGAAGGAATAATAAACATTGTTTACTATCGGCACATTAGCGCCATAAGGATCAAGATGTGTGTGCTCAGAAAGGCAATCCTGTGTCTGAAATATTAATGCACTGGAAGAGCACGTACTCTATTTAACAAAATAAATGCTGCACTAGAACACAAGGAGCTGGAATATTCTGTCTGGTGCCAGCTCCCCGCGCAGTGCTGCGGGCATTTCCAGGATGGGGAGCGGAGAGGACGCGCTTCAGCTGGGAGTAGAGACCCCGCAGGGCTCCCCTGTGTCTGCTGGTGCTGCCGGGTGTGATCGGAGGGAGCGCAGCGTTGGCTAGCCGTGCTCACTCTTGTACGTTCTGCCACTGCTGCTGCTCACCTGCCGAGTTCTGGCTTGCTTTGGTGAGAATAACCCGTAAATACTTTAGAGGAGGAAGGGGAAGGGGAAGGGGACGTTCTACCTGTTGTTCCTATGCCCTTTCCCACAACTGCTGAGAACCTACTCAGAATAACCTACTGTTATTCCGCAGTTTGTGCTGGTGTTTGGTGTTAGAGCCTTGGCTTGAGGACAAAAATCAGGCCGAAGAAAGCTTTTCTGTGGTTCGGTTGCAAAGATGACGAGGGTGCTGTTCTGGTCTTCGCGAGTGTGCACGTAGACCTTCTGCAGATTGCCTCGGTGCCCAGTTCATGTCGTGCTGACAGCAGCAATTAAAATACGTTGAGGTAAACGTGGCCACATTGTGCAGGAACGAGGTACGTGGATGTCGGTGTTTTATGGCGAGGTGCTTGTGCTTGTGCTGCCTCTTCCCTTGCCGCACACATTAAGCACAGGCTCACCAGGGCAGCATTAGCTGCTGGATTGCAGTGTGCTTCAGGAAACCGATGTAGATTAAATGGTGCTTTACAAGGCTCCGTGTTACTACTCTGTTGTCAACATTAATGGCTAAACATTATTTTTAATGCACTCCCAGTGTCAAAATCTATTGCTAAATAGCAGGAACAGCAGAGCAGATAAAGCCCTCTCGTACAGCTCCTTCCAAGGTGCCTCTGTGCAGAGCCCCATTTCTGGCTCAAAATAGCTGAAGCTCAAAGGTACTTTCAGAGCAGTAGTGAAACGCACCGGGATGAGACGCTGGGGTCAGCAGTAACGGGGAGGTGCAGGGGATGTCACACGAGCCTACGTGGAATAAAGGCGATGCAATGCTGACCCTGGCCTGAGACGGGCTCGTGCTGGCCAGGCCGTCCCCAGGAGGAATCCCTGCGGCTCTCGCTTTCCTGCGGCAGCCCCTTGCTCCCCATGCGGGGGGGGCACCTGTTTGTTCCAGGTATTTGCCCTTGCTCGTCTCTAATATTTTAAACTCTCCGCCCGTGTTTGGATCCGGGTTCCAGGTGTTTGAAAGCAGAGTCTGTAGCTGTCAGGGTGTGTTGTGACAGGGCCCGCCCCCGCGCCGGGGTGCGCGGGCTCTCAGAAGTGACTGGCACTGACGTGCTTTCACAGGGATTTGTTTCAGACTCGGGAGCGACGGCGGCGCTGCCGGTGCGTGCGGCTCCGCGGAGCCGGTGCTGGGCGATTCCTGTGTGGAGGAGACGTTATGTTTGTGTTAACTCTTCTGCTTCCCACTCCATACCAGGATGGTTGTTCTGTGCCAGCAGTGAAGTTCATCCACACCCCGAGTGTCAGGACCCGGCGGCAGTGGCCTGAGCTGAGAAACTGTAGCTGCAGCTGCTTGACATCAGTTGGCTGCAGGCAAACAGCAAGGGCTTCGCTTGATGTGCGAAGCACGTTTGGGAGGTTCCTGACCCCTCACTCCAACTCCTGCATCCCCTTTCCCTTGGCACATTCACAGGGAGGTGCATTGCCTTGAAAAAAATCCCTGAACGCCAGGGGAGAAGTAAATTCATGGTTGCATTAGTCTCGGTGTAAGGTCTGCCTGCAGAAGAAATGTGAGGATGTGGAGCTGGAAGGGACTTTCTGTGCATTTGGGGAGGACCAGAAGCCTCTGGGCGATGCTGGGCGCTGGGAGGCAGGTCCATGGGGTGCAGGGAGCCTGCGAGCCAGGGCTGAGCCCTGCTGCTGCTCCAGCAACAGCCTGTGAAGAGAACTGTCCTCCTCTGCGCAGGGCACGCAGCTGTAGGCCCAGAGGTGCTTTGGCTGCCGTCGGAATCAATGCAGGAAGCCGTAAAGTCAGAGATCGCAGAGCTGAAGCGGTGAGGGTTCGCGCATGGCTGCTCTGGAGCTCTGCGGGCCGGGGGGCTGTGGGAGGGCTGGTCTGTGGGTACCCGCGGTGCCCACCCCTGCGGGCACCCCTGCCGTCCCCCCGGTTTGTTGGTGTGATGGGGACTGACTGCACCAGGGGCAAAAGCCAAACGTGGTGTTTTCTTCTCCCTTGAACAAGTGCAGCCGAGAACCTTCCCTCAAGGGCCGCCTGGTCTGGGCGCCTGAGCCCTCTCCACCCTTCGCAGCTCCAGTGTCACGTGCGGCAGGAGGGAGATGGACGGCAGAGGTGGTTCTGAGCCATCCCTGAGGAAATGCCTCGTGTGCGGCCACGGCAGCTCAGAGCTCATGCTGCAGAGGAGGATCTAGGGGCTGGGATTTTTCTCTTATGAAGGTGATTGAAGGAACAACAGCGTTGGTTATAATTAAAGTTGCCAGGCTTGGACTGGATGCTTCGACCCCGTGCGGGGGCAGAGCGGCAGGTGCCACAGCCCTGTGTCCTCTGAGAGTCGCTGCCTTTGGGCACAGCAGGTCGCTGCTGTTTGTTTTACTTGGAGCTTCTGAAGTCTTGTTTTTGCATTTTTAAAATTGCAGTGATCCAGATTTGGGAGGAGCTGCTGGGGCGTGTGGAACGCTCCCAGGCACGTGGGATCTCGTGAGGCTGTCGGTGACCCTGGTGAGGGGACCCGCGCTCGGAGCCGGCTTGGCGAGCAGGAAAAATGATCACAGATTTAGAGAAAATAAAGTGAGCTAGTGGGTGCTTGGCTGAATGGATCATCAGTAATGGCCTTTCTGTGTAAGCAAACTGAAGTTCAAACCAGTCGTATGTCTACCTGTTGCTTTGAAGAAGCCACTTTCATGGGGGTGAAAATTCAGCTGTGTGCAATTGGGAATTACGGACACGTATCTGTGTGCCCAGAAAGTCACAAGCATGAGTAGACGCTTTTTAAAAAATTAACTCATGGAGGAAAAAGGGGAAGTGGATAGAAATGACCATAAATTATAAATAAGGCTTTACAAAAATTACAAAGGGAGAAAAAGGACATTGGCACCCAGCAGCGTCTGGAATAACAGACGGGAGTTTGTCTCTGCAGCGAACAACGGGGATCTCAACAATAGTGTTTGCTGGTCGTGTGGGTAGAAGAGGCAAAAAAGGGAAGGCGTTTGCTGAAAATACTTCTGTCCTCTATTTAAAAAAAAAGCAGAGGATGTTGTTATATCACAGAATGAGGAATAAATTGGTTCTGTTCCAGTAGAAATTTGGAAGTTTGTTAGGCAGTGATTATGAAATCTAGAGTGTTGGGTTTTGAGTCAGCAGGTCCAGTAATTTGCAACCAAGTGCTTGAAAAGAGCTGGCCACGCGCTCTGCGTCATCGCGGCTGATCCTCCACGGGACTTGGAGAGTGGAGGAAGTTTCTAGGAGAGAGGTGAGCACGGAGCCAGGCACGGCACCAGCGGGGGGCGCGGAGCCCCCCGGCAGCGCAGCCTCTGCAAAGGGACAGGAGTGTGTAGCTCGGAGGACGGTGTAATTGCTGTTCTGCATGAGGCTTAGAGAGCTGGGTCTAGCCAAAATAACTTTATCTCTTTTGATGAGATTACGGGTAGGGCCAATACAGATAATAAAGTTGGTGTAATCATATGACTGCATGTTTCATGGCAATTTAATTAAGAAACTGCCAGCATACAAGAAAAAATCTACACGGTACAAACTAAAAGGATTAAAATCCAACCAGGGTTCAGGCTTCTGAAAATGAATTTATTGCAAACTAACAGAAGCTGCAGCCCCTGCGGCTGCCATTGCAGGTGCCTCCTTTGCCTCCCCCCGTGTGTCTCTGTGCTCAGCACGGCTGCGTGTCCCCGGGGCGGTGGGTCCCCGGGGTGGTGGGTCTCTGGTCTTTGGCTGGAGAACAGGGCAGGGAGGAGGGGGAGCAGGAGAGGAAGGGCAGACTGAACCAAAACACGATGCTGCCAGCAGAGGAGTGAACAAGCAGATGACAAAGGGAGCTGTGGGGAATAGAGAAATTCGATCAGATGCAAGCGCAGCGTGAGGAAAGCAGCAGAAACGGTTGATTTGAACCTGGCAAGGTGGTTGGGGGTACGGGAAGAAGTCCCTCGCAAGATGGTGTGGTGCTTTGGACTGTCAGGGCAGCTTAAATCAGTGGTGCAAAGTGGGAGCAGAGCGCGGGGCCAGCGCAGGCTGACGGGAGGGCTCCCTGCAGCCCCCCGGCACCTGCAGCCCCCTCAGAGTGCCCGTGCAGCCCAGCAAAGCCCGGCCTAAAGCCTCTGCTGGGGACTTCTGGCCTTGTAAAGGGAGATGTGACTCAGTCCTCGCCAGGGACACCGCTGCTGTTGGTAAATTTACAGGGAAGCTGTTAAGTTAATGCAGCGGTGACGAACCCCCGGCAAGCCAGGGCGAGCAGGGCTGCTGCATCTGAAACCAGCTCGTCCGTGGCTCCCGGGGTCCTGGCAGCTGCCGCCGTTCCCACAGAGACGTCATTGTCTGCTCTCGCCGCGCTGCTGCTCGCTCTGGGCAGAAGTGTGATGCAAAACTTGATTTATGCAAAATCAAATTGCATTTCATAGCACAATTTAGCTCTGTGTTGCCCTTTTAGGGTTGGATTGCTGGGACTCTGCTGCCTCTGCCACAATGCTCTGTATCAAAATAGATCTGATATAGATAGAAATGATTTTATTTCCTTTTATTGATGAGCCTTCTCACAATAGCACGTGAGCTTGCAATGCAGAAGTCTGCAGTTGCTATGTGAAAACAGGCTCTATAAGCTTCCCCCCCCCACTCCCCGCATAGAGAGGGTTGTTTTTGAAGCATATAGTATTAAGTTAGACTTCTTGCCTTCTAAAGGAGCTGTTTCCAGACACCAGAGACAGAGAATTTATGTGAAAATGCCTTTGGCCTAACACTTTGTAAAGCTACAAAAGAAATATTCAGAGGCACAGAAATACTCTCTTAGTGCACCCTAGGATGAAGCTGTGGCGGCTGTTGATGGGAGGCAGGTACCTCCGAAGGCAGTGTTCTTGCTCCAGACCCTGGGTTTACGGCTCTTGTCCAGATTTTGTCTTTCCGAAGGCTCGTGCCTTTGGGCAGACAGATCAGAACGGGAGCTGATGTGCCCTGATCCCACTCCCTGCCCGTTTCCTGGCTCCTCTGCATGTTCTTGGGCCCCTGTTCCCCGCGGGGCTGTGGTGGCTGCCCGCGATGCTCCGGCTGCACTCGCTGCCTGTCCCCGCTCTGCTCGGTCTCCTCCTGTGTCCTCCACAGCTCCGCGGGCATGCGGCCCCCCCGAGAGGGTGGGGGGCCTGGGGTGGGGGGCTGTGCCACCCCCTCCCCGGCATCTGCCCTTCCTGCTCCTCGGAGCTGCAGATCGCAAGTTGCCTCGTGGAGGGGAAGAGATAACCCGTGGGGCTGCTTGCGAGCAGCACGCTAAGAATAATCACTTCGCTCCTGCCGCGGTGTTAGGATGATAAATACACATGTAAATGTAGAAAATACCAGAGATAGAATGGGTGACAAATGGGCTGCGCTACCTCCGCTCCCCGAGAGGGAATGAGATGCTCACTACCTACTTGCAAAGGCCAGGGATGATTTTAAGCTCTGCTTTTATAACCATAGGATAATAAGGCTGCATAAGGAGCTGTGTAGTTTTAAATTATGCCAAACATAAGTTATTTCTTTACCTTAGCATTCATAAATCCAAACAAATGCATAAATAAATGTGAGAGGTGTTCTACAGAAGGCTGAAGCTTTTCTGCCTTTTAGTGTTGACATCTGGACATCATTTATGGCACAGCTGAGTGCCATGGAAAGAACACTAAGAATTATTACTGTTAAAATTTTGCCTTTTCAGCTTACAAAAAAACCTGACAAAAACCCGGCAATCTTTTTAACGTCTGCATTCAGCAGGCTGTGGCTGCGCGTATTCATCGTGAAGGGCCGGGTTCAGTCACCCGAGGGAAGAGCCTCCTGACTCTGGGAGGGTGCTGTGAGGCAGGCTGGCTGCTCCCAGGGCTGACAGTGTTCACTGAGGGGAAGAATTCAGCTGAAAATCTCCGGCCGCGTCGCCTTGACGGCGCATTTGACTCCCCCCCGTAGGGTGCACTGCGAGGGACCACGGTGCCCTGTGCTGAGGGGGCGGCCGTCCCCCACTGCCCCTCCTGGTGTGCAAACCTGCACCGGGAGAAACCCGCCCAGCACCCCTCCGGGCAGAAAGTAGGAGCTGCCCCACCCCGAGACCGGCTTCGCGCACCCGTCCGCGTTTCACACAGTTATTCTGTTGTTTCTTAATTAGGCCGAGGCTGCCTGGGCTGCTGATCGCTGATAGCTGAAGCTCTCGGGGTCCCTGTGTTTAGCTCTGACTACAACAGGTCACATTTCCTGAATGCACGCGGGAAGAGGGGTTAGGGAAAGCTATTTGACATTATTTATCTTGACTGATTTGCTCCAATAAAAAAAAGTTTTTGCATAGTCACATTTATGCACATAAATACAGCTCTCTGCAAATTCAGCTCCGAGTTGACACGGCAGGAAAAAGAACGTTCCAGAACATTGTGTTGGGTTCGTGTGTGTGTGTGGCGGGGCTCAAACCACGACAAACACGCTAACGATGATTTAATATTCTAAAATTGCAAATCTGTGATCTGAAGTTATAACATTATGGTGCCGTTGCTCTGTGAGGCAATCAGAAATGGAGATTCAGAGAAAGCGTTTGTGTGATGCTAGCTGCCGTGCTGTCTGGGCTCTGGGTGCGGGCAGGCAGCGGTTCCAGCCTTTCCCCCCCCGCCTCTGCTGGAAGACAGGACCTGGCTGTGGGTTCCCGTCTTGAAGGTTTGTGTCTGTGCTCCTGCTGCAGGAGGTTTTAAATCTTTCCATTTTGCACATCACAAGGATTGTTTCGTCTGTGGCTGCTGGCGTGACCGGGACACATCTTATCCTCATGTGCTGGTGAGCCCTGGTCATGCCGAAGGCGGTGTGAAACCTCCCGGGAAGAGCCTCCTCCAGGCGTCCTTCAGCTCCTCCCCATCCCTCTGCAAAACCACAGATCTCCTGGAAACTTCCCTGGGGTACAGACAGCGTTTGGGAGGCGCGTGCCCGCTCGGAGCCGTCCCTGGGAGCGCGACGGGCTCGGCGGGGGCCGCTCGCGGGGTTTGCTCTGAACACGCGGGTTTGGGGCCGGTGCCCGCCCGGTGCTGGAGGGCCTGGTGCGTCCGTCCCCCCCGTGGGGCTCGGGGCGACGCCGGGCAGGTCTCGGGGAGCAGAACCGCCTCGCGCGGTGCCGGGCTCCTGCGGCCGGTTTCTGCAGCAGCAAAGGCCGCCTCGAGCCGGGGCTTCCCCCACCGGTGCTGCTTAACCCGGAGCACAAACCCTCCGGTTTCCTGGTCGTCTGGGAGGTTTTACTGTTCAACCCCCCTTAGAAATACTTGGGAGAGGAGAAGGGGCTCAGGCCCGGGACCCACATAGTCCTGTTCCTGTGCGCGTACGTTAGATGTCATCATGCACCATTATCTGCGATTTACCTGTAGGAGAAATTTCTTTCAAACCTGTAGCAGGCTCATTTCCTAGAGAGTGAGGTTTTATACCCCTTACCTATTTTATTCTCCTGAAGTGTAGGAACTGTGTATGGGGTTTGTGTGTGTGCGTCTGCTCCCTCATGGTGCCATGCTGTCTCTGCCTGAAGCTAAATAACCCTCATCTTTTCCATCTCTCCGCTATGGAAATGGTCTAATAACAAATGTTGCTCTTCTCTCGCTGCCTTTATTCCCACTGTAGCTTCGAGGGGCTGCAGGCAGCAGGACTCGGCAGAGGGTGGTGAGGGTGGGCCATTGCTCCTGCTAATGGCAGGTGTCATAATCATTCCACAGGTCGTTTCAGCTCGGTGGGGAGCTCTGTGAAACCTCCAGAAAATTCAAATGTTCCTCACCCAGGTCTTTCCCCATTTTCTCTTCCCATACTGGATACATATATCAAGGGGATGTGAAATCTTATTGCAGATTGGTTTTGTATGCACAGTAATAGACCCTCGAGCTTTTTGTAACTTTTTCTTCCTTTTTCTTTTTCTTTTTTTTTTTTTTTTTTCCAGAGTCGGAAACATGCCAGCAAAGTCCGCCTCTATTATATGCTTCACCCCATAGATGGAGGCTGTCCAGCTAAAAAGCTCCGGTCAGAAAACGTGGGTATAACTTAAGTCCCTGTTTACTCAGCTGCTTTGTGAATCATTGACTCTGTGCTACAACATTTTTTCTGTTTCAGCCACAGATGATCAGGTACCCAGAGGTAACGTTTAGATTAGCTGAAATACTAAGTAACCGGAGATAATTGTCAATAAACTGTACAAGAAATACGATGTGCATCAGCAACAGTAATTGCATTTTTAGTTATTTGAATGTGAAAAAAATACGCTGATAGCGAATATCCAGCATTTATCCGGATTAAGTGCAATGGCTTGTTTCTGGCGGGTGAGCTCCTTTGTGAGGTGAGGCAGGACAGGGGCTGCCGGGGCTCCTGCCTTCGGGCGGTCGGGTCACGGCGAGGGCGGCTCCGCAGCGGCGGTGGGGCTGTTGTGAGTACAACTGGCACAGCAGGGCACGAGTGGGGCTGTTGTACCTACACCCGTCGCGGCGGTGCCCTGAGAACCCCCAGGGTGAGCGGAGAGGTCGTGGGAGAGCCGCGTCACCTCTGGGGCCTCTTCTGACCCATTTTTGACTGGGAGCTGATGAAAGCGGAGTGCTGGGTCTGGAAGGTTTGTGGTCAGTCTGCAGTTTTAAAAAACGGCAGTTGAATTCCTCAGTTACGTTCAAATAAACGAACGTGTGGAAATTGGGCCAGCTCACAGCCATTTGTCAGGCAATAAAAGGAGACTAAATTTATAAGGGACTGATTCACAGTGAATTATTCATTCAGCTCGTTCCCATATTCTGGGGCTGGTGCGAGAGCTGTTGATGAGGTTCCCACCAGATAGCATCCAAACTATTCCATAGCTATGGGAGTGTGACTGTGGCTTAGTGCTATCAATATTTAGTGAAATATCTTCTAATTAAAGGGAGAAGCATGCAAGTTTTACCAAAGGAATCTGAAAGCTCCTTCACACAGCAATTAAAATTTCAGTGGGACTTTTATGTAGCACAGAGGGTAATTGCAGATGCAGTCTCCCCCTTCACAGAACCTCACAGTGTTTTGGTTCGGTTGTTGATTACAGAGTGTGAAAGGTGCGGTGGACGTGCACAGCTGGACTTGGAACGAGGGCCTCTGCTGAGCCTTGTTGTGCATAACAGAAACCACGTGGCTGCATGTGCACCTTAGCATCGGGATGTGGTGGACAGAGAACCAAACAGACCTCAAACCATTCAGAGCTGAACTTCTTCCCGTTTCTTTTGTGAAAGGCAAAGCGGGAAGTTGTGTGATCCCGTGTTTGCTGGTGCTCGATTCTGCCAAGGGCAGCCCTTAGTCAGAGCTGAATTAACAAGTCCTTGTGGACTGGGTGAGTGATAGGTTTGGCAAGATCTAAATACTAAAATTATTTATAAAAATATAGCAGGGAAGATCTGCCAACGTTTACGGCTCAACGTAGGCCTGTTGCTGCTCAGGTATTATCCAAGCCTTTGCATTTAAAGAGAACAGAAGTATTTTGGACATGTAATGCTGTGTGAGACCATCACTGCCCCCAGACCTAGCCTCGTTCAGGTGTCCAGCACAGCACTTCAGCTGCGGAGACCACGAACGCTGGAAACAGCCCCCGAGAACCGACTCGATTTCTGCGTGGAAGCACCTGCACTGTGCTTTTTAAAATCAGAGTGCACTGTTCCACCACTGCATGCCATGTGGTTTGTGTCCTTGTGCCCACAAAACTAAACACCTTGTCCCCTCCCTCGTGGCAGGAGGAAGGAGAAGTTGCTGCAGCTGTGGACACTTGGGGTGAGCGTCTGCCTCCCGACCCTTCCGCGAGGGCAGGGCTGGAGTTTGCTGCCGCTCGAGGACTATAAAAATACTCTGCATTCCCAAAACGCCCCTTACCCTTTCCTACATTATAGATTTATACAATTACACAATTAGTCTTGCACTGCTTGTACAATTAGTCTTGCACTGGATAATGGCTCCATTCTTGGGCTGTTCATTATTGTTTTAATTTTATTATGCAGGAGGGGAAAACTCTCACGTCTTTGGTGCACTGAGCAATTGTTGACCTTTCATTTTAAATTTCCGCTTAACATTTCAGCCGAAAGTAATCTGAGAAGGTTGCAGCCTGTGTCAGGGTCCCGCTGAAATTAGGAGTCATATCCTGAAGTCTCAGGACCGGTGAACCAGTTTTAATCAGCCTTTTCTCATTACCTTTGAAAAATAGCCCCCTTTTTATGAGCAGGGCAGACAAGATGAAAATTTCTGATGTGCCATGAAACACCTTTTTTGGGGGATGGGAGAAGAGCCTTCAAATTCTTTCTAGGCCTATTTCTACTAAAGATAGTAAATTGCTTTAACGAGCATCATCTTCCTTAAAAAGGAAAAGGGTCATAATAGCGAGAATAAATTGCTTGAGGGAAGATAGTGGGGTATTAGATTTTGTTGCTGAGGGCAGCGCGGCGGCACTGGAGAGGGTTAAGCCGAGAGCTGGGCACAAGCGGTGCCGGGGGCTGCCTTGGAAGGCTTCAGTTCTCAATCAGCAAGGCAATCGCAGTTTTTACAGCTTCTGGTGGAAAATTTACTGCAGGCTGTAACTTAAATCTTCAGCGATTGAAACTAAGCGCTCCTGAAACTAAGATGAAATGTCTGGGTTTAGGGCCAGCGTTCTTACTGTTGTTTTGTACCCGATTGGAGGTTTTCAACCAAAAGGTCAGGTATTGGTTTCCTGAAAAGAAATTCCTGATGGAAGACGTGAATTTGTTCTCTGACGGGAGGCTGGGGCTGGTGGGGAGCTGCAGGCGCAGTGACGGGCTCCGCTGCTCGCCCTGCGCCTCGTCCCCCCCTGCCCTGGCTCCCCCTGCACGGTTTTAAATGCCCACGGGGTCCCCACCCGGAGCCACCCCTGTCCCCGCTGAGCTGCTGCGGGTCCGTCCCTGCCCGAGCGGGGCCGTGGGATGTGTGCGGACCTCGCCGAGCTCACACCTTACCCGACTTAGGTCTGGCTTTTCTCTGAGAACACACAGGTCCTGAGATGCTCCGAGGCTTCACGAGCGTTTCAGATGTAGGGAGCTGCAAACTGGATCTTTGCTTATGCCACAAGAAAAACAGTCTCCAAAATGGAAGTGGTCTAAATTTCACACATAGTGTTAGAGAAAATAGCTCTTTTAGCAGCAACACCTTCTTCATGTGCAGAAAATTAACTCAAGTTTAAAAGATACTTTGCAGTGCCTTGAGTGCTGTGTTTTATATCACTGTATTTCAAGGGTTTGTATCATCTTTTCTTCTTAGTAAAACCTAGGAAATTAAGACAGCGGATTTGTATCTGTGGAATAAAATCCCTCACTTTTCCTGCTTAAGGAACATCCAGCAAAGGACTGCAACTGCCTGGTCCTGTGTGAGGATTATGCCTTTTAGCAGCTTGTTAACAGGCATCTGAATAATTGAAGTTAATTCTGTTGGATGTATGAGACTTGCTTTGAAGTTTATAATATTACAAAAAGAAGCCCCATAAATGAGGCTGGCACGGCACAGCTCTGGAGCGGGGGGAGGATGAGCACTGGGAAGCGGACGCTTTATCTCCCAGCCCACGCTGTGTTTGTGCTTCGGTTTATGCGAGGCCGTTGGCCCCTGCCAGCGCTGCCTCCGCGAGGGTCAGCGGGAAGGGATTGTCTGGAGAAGGTCGCAGAAACAAATGGTAGAAATATCCCTTGCACGCTGTCTGGCTTCATGCAGCATGGGGTTAGAACGTTGTCTGTGTGGGTTTTATGGAAACTAAACGCAGATGTTTGTGCCTGGTCACTGCTGCTGCTCGGAGCGAGCTGGGTGCGGGACCCGGGCGGTGAGGGGACGGAGGAGGGTGCTGGTGGGTGTGGGGTGTCCCGGCCAGCGGGTGGCTGCCCTGGGCCGCTGCCGCTCTGCCCCGCACCCATGTTATTCACCAGCTGATTTCACCAAACCCCATCAACGCGGCGTCATTCAACGGGTGACAAAGGACACCCGGATCGGGTTCCCCCAGCCCATCTGGTTACAGGTAAAACAGCTGCTGACAAATGAGAAGGTATAATTACCCTTCAGGCTGGGTCCAGCCCCGCGCCTGAGCGGCTGGTGCAGGGAGTGGTGGAGGAGGGAGGGGAGGCTGATTCTGCCGAGGGGCCCTGCAGCCTCGGGTGAACGCTCAGCAGCGCTCGAGCCCAAACGTCTCTTGCACCCGGCGAGCACAGAGCGGCGCCGAGCACGCAGGAACGGCTGGTGGCCAGAGAGCCAAGGGCCGTGTGTCCTGTGCAGGGACTGCGACTCCCGGGTGACCAGGAAATCAGGGTTACCTCTCTCCCTCTCCGGCTGGCGGGTGCCGGGCTGGCGGCCAAATCCCCACCAGGCTTCGAGGTGGTCGCCCAGAGCCTCGGGTGCACTCGGAGAAGCTGCGCGGTGAGCGGTGGATCCGTGTGAATGGGACCTTCGGCTCTAAATCGGGTGTCTGAGGGGTGTTTGAGGGGGTTTTAGTTTTTGTGTTTTTTTTTTTAACCAGTCTGTCTGTGAAAGTAGGTTGGAGAGGAAAAAATGTCACTGAAGAGCAGAACAGGTAGAGGAAGAGACCCGGGTGTGTAAACACCGAAGTGTAGCAGCTTTCAGACGAGCTCTGTTGGAGGCTCTTTGTATGTTACCACCACTGATGATCAATGGAGTCTGGGACTTTTTTACTCTGCTCTTAACTTTCAAGTGATTTCCCTTTGAAGACATAAAATATCTTGAGAGAAACCTATTTAAAAGAAGTGCAAATTACACTCAGAGCAGTGCTTACCACCTCTTGAGATTTCTCCCTAAGGTTTAAGTTGATTTATAGTTAACAGCAACAAAAAAGGGATGAAACTCAGTCCTTTTCCTAATTGTGCTTATTTTGGGGGAGAAAATGACCTTAAACAATGGGTCTGCTGTTGACTGTGGCCAGGTTGCTCTCCGGGTGTTGCAGACCCCCTCTCCTGCCCTGTTGCTGGGGGGCTGGGGGTGTCGGCGGGTGCCCCGGTGTCACGGCGGGGCCAGGGAGGGCGGGGGTGTCCGCCTGATGCCAGAGGTGGGTGGGTGCTGGGTGCTGGTGCTGGAGCCGTTTCGCCGTTGATATGGGGACGTTGAAGAGCAGGAGTGTGACATCTGCAGACGGGAACTGGCTTTCGGGCCCTGGCCCGCTGAGCCTGGGCAGTGCCGCCGTGTCGGGCTGTGCCACGTGTCAGGCAGCTCCAGGCGGCGCCGGGGTCTTTGATGGGGATGAAGTGCAGAACGCATTTACAGCTGCTTGTCAAGTTGTTGTGAAATGAAGATGGCAGCTTCTAAAGCAGACTATTTTCTGTTTTGACTGTATACCAGCAATTGGAACACTTGCTTTAAAAAAAAGAAAAAAAAAAAACCATCACGACTGTCTCCAGATGGTTCGTCGCTGGAGGGAGTTTTGCTGTGGCACAGGGGCCAGGTCTGACCATCTTGTCCAGGGAAGGGACCAGGATGCTAACTGCCTGCACATAGCGGGTTACTTCCCGCCTTTGGAAGGTCTTCCTCTGCACAGAGGAGTATTTTCGAAAGAGATCATTTATAAATTGTGCTCAGTGGCCAGCAGAACATACTGAGATCTTTGGAAAATATATATGGCCCTAAATGTGATTCCCGTTTCCTTTTGGAACAGATTAAATAATTAATTGTGACTAATGACGTGCTTTTCCCCCAGGTTGTTCCTTGTTTGTACACTTACCCTTGTGTCTGTGGAAGCCGTTTGTGAACACTTGCTGGCAGCAGCAGTTACGTTTTGCTGGCAGACGCTGGGGCTGTTCTCCCAGGCCCTCCCTGGCTGCTCAGCTGCTGGCTGCCAGGCGGGGGTCCCCCTGTGCCCCCCAGCCTCCGCCTGCCCCGGCGCAGGGGGCCGAAACCCACGTTGGAGCAGGGAGAAAGCCCAGCAGATGGCTGGGACGTGGTGGTGCCTCCAGCCCCGGTGCTGGGAGGTGTCGGGGGGTAACGGGATGCTCTGTGCCCCCCCGGGGTAGCGGGGGCCTGGGCGAGAGGGGGGTCAGTGCCAGGAGCTGCTGCAGGTCCAGGACGGGGGGGGCACCGGCAGCGAAGCCACAGTGGGCAGGGGCAGCCGGAGCCCCAACCGCTCCCACCCGCGGGGTCTGGTGGAGTAGGAGCTCTGAGCTCAGGCACGCAGCGGGCAGAGGCACGCTGGCTTTTATTCTTACAAGGACAACCATAATGAAGGTTGGAGGCAATATTCTCATTAAATCAGGGCTGACTTGTAAAAATAAAGGTGCAGCAATTATGAACTGCGAAGAACGGCCCCTGCTTGTGCTGCTGCAGCCATAAGAGCCTCTTGCTGGTACTGAAATACCGAGTGTGACGTTCACAGCTCCCAAAAACTTCCAGTCGCCTCTTGGCTGAGGATCTTGCAAGGGGGTGTCCTTGTTGCACCAAGGTGTTTCATTGTGCGGATCCTCAGGCAGGGCTGTGGGCCGCAGCCCTGAGTTTGCTTTAGGCAGCATCAGTTTCTGGGGTGAGTTTTTACCGTTGTGTGTGAAGTGTCTCGGACTTTTATGGTTGCCTTTTTTCATCTGGCAGGGTTCAAGGGCTCAGAATCCATCTCTAGAAAAGGAGCAGAATGTAAACATGACTTTGAGATGTTTCACTTTTTTCCCCTTCTGTGCAAACCCTTCAGCAAGTGTTTTTTCTGGGCTTTAGTATGTGCCACGAGGCTGCTCTTGCCTTGCGGTTTATCTTGTCGGCAGCTGGCAGTAAGTTACTGCTGCGAGGTAGGAGCCTGGTTCCTCGGCAAGGGCCGGCCGACGGGCAGCCCGGGGTGGGCAGGCGCCTCGCGGAGCCCCTGCCCGGCAGGGCTGTGCTGGGGTGCAGCCAGGGCTCCCCACCCCTCCGGCCCATCTTCACCTCGGTCTCTGCACAAGGTGGGGGGGATAAGGGGGTGTCCCCCAAGGGCTCACGAGCAGCAGAGCAGAGGCAGAGGGGCAGGAGGTGTCCGGGGCCGGGATGTGACCCTGCCTGGGGGACCCGGACCAGTCCCGCCAGTCCCTTTGCTCGTCCCGCCTGCAGAGGGGGATCCCCCAGCCTCCATCTGCCCCCCCGGCTGCTTTGGGGTCTCTTCCAGAAGTGTGGGAGGAGGAAGCGCCGTGTCCGATGGCAGGGAAGGCACCGGGTTCGTGTGGCTCCCTCAGCCAGAGAAGAGGAATAAAGGCTAAAGGCGGGGGGGTGGAGGTGCCCGGGGGGAGCAGGGAGCAGTGGGACGAGCTCCTGGGGCGCAGATGGGGTCTGGGGGTGCCAGGGCTCGAAGGCTGAGCAGAGCTGGGACCGGGCAGGAGCGCGGCTTGGGGAGATGAGGAAGGGAAACCCCTTGGAAACCGCGGCCTTGGCGTAACAACCTGGCGTCCTCTCTCTTCTTTCTCCGTGACCGTGCTTGGTGGGCTTATACGCCTCTTTTTGTCTGTGTTTTTGTCTCCACCCAGGGCAGTGACGGTGACTCAGTGGATAAGAACAAATGCTGCACACTATGTAACATGTCCTTTACCTCAGCAGTGGTGGCCGAATCGCATTACCAAGGGAAAATCCATGCCAAAAGGTTAAAACTGTTGCTAGGTGAACAGCCGGCACTAAAGGCCACAGGTAGGTCGGAGGCAGCGAGCCGGAGCAGGAGGGTCCGCGCGGGGCGGAGCGGGCTCGCTGTGCCGAGGAGCCTCGGTGCCTGCGCGGCAGAAAATGGATAGCTGAGTGGTGAAGGCCGGCAGAAGCAGCTATTCATTTGTGTTGCTGTCATAACAACCTTTAAAACTTGCTGATGCTCATTATTGTCTGCTTTGTTCCCACAGATTAGTGGTTTACCAGCCAGGGCTGGCCTTTGTACGAGAGCCCTATCTCTGGCTCCACGCTTCTGAAATGTTTTGCTGGGTGGAGGACAATGTCTCCTCTGGGCACGAATAGCCAAGCCTCGCTTTAATTATCAGAGGTTACTCAACAGCTCAGCTAACATGTTTAATAAACCTTACGTGTTACGGCGCAGAACAGAATATCATTTGCTTTTACCTTGGAGGGAAACCGAGTCTTTAAAAATTGTTGGATCGATTGTCTGTTGGTTTTTGCCCAGATGGGTGTTCGTGCTTTCCTCCACAGTGATGCTGATAGCACAAGCCTATTAACTTCCACATTTAAAGAGTCAAATGTTGGAATCGGGTCATTTAACCATCTTATTGTTTGCTTAACCATAAAGTCCTTGCAACCCGCTAATATACTGTGAAACAAAACTTCCTCTGCAGTCGTTGGCCCAGAGGATACTTCATGCTAACCGGGCAGGATAACTGGGCTCTGGACCTGCAGACAGGTGTATTTCAGTATTACTACCAGTGGCACTTCCTTCAGAACAGAACATAAATTTAGCTGTGCATTTTACATCCTGCCTCACACCCTGCACATAAATCCTAGATGTGATTAAATACGGGGGGGGTTGGCTCTGCGTGTGTGTTTTTGTTGCTCTTTTAACTTCACAGACTGTAGGTGCATAGAATATCACCTCTCCTCTACCAGGACTGGCTTGGGAAACGTTCTCCCCTTTGCCTGAGGGAGCACGGGGATGGCTTTAGATGGTGGCTCGGGTGTTTTATCTAACAGAGAAGCGAAGGTGCAGCACACGAGTCGCCGAGGTGCATCTGGGAAGTGCCCGGTGCTGTGGGTACCGGGTGTCTGTCCCACGGGCACGGGGAGGGTGCTGGCAGCCCCCGGCCGTCCCGCGGGGAGCCCAGAGGATGGATCCGACCGGAGGGAAGGTGATCGTTGGCTGCTGACTCACTTTAGGACAACTGGGGCCGTTCTCTGCAGCTGGCAAGTGGTGAGCAGGGCAGCGGGAGGAGTGCGCACGCGCTTACGGTGTTGAATTGTCCCGTGCTCGCGTTAGTGCTCAGAACCCCCCCTCGTGTGCAGCCTCCAGCGGCTCCTCCAAAGGACCTGCCACAAAACCTGGTATTTCTGCTTAAATACAGGGGAGTTTCTGAGGGTCACAAGGGTGCTGGATTTCAGGGAACAGCGCATGGACCGATTCACACGTAAACTGGCGATTTGGATTCACCTTCCAGCGGGGAAAGAGTCTCTGCTTTCAGCTCTGGGAGGGTCGGTGGGTCTGTGCGGTGACCAGCCCTGCCATGCTGCAGTCAGAGGCCTCAGGGCTGCCTCAAGGCAGGGCTTTCCAAGACCTGCAACTTTGCAGCGTGGTTTTGTCTAATTTTTTTTAATGCTCTGGATCAGCCTCGCAGAGGCTCTAAGTGAGCTGCACCGTGTGCTCCGAGAGTAATGGGCTCTTCAGCTGCTGTAATCACTAGGAAAGAGTAACTCAAGGGCTCATCAGCTCCTCCAGACACTTGATCTGGAAGGTGAAGCTGAGCTGCAGAGACACATTAATAAGCACCTCTTTGCTCTCCAGTTGTTTTTAAGAAATGTGCCCTTTGGACACAGCATTTTTCTGGGCATCCTACGGAGTCACCAAGCATTTTTCCGCTGGATTTTTGTCCCAGTCCTTCACAGCTGGCACTAGGGAGCTTTTAGTCTCCCAGACAGAGCTTTGGGTGCTCCTGACTCCTGGTAGCCAACCCCCGGGGGCTTCACACGTGTCTGTGGCAGCCGCGGGCCCGGCCGTGTGTCTGCGGTGCCTGTGCGGGGTTGGGGCGGTGGCCCTGCGGTTTTCCATGAGACAATCCATCATCTAGCCGTTTCTCTTCCCCAGCCCCGTGGAAGGGCCCTCCAGAGGCTCTTGTGCATCGTCCTTAAAGGGCTGTTTTGGCTCAGCGCTTGGACCTCGCTGATGGAGGTCGGGGGTGCGGGCGCTGAGGCCGTTCTTTGCTCCGGCCCACGGAGCAGGCGGGTGCGGGGGGTCCCACGGCCCCCCCGGCAGCGCCGGAGCTGCGCGACGGAGACGTGGCGCTTTTACATCCCCTGGTGCTGGGATCCGTCGTGCTTGATCTTCCTTTTGATTTTCATAAAGGAGGTAAATAACATTTCACATCAGACTGATCTGCTCAGAGGTAAGCTGCACTCTTGCAGCCATTACGAGGTATTTTATAATCACCAGCGTGTCGCTGCTGAGCGGTCCGACCCCTCCTGATGTTCTGGACAGCTGGGAGTGGAGCCCAGTGACCACGGAGCCGGGTGCTGGCGATTCGGGAGGCACGAGCTCATGCTTGGTTAGTGTCTGTTTAAAAGAGATCAAGCTGCTGTTCTGGTCATAACAGGGTAATCCTTCCGATGGTGAAATGGGTTCAGTGTTTTATTTGGTGTTTCCCTAAGCTCTTAAGAGTAAAGTATTTTTTAGCTTTCATCTGTGATCAAAACATGTGAGAAAGACTCTATACAAATACTTGAACTCTCATAATCTTTTAATTAAAAAAAAAAAGCTTAAAATGTTTTCAGAGTTCCCCAAGTGTTCTTATTACAGCTGAGATTAAACACAGTTAATTTTAAGGTATTTTAGAAGCAATAGGCAAGTAAAAATAGTTAATAACCTCCAGATTTCAGTGCCTGATTTTCAGCCTTGCACCAAAATTTATTCTGCTCCCCTAAATTGTTGCGAAGTTCTGCGTTTACCATTTGCGTAATTAGTGGCTCTGTGTGTAGAGGGAGGAAGGAATTTGTGAAATTCTTTGCACAACTGGTTTTGCAGGAGTAATCTCTTTCACACAGATGTACAATTGCCTCTGTGGAGCACAGCATCTCTCTAAATTGCACAGTAACAAAATGAATTTAGGGGATAAAATGAAGACTAATGAATGCAGCTGAAACTTCAGGGGAAATTAAGGAAGAACTCCTGAGCTATTGGAAGAGCCGCGTTTTCCAGTAAAAAAAAAAAAAAAAAAGCGCATTGAAAAATACGTAACCATCTCAGTGAAGGTGAAAAATTTTAAAAATGTCTGCAACTGTAATTGTGTTCCTGGTCACTGTCCCTGGAGGCAGCGGCTCTGAACATGCCGCCAGGCTGCTGAGGGACCTGGAGCCGCTGCCGGTGGCCAGAACCCCCCTGAGGCTTCACCTCCGCAGAGCAGCTCCTCTCCGAGCTCAGCACCTGCGGCTTCGTCCGGGAAGTGGCGGAGGGCAGGATTTCTGCAGACACCTCCTCTGCTGCCGACATCCCACCTGAGCCTCCTTCCCCGCGAGCCGTCGGGCCAGAGCGCTGCTCCCCGCCGCACCTGCGAGCGGCTCGGGGGCTTCCCACTGACTTTTGTGCCCCACAGTGAAATGTTTCAACTCTGCTGAACTGGTAAAGAGCAGACTTTCCTCGATCACCTCGGAGGTTACATCAGCCCCAAACTCTGAGCAGCCTCTGCCCAGCGTAGCACCCAAGGCGGTGCGAGGCGTTGGCGTGTGTCCTGCCTGCCCTGGCAGCTCTGGTCCCCCCGCTCCTCCCAGCTGACCCCGATGTGTCCCCTGGTCACCCCAGGCTGCAGTGTCCCCCCGCTGCTCCGGGAGGGCCCCCAGCTGCGTCGCCCGGACGCGCCGGCCACCGCCTTCTGCCTCCCAGCAGAGCCGTGCTCGGTAGTCTGGGGTTTCTGTCTCGCAGTCCCATAGAGGATGACATCTACTCGCATTCTCTTCATGGAGTTACACATTCCCTTTCAATTTTATCATCTTAATGGAATACAGAGCTCTCCTTTCTCAGCTGGTGCTTTTGGGAGAGGGAGAAGTGCCTTAACAGCCGGGTCTTTCACGACAGGGAAGTGATGTCTCACCGCTACAGCGAAGTCTTTGGGATCTTTCCTGTTGCTCTGCTGTACAGGGCTGGAGCCCTCCAAGGCTCCGTGTCACCACTGTTGCTGATGAATTTCTCCAGTCACTTCCAGCATTTTCTGTCAGCTCGCATCCAGTCATCAGCACAAGTTATAAACCAAAGGACTGTGGCGGGGGGGGAATCGCTGCTGCCTTCATCCATCAAAGTGCAGGTGCCTGCAGGCGTCGTTTCAGGACGTGGGGACTGGCCCGTCGGCCCCGCAGGGCCGCGGCTGCTGCCAGGGGAGGTGCCAGCACCGGGGCCCCCGCGTCGGGGTGAGGAGTAAGAGCGTGGCTTTGCCGGCAAGAAAAGTTACCTTGGCTCCTTCACCTCCTTGTTCTGTCATTCCTGGTGGGGGGTTTGCGTTTCAGATGTGCTCAGGGGAACAGAGTAAATGCCTTTCGGGTTTGGTTGGTCCCTCCAGCAGCAGCTGGGCTCTACCTTAGTCCCAGATTTGTCTTCTGAAGGAAAGGGAATTTCTCCAGTGCCCTGTTGTCCTGGTTCAGTTACTTTCTTGTTCTCGTGCTCGGTTCCTGGAGAGTGGCAATGATAAAAAGTTGGGTGCCATTTAAATACAGCTATGAATAAAAATCTTTGCATGCAAGAAATAAGTCAAACATTAGTTCATTGCCAGAGTGCTAAAGTGTTTCTAACTTTATATTTTGCTTCTTGCAGCAAAGTAAGACTTTCTCACTTCCCTCCCACAGCAAAAGGGAATGTAAGGCAGACTGTCATGAGCTATTTAGCATTTTGAAATACTTGAAATAGTCAAACTAGCAGCTTTTGTGTTTGTGTTTTAGATGGAGAAACATTTTTAACATTTGATGCTTTGTGAGTGTTTATTATTAATTTTTGTGTTGCTGCTCAGGGGATGATATTTTCTGTTCTGTTGTTGTTATGTAGCACGTATCAAAATGATAAATCCATATTTGTGGAGAAGTCATCTTTCATCTGTTTCTCTTTGGGAGGATTTGGAAGACACGGGATGGTTTTGTTAGCTGCCAGGCTGGGTTCAGCACGTCTTAGGACTGGGGGTAGTCACAAATGGAACCCGAGGAATGTGGCTTTACAAGAAAATATTTTGTATTGTGAGTGCTAAGAGGAAATCCCTGCCAGGTGGGAGCACCCGTGTGATGCGGGGACGGGGTCCCTGCCGTGGGGGCTGCAGCCCGTGGGCTCGGGGGGGCTCTGGTTCAGTCCCCGGAGCGGGAGTGGCTCTGGAGCCTCCCGCCTGCTCTGCACCTGGGTGAGCCCCAGCCTCGTGGGGAGGGGCTGGGGCACGGGCCCGGGCGGCTGATGGCTGAGCAGAGGGGACGCTTCAGTCGTGTTCCTCTAGCGAGCGGGAGAGGGAACTCCTGCGGGCACCACCAGCTCTGGCAGCTTCGGCCTCGCTGGTTCCCCGCTGGCAGCAGCTCACGACGCATCAGCAGGGAGAAGGCCGACCGCAAGATCTGATAGATTTAACGTTATAGCCTGGGGCCTGCAAGAGCAGCAGCTGGGGTCTCTCAGGGAGCTCCTGGATGAACGGGCGGTGTGTGACGGTCCGGGCACCCACACGTGTCCGTGGGGCAGCCCCTGGCGCCCGGCCCGGCCGCAGGGAGGATCCGTGCGAGGGCCGGCGCGGCTGCAGCCAGGGACGAGCCGTGCCTGCGCTAGTGAGCGGCGTGGGCAAAGCCTGCGCAATCCCGGCTGGGATGGGCCGTGCTGTTATTGCCGAATTTTCTTCTTCGCCGCTGTGCGTTGGCCCCTGGCTCTGCTCTTTGCACCCGCACTTCTGTTTGTGTTGTGGGCGCCTCGGAGGGGCTGGGGGTGCGTCTCGTGGTGGAGCTGTAGGTGTAGGAAAAGGTTTTGGTTTTAGGAGCAAAATAGAGCTGGTTCCTTGCCGAGCCCAGCCTGCTGCCCGCCAGCTCCCTCGGCAGCAGTTTTTCAGGTTGACGATGACCTCGGGTGCCTCGGCAGAGCCGGGACATGTCTGAGCATCACCCCGGCACGCTGCAAGGGGCATCAGGGGCCCAAGGCAAAGGAAAAAAGGTTTTCTCTGCTGGTGTTGTGCTTGGATTTTAACTAGGCTGGTTAAATGGAGGGCGGGCAGGGACTAGGCAGTGGAATCCTCTGGTGGGGTGAAATGAATCCAAACGAGCGGGCGGGCGGTTCGCGAGACAGCAGAACGAGGAGAAGAAATATCTTCTGCGGGAGCCAGTTGTGTAATCACTGTATTAACTAATCCCCGAAAGAGCTCCTTGGACTTGTGCTGCGCAGAGCGCTGGGGGCAGCAGCAGAAAGGAGAAAACTCTTCTCCGGGTGTTTCTCCAGAGGCGGCCTGGGAGGAGGGTGATGGTGCCTCAACCAGCCGCCCAGGCCCTGAAACCCTTATACCTTGGCAGCTGTCACCAAAAACAATAGAAGCTTATAAACCCCTGGAAATTGATAAGGTTGTAAGTAATGTTATATGTAAGATACAATTTCCTTGAGGAAATTTAATAGACGTCCCTTCCCAAGCAGGTCAGCAGAAGATTTATAACAATATTAACTTTCCTGGGCCGTGGAGTCAATCACAGTGGGGTTCAGTTGTAATTATGCGTCTGAATATGCCCCTGTTTGCTCACTGCTGCATTCCTGGGAGCAGATACCGAGGTGGGGTCGTGCTCTCGTCAGGGCTCAGCTGGAATAGCACAGAGCCTCTTGATCAAAGGAGAGCGATCGAGCTCCTCTTCACCACCTTAAAATTTGCCTATTCTTGTATCACAGAGGGAGCGGTTTGTTAATTATTTAGATAGCAGACATTTCATCTGGAAAAGAAAAGAACCACATGAAAGGGAATTTTTGAATGAGGTGTGATAATTAAGCTCTAGTCGTTGTATATTTTTGTATCCCAATGTTATTTGAACTTTATTTTACTTTAAACTGGTTTTCCATGGCTTTGTGATTTGATATTGTATAGAGTTGGCAGACTGTGGCAAACAAGGTGCAGCTCCATTATGTAAAGACTAATCACTAAAGGAGAATCTGAAGGGAAAGGGGATTAGATGAAGGTTGTGGTTTGCTGGTCCCTGTCGATTCACGATGTGAAGATATTTGAATGAGGGGACTGATTATTGAATATTTTTTTTCATCTGTGACAATTTACAGTTGCTGCAGCTTACCCTGTTCTTTCCGAGACCGAATAAATTGAAAAATAAGAATGCTGAGATAATGATAAATCTGTCTCCCTATCTTGAGAAGTCGATGGTTTTGCATGTTTTGTTCATTCTCCACTGGCAATTTTTTCTGGAAGTAGCAATTTAAGCAGGATAAGTTCAGCAGGTTTAGTCACAGCAGTGATAAGCCGTGTAACTGCAATGAGAGCATCCTCCTTCCCCAGCTAGCGAAAGGCAGAGAGTCGAGGAACAGTCCTGTGCTTCCTTGCATGCTGCTTTTTTTTATGAGAAATGGTAGATTTCCAGGCAGCGCCATCCAGAATATCCAGTGGGACCCGGTAACTGCTGCTAATTATTCTCCGTGTCTAATGTGGGTTCTGCCTCAGGGCCTGCTGTTAGTGAGACGGCAGCAGCCTGGAAGAGCTCATGTCTGAGTGTTTCTGAATGTTTCCTTTCCCAGAAACGGCGCTGAGCTCCCTGAAGCCGCCGCACGCGGACAGTCCCCCGGTGGTGCCGTCACCGCCTCAGCGCAGGGACTCGGACAGGTACTGCCAGCTCTGCGCAGCCTGGTTCAACAACCCCATGATGGCACAGCAGCACTATGATGGCAAAAAGCACAAGAAGAACGCGGCCAGGGCCGACCTCCTGGAGCAGCTGGGGAAGACCCTGGACCTGGGAGAGCTGCGAGGTGAGAGCGTGGGGACGCCGTGGGACGCGGTGCCCGTGGTGCCCGTCGCGGTCACACCCCTCCGGCCGCGGCGCGGGGCAGCCCCTGGTGCTCCGGCTGCTTGATGAGGTTCCCGCTGCTGTGAAAAAAATCCCCTCCTCTGAGTGACAGGGCACAGTTTTAGCACCATCCTTTAAAAGTTGCTTCCTGGGTATTGCTTTTGCCTCTTCCTAAAATAGCCCCTTTCATTAGCACACGCCTGTCCTTGAGCAGACGTGGCCTGTCCCCGTGAGCAGAGGGAACACGGGGTGTTTGGGCTGGAGGCAGAGCCCTCCCTGCATCTCCCCGAAGGAGAGCAGGCATCGGCTGTCTTCTGTGATTTAATTAGTGCTTGTAAAACACTGCAGCGACCCTGGGTCAGCAGCAGAAAAAAGCATTTGCTGAGGGTGTGTTAAACACAAGTTTTCTGTGTTCCCACTGGCAGCGAGCTGCTGTCTGTCTGTCCATCTGGGAGGTCAGGCTGAGGGTGCTCCCACCTCCGCGGGCTCCCTGTGGGGCTGCGCCCCGGGGCCACCCGGCCTTGGCCCCTGCACCCCCCAGCAGGGACCCCCCTCGCGTGGAGCCGCGGGCGCAGCGTACCCGGAGCCTCCGGCCGCGGGTGCCGAGGGAGGACCAGCTCCCCGGCTGAGGGAGGTGCGCTGCTTTATCCCGAGCAAAGGCCCTTTTTAATAGCGAGAGGGTAATTACGGGATGAGAGGTACGAGCCTCCCGTTGAAAGTTTTCTCTGTGGTCTTGATGACAATCCTGTACACACACAATGTGTTCGTCTGAAGTAGGCTGAGGAAAATGTGCAGGTTTGATTTCCAAAACCATGCGGGAGAGGAAGTTTGGTTTGCCAGCAAGACGTTGCATTAACATTTAAAAATACCTTTTTTTTTTTTTTTCCCCCTGGCTAAATGAAATAATTTTCCTTTAAATACTAACGACTATGCAGTATATTGTGCATTTCTTGATCTCAAATAAACCTTGTAATGGTTATCCAGATCCTTCATGTGCTACCTAGTGTGACTCACAATGCCATAAATGATTCATGTGGCTGAGTCACTGCCCGCTGTTGGAAATATGCGGGGAAATAAAACCTGGGACAATAACATGGAAGTGCTTAGTACTTTGAACTGTGCCAAACTCGAGAGTGGCTGAGGATGTCGTTAACTGTAAATAAATCAATTGTGGAGTGTTTTATTCATTTAGCTTGTGCCGAGGAGAGAGGAGGGCTTTACAGACTCATCAGCCCGTGTTGGTTTTTGACTTTGCGGTGGTTCTGTGCGCGGTTGGGATCTGCAGCTGCACCCAGCAGGGTCCGTCCATCGATCGCGCGGTGCCGCGGCTGTTCACACCCCGGGTCTGGGGGAGGCGGCTTCGGGTCTCTGGCTGGATGCTTCCAGGCTGTTGTTTTGGGGTCTGCAGCTCGGGGGTGTCCGGTGCTGTCTGAGCTCTCAGCCAGACGTGGTGAGCCAAGGACACGTCCCTGACCTGCTGACGGGGTCCTGCAGAGGTTCCCTCTGCGGCAGGGTAGCAGCATGGCCGGGGAATCCCTTCCTCACGGTTCTTTTAACTGGGGGGTGTGATGCGCTCCCCTGAAAGCCTTTAGCTGTGAGGCCAGAGCAGGTCCCCACGGGTGCAGAAGGCAGAGCTGTGCAGTGGCCAACACGGAACGGGACCCGCCTTCGGCCCAAGGAAGTGGCCGTGCCTTGGCAGGTAAACTCGTGTCTGACTGCAGGAGGAACGACAACAGCGGCAGGTCAGAGCTCCCCCGCGGTCTGTCCCAGGTTGTCAGCGGAATCTTGTTCGTCAGCACGTGGTTGGGATTGTCACCGTCTGCTCCCCTGCTCGGCGCTGCTTCTGCTGTTTGTCAGAATGCAAACCCGTTTTCTTTCCAGGCTATCCCCAGTGGCTTCTCCCATCACAACTTAAATATTAATTCTATTTTGACTGCCGTGGGAGACAAACATTTGATGCATTGTGTGAGCCTGGAACAAACAGTGTCAGCTGAAGTACAACATTTCAGCAGCCTTTGATGCTTTGATAATGGCTATAATAAAATATTTATTGATAAATATTAATGTGTATTTAGAGAAATAAGAATAGAGATAAATTTTTGGACAACTGATATTTATAGGAAACAAAAGCATTGATTCTTCTCGCCAAGCGCTCATCCTGCAATTTTGAAGTCTTATTTTCTTCTCAGAAATGAGGAGGAGAAAAAAAAAAAAAAGAGAAAAGGAAACCTCACTATCAGCCCTGTTCCTGTAGTCTGTGCTGAGTACAGGGTCTCACCGGCCGTGCCTGGGCCGAGCGGAGGGTGCGCGGCGGGGTTCGGGCGATGCGCGCCCGGCCAGCCCCGGCTCTCTGAGCAGCTTCCTGCAGTTTTCCAGCCGTGCCAGCGGAGCCGGTCCAGGAGCCCTGTGCCGAGGGCTGGCCTGGAGCCCCCTCTGCTCTGACTCCTTGGGGGAGCACGGGGACATACCCTCAAAGAGGATGAAATGAAGAGTTTTCCTCCTGCAGAGCTGCCTTCTCTGGCTGCTGCTGCACCCTAGCCGGTCCCAGAGGGGATTGTGAAGAGGCACAAGCCGGCGGGTATGGCGACGGACCCCAAGTTCTGGGCTCTCCCCCCGCCAGCGTGTGCCTGTTCAGCAACACGGAGCAGAAGCTGCTCCCTTGGAGGCACCGGTGCGGCTCCGTCTGGCAGCTCTCGCCTTCCCACAGCCTGCGCCAGGCAGAAAGAGAATTGCGTTTGTGCTCCATCAGGTCACATTTCACCAGTTTTTCTTCATGTCTGGCATTACACGTCGCTGAGCTCTTTGTGCCTCCCCTGAGGCAGGTGGGCTTGCAGGGGCAGGGGTCTCGCAGCAGAGACTGGCAGATCTCATTCACGGGGAATTTAGTTAATAACGGACTCTGCTTATTGCTGGTGCTAAGCCAAAGCCCCACAGCAAAATGCTCTCTGAAGGCTGGTGCAGGGTTTGAAAGTCTGGGCTTCGTTACGTGGGCTCGGTGTGCCCTTTCCCTGTCGTTCTGTACATCTTTGAATGAACAAAATGAGCAGAAGGCTCGACATACAGACAGACCCCCCCTCATCTCGTCAGTGTTTGTAACCCACGTCAGCGCCGGTTTGCATGACAGCAAATGACTTACCAAGGCACCTTGGGCTCTCTTTGATGCCTGCCAGTAAAACTTGAATTTTATGTAGCGGTGGAGACAGATTCTGGGCCATCCTTGTGTGCGTGGAGCTGATTAGACAGGATCCTGTAAACAGCAGGAACGTGGGTCGTCTTCTTGGGGCTCCTGGTCCCTGGTGACACGAAAATCCCCAGGCCCTGGAGGAGAAGCTGGCGCCTCTCAGGGGGTTACACGGTGGATCCCCCACGTGAAACACAGCAGCCTCTGCAGTGAGGCAGGACTGGGATGGCTACACAGGGATGGTGTCACCTGAAGCCTTTGTATTTTCAGGTAAATTGTCAGAGTTGCAGATGCGATCTTGCAAAGTCACGAAAGAGCTGAGTTTCGTTTTCCTTCCTAGCTCATAATTTCTTTGTATGCCTTATAAATACTTTTAGGTCTGTGCTGTCACTTTTGGTTAGTAAAAAGTGATTTAACAAGTACTCCCCTGGAATGTGTTTTTAATGCATTTTATGCAGAATGACATTAATGACTTGACTTGTTAATATTTTATTTAATGGGTATAGGAGCACATTCAATTTTACATGAACGCATGCCATGATGCAGGGGAGGGAGTGCTGATGTGTCATGAGGATGCAGGAGTAGACGTGAACGCAGACGGAGCACGGCAGTTCCTAGCACAGACCGCGCTGGCTGAGACCACCTTCCTCTTGCAGACTGCCTGCTGCACTAATACCCGGCTCCAACACACTGTGGTTGGGTGCATTTCATCAAACCACAGTTTCAGCCAAGTTGGCAGCTTTGGTGAGCTCCAGCGAGATCAAATACTGTTAATTTTGGGACTCTGGAGGTGGCTGTTGCATGTGGTTTCATCCTGCAGTTCAGCTGAGGCAGTTTCCTTTCTCCCCGTCTCGTTTCGGTGGAGTTCGTGTCACGCTCAAGACTTCTCCTGCACAAGCCAGTCTCGGGACGCTGGATGCAGCCGAGAGCTGGCGCAGGAGCGGGGTCCCGAGCGCGGCTGCCGCGGGGCAGGGGGGTGGCGGGGAGCCTTGGGCAGCTTCTGGCACCTTCCCCGCCGGCTGGCCCAGCCCCTGGTTTTTCACACTGGCGGAGACGGGCTTGGCAAAATTTCCACCCGCCCACCACGCACCCGTGTGCGGTTCGGCCCAGCCCGGGCGAGTTCACAGAACTGCTGTGCTGGGCACGGGGAGGAGGGGCAGGATTCCCCCTTGTTCAGCAGCAGCACCAGCCTTGACGTGCTGGTGGGAAAAAAAATCAGTGTCCCCAGTTAGGAACTGTAATCGCTGATGGCATTTCCACCTACACAAGTAATTAAGATTCAGTAAGGCTGCTGTTAATGTTGCTGTTAAATTAGCGGCTGAGCATTAGAACCTTATTACCTTAATTTAAAGTATTACCAGTTTCTCGGTCCGCAGCGAGGTGCTGACGCACGGCCCGTGTCGGCCTGCGCTGCCTTCTCCATCCTCTCTCCTGCCCTATGGCACCATGTGTCTGATGCCTCTTGGCTTAATAAAGGAAACGGGAGCTGCCACCTATGGACAGAGAGTTTGGCTGTAAAACCGTGCTGCTGCATCGAGAGTCAGTTCAGCAAGGAGAGCATCCGTAAGCGTATTTGCAGTTTGATTTTTGTTCCGTGCCACGTCATGCCACACAAAAATATAGGTGACTATTTAAATACTTCTGCATTCTCGCTTGCTATTTTCAAGTACCAACATGATTATTTTAAAAACATTTTTTAAAGAAGATGTTCATCTTTATGTTGGGCCAGATTCCTAGGTGAGAGATGTATGAGGTGTTGGAGATAAGTGGGACTTAGTACAGCTAACAGTTCAAAAAAAAGACAAGTGATTCTTTGGGAGTCCGTAGGTACAGGTGGGGAGTGGGGAGTGTGTATATAGCCTAAGCAGTTAATTATGGTAAGCATAAACTGATCAGATTTGAGAATGCCATACCTTGTTCTAAATGAATTGTTTTAACAATTTATGCAAAGAAATAATACAATAGAAAGTCAAGAGAGACTATTACATGGTACATTAGAACTGTTCTGGAAGAGCACAGCAGCCCATGCTGGGAATCCCACAGCTCGGGTATTCCTACGCTGAGCCCTTCAATTAGGCTTGAAATGGTCTGCTCAGATCTTCATGGAAGTGAATCAGTGCAAAGCAGAAACACGACCACAGAGACTCTAAAATTTGCAATTCCCTTTTTTCTAGGACAGGACAGGACAGAAATTACTTCAGCATCAATGGTTTACTGTAACGCCGATGTACGTGCAATGTCAGTGATGCTAATGCAGCCTGTGATGCCAAGGGAGTTATTAGGATGTTAAAATACAAAAGAGAGGAGGAGAGAAGAAACTACTCCCTGACACTCAGCATAGTCAGGGAGACAACAAAATCAGGGCCTGGAAACACGTAGGTCTGCATTTATATGCTTAATTCGTGTCGGGTTTTGCCCTGCATACCGGGTTGCTCTCAGGGATGCCAGAAGGAATCAGGCTTTTAACGCACGTTCAGCTGCTCTCTGTCCCCTTCTGCAGTGTCTGGTTTTGTTATTGCCGTAGTTCCTAAAAGAGGCTTCTCAGTTCTCCCAAAACAATAGATTTTGAACCCAGGTAGTGATGCGTCTCTTGGCTCAGGTCACTTCCTTGTGGAAGCAGAAAGAATTAAAAAAAAAAAAAAAAAACAAAGAAGAGAAAGAAATGAATTAAATCAGCTTTTGCAGATGTGGAAAAACTTCCCCAGCAGCATTGTGGCATCCTGTGATTGCAAGAGTCACTGCGGAATGTTTTGGGTGAAAACCTGACTAGAAAGGCAAAACAGAGTGTTAGCGTGTAAGTAATTACCTGATCTGCCATGTGCTAGGCAGGCTGACACCCCTCCAGAGGGAGGGAGGGAGGGGTGCACCCCTCGGAAATGGACCAAACTGTGCATTTTTCCAGGAAGCCTAAACTGACACAAATCAAAAATAATATCAGCCCTTTTCAGCAGCCACTGGACAGCACGCTGCCTTGGGAAAAGACCTTTTCTCCTTTGCCTCTTACTCTGATTGCTGCCTGTCTGCTGGGTTCCTATTTTTAGATTTTCAGTTTTTCAGAGGTGGCAAAGTCTCGGTTTCCTTGTCCTGTTGAGAATGAAAATATTCTCGGCCTTAAGTCATTAAATTGTAATTCTGAGACGCAAGCTGTTAAATGAGGAAGAAATCATTTTCCTATTTAGTACAATAAATAGTGTTGAGAATAGCGGTTCTGTATCTCTCTGGGCATCTCAGGCAACTGTTTTTCTCAGGCTGCTTTGTACAGAGGTTGCATCCGTAACTCTGGAATTCTTCCTTAGCCCTGACCTTCTTCCTCCTTCCCTGAGACCCACCCAGGGCAGTTCACTTTATTGGAAGGTCTGAAATACCACGGAGTGGGAAGGAGGGTATTGGAGGAAAAGCTGCAGTAACTGTCCCAGTCTGAGTGTCAGTAAAAACCTGAACTTTGGTAGCAATGCAATGAGCAATTTTGATTGTATCCATAAGTCATCTCCCATCTCTTGTTTTTTTTACCTTCCGTAACAATTAGTTGAACACAGTCTGAGACCTTTCTGAGTTGTGTACAGGCAGAGGTGGCTCTTCTGCCATTATAATCCTGCGGCGTCCCCTGTTCATGTGCTGTGCATGCACGCTTTTTAGGTGAATAAATGTTGTCTGCAGTGGGTGTCTCAGAGAAATGAAGTTTGATCTTAGCTGAGTAAGTGAAGCACGGGCTGATTTTGTTGGGTTTAGTTCTTCAGCTCGGATGTTTTCCAGTGAATGTGCCAAGAGATTGTTTCTGTGACTTTGCTTATAAATCACTTTGCAGCTTCTGTCTGAGATGTGCATGAATCTGCTTAATTGCCTGGTTTTTTTCTTCCCTGCAATCTGTGCCCAGAGGCAGAGCAGGGAGTTAGGAGAGAGCTGCTGCTTGCACCAAGCGCCTTCCCTGCGCGGGAGCCGGGGGTGCTGCTCCCCGCGGTCCCTCTGTCTTTCCCCGGGTCCAGCGCCCCTCCTGAGGGCGCAGCTCTTGCTCCTCCGTGGCCCAGGGAGCGGGATGGGCCAAAGTGCCCATCTCTTGCCCTGGGGGGTTTGTGTGGTTTGGTTCCGTGCTGCTGACGCTGTTTGTCTCCTTCTCACCAGCTGCCGATGGCCCTGGCCTGGCCGTGACCCGCGCGCCTCTCCGCAGCCCAGCAGTCACCTCCCTGCCTGCTCCTGCCTCCGCCGGCTGCGCTTACATCATGTTCTCTGCAGCTCACATTGCAATAAAATGAAATGCAGTGCATTCTCTTGGAGAATCACTTGTAGCTGTGGCAGTCGAGTGAACGATGAAAGGGGAAGTGGCAGAGGCAGCTAGGAGATTGTTTGTGAGAAGGTTAAAAACCCCCAAGAGATTTGTGAGAAGGTTAAAAAACCCCAAACAAAACAAAACTCCCCCCAAACAAAAACAACAACAAAAGTTCATGAGGTTTCTGCGCGAGCCCACTGGGATGTTATTTCCAGCTCAGTGGGACTCAGCTGGCTGGCAGCAGGGCAGCAGCTTTATAAATCCTTGATTGTTATTGTGTCTGTGACGGGCTAAAATTAGCAGAGCAAGGGCTGCTTTGCGGTCAGGGCTGCAGACAGGTATTGCAGCCAAGACTAAATCCGTCAGGCGAAGGAGCTCCTGGCTGCCAGCTTTGGGAGGGCCACCGGGCACCTGCGCCAGGACCCAGCCTTGACCGGGGGGGGCTGCCGAGCCAGCGCCGGCAGAGCTGGGCAAATGCGGCGGCTAAACCACGGTGGATCCCCTTGGGGGGATAAAAGGTTCCTAAGTGATCTGGCTTCTAAATACACTAACGAGGAATTGCCCTGAATGGTGATCGCTCCCCAAAACCCAGAGGAGTAGAAGGGGCCTCTTGCACTCATTAGCCCAACGCTTTGTGAGAAGGGTGAGGGAGGGGGGTGACGAGCTGCGGGGACTGGGGTCTTGGGGGGATTCCCCTTTGGACCCTGCTTCATTCTGCCCGGGCTGTGCCTTTCAAAAATATTCCTTTAGGCTTCACTAGAGCTTGGATACCCTGCCCTGGAAAAGTCAATAGACAGGTTACTGTAAAGAGAAATGTCTGGGAATTAAATTTGAGATCTGAGTACCATCTAATTAATTAAAAGTCTTTTGGGGCAAGGGTTAATGCTTGCTTTGCCCCCCCATCCCCCAGTTCTTCAGCCATTTTCACTCATTTGTACTTTCCATTTTGACTGTGAATAGTCTGTAGCCGGGGCACAAGGGTGTTTCCCCGCCGCAGCCGCGGGCAGCGCAGGTTTAACCGCACAGTTGGTGACTCCGGGTTCTCTTCGCAGGCCTGAAGCGCAGCTACACGTGCAACATCTGCAGCGTCACCCTGAACTCGATAGAGCAGTACCACGCGCACCTGAAGGGCTCCAAACATCAGACCAAGTGGGTACCTCCGCACGTTCCCCGGTGGCCTCCTGCGTGTCCCTGCCTGCGCCCAGGAGCCCTGGGGCAGTAACGCTTCCGCGGCCGTGACCCTCGAGGGCTCCGGGTGTCTGCGCACACGCTGCCACAGGCTCCTCCGGCCTGGGGTGCGCGGGGCCCAGCCCGTGGGGCTCTCCAGGCCCCGCCGCGGGCAGTGCTGTTTGCTGTTTGCTGTCGCTGCCCATTGCAGCGTGCCCGGGGACACCCGCTCACAGATCCTTGCGCTTCCCAGGCCCCTGCTGCGCTGTTGGGGGTTGTCCCGGCCCTGCGGCCGTCCCAGGGACGGGGGCTCCTGCCTGGAGAGGGGGAGTGTGTCAGGGGGTGTCCAGGTACCCCCCTCCTGGCCCCCCCCCCGGCTGTCGTTCCGCACGTCCCCTCATCCTCAGCTTGTCCCTTGCGGGGTGTGGGGCAGGAGCGCTCCCTCCTCCTGCTCCTGACAGCACCGTGCGTGTCTGCAGCTCCTCGTCTCCTCCCCGTGTCCTCAGCCCAGTGATGGGTTTGCTGTCCCTCCCCACTGAAACATGTCAGAGGATGCTGGGGAACCCAAATACCTGCCCGTCCTCTCCTCAGACTGAGCAGTGCCTGATGCTTTGGGGCAGATAATGGGCAGCAGTGGCCCAGGACGTTAATGATGTCTGGTCCTGATGCCACAAGCGTTTGTGCGTAATGATACCGAGTTTGCAGGTTCTCTCATCTGTAAAACCTCGGGAGAGACACTGGGAGCATAATGGGATTAGGTGTTTCCAAGTGAAAATGTTTATGCTGTGATTTAGAGCAATTATGTATTACCCAACTTTGAGAATTGGAGGGAGTCTGCTCTGTCAATTAGTACAAATTATTAAAACGAAGTGATAAAGATACATGGTACCAGAGAGTAGATTAATGAACCAATCTCTCTTAATACACTTACATGTGAGCTTTGGGAACCATCTCAGGCTGAAGCACTCAGGACCGCCCAGATTAGCAGAGGGATGTAAAAGGTGTCGCTGGTTACTGCAGTATGTCAGGTGCCTCAGCAGGCGCCTGAAAGACGCGGCAGGGCTGTCGGAACCAGCAGTAAGTCCTGGTGCTTTGCTTAAGCTACCAAAGGATAATCGCAGAGCCTCCCTACCTGGTGTGAGAATTTCAAAGATTCCTGATATTATTCACATTACTTCTCCCCAGTTTGAATCCCTTCCAAACTCTGCCCCTCCTGGGCCCGGGGGCGCAGCCACGTTCAGGATCTCAATTAGCGGAAGGAACTGGTGGCATCAGACTCTGACGAGATGGAGTTCTCCCTCCCCGTGGTGAAGTGGGAGGAGAGGCAGGTGCCGGGTGGCCGCGGTAACCAGCACATCACCAACCCCTCAGGAGCTGTGTGGAGAAGAGGGCTGGGCTCAGGCGTGGCTTTGGGCTGTGCCAGAGCAATCCGGGACCTCCCGTAAATCCTTTGCTGCCTCCATCTCCCTTTCTCTTTCAGCCCGTCACAGTGACGGTGTGTCCCGGCTCCACCAGGTTACGTGGTGGAGTGACGGGGTCGGTGTTTGTACCCAAATTCCTGCTGGAAAACGGGGATGACAGCTCTTCCCGTTGGAAACCCAGAATGGGAGCGGCTGTGATGTGCTGCCTGGGCACCGGGCTGCAATTTACCCTTCCCCTGCCAGTCCTTCTGATACCGTTCGTATTGTTGTTGCTGCTGCTGCTGGTATTATTGCAAAGGATAAAGGAGTTCATTTCAACTCAGAGCGGGAAATGGAGATGTGCAGAAACCATGCACGACTTCTTTTCCGTGTCCGGAGGGTGCCTCATCCTCATACCCCACCTTCTGCTTCTCTTCAGGCAGCTGCAATTAGCAGCGTCATCTCCACACTTAGGCAGTTCTGCAGCACGACAGTTCCTCCTGCATCCAAGGCTTTCCCAAATGTTTTCTTCCAGCTTACTCTGGCAGAGATCGCAAAGGCTGGGGAGCTCCTGCTTCCTCCCTTGTTCTGTAGCTAACGGGGAGTGTGTTCAGTGCAGAGCCCGGGAGCAAAGGGCAATAACTCCCGTTTGTTCACTGCTGCCCATCGGGGACAAGAGCCCCAGTCCCGGCTGAGCGGGCAGGGCAGGAGCCAGGCCGTGGGACGGGGACGCTGGCGACGCCGCGCCGTGGCGGGGGGCCGGGAGCGGCGGGTCCCGGCCCGTCTCACTGGGGAGCAGCCAGGCAAACGGTGCTGCCCTTGGTTAGTGTCCGGGCTCGGCGGGAGTCGCAGCCGTTCCCAGAGCTCTGCAAACACATGAATTATGGAGAGGAGGGCCCATTTCTCTTTCATCTCGCTGAGGATCGAGGCAGCCTCTGCAGGGAACACCAGAGTGGCGCAGGGACCTGCAGGACTCCCACTATTTTTTAAGGACCTTCCTCTTCTGCAAATTAGTATTCTTATCAGCCTTTCTAAATTTAGTTTCTTATCATTTATTCATAATGACTTAAATCTGGTCCCAAGAGATTTTCATGGGCATTCAGTGCAAGAGGAAACAAAGTAATAAATTCAAAAGAAAGTATGGTACAAATGTTATAATGGAATGCCAATTAGGAACGTTCGTCTGACCAATTTCTATGGGAAATTGCTCTGATTATTCTATTTCCTCCATCCATTGTTCATTCTTACACAATTTTCTTTGAGGCTAAGTATCCAAGCACAGCACAGATCTCTCCAGGCCTATAGGAAAGTGCAGGATCATGGGAGACGGTGGATTGGCAGCTTGGGTTTGTGCACAACAAAAGCTCTTCCCACCCTGCAATTAGTATGTAACCAGATTTTACTGTCCTTGTTTAAAGCTGCTTTCGCAGCTTCATTGTCTTCTACGGGACTGAGAGAATGAGTTATCCATGTCTTTTGTCCTGAATCAGTTCTCCCCCCACAGCCTGAGGGGTCTGTAACAGCCACCTGCACCCATACCGGGCTGGACCCAGAGGTGCAGCCCCAGAATGAGTCGGGGGGTCTCGTGGCCGCAGTTCTTCTCTTTGCCGCATACACAGAGGTGACCTTGTGCATGGTGTTTGCACAGGTCGGGCACTTGTGGTAAGAGCAGGTAGCAAAAGACTTTGGGAAGGTGAAGCGGTTCATACAGCTCGTGCTCCTGACCGCAGAAATAGTGCCGGGACAGAGATATCTTCATTTCTAGTGCTGTAAGCAAAGACATCGTGAAGTTGCTCTGCGTGGTGTGGTGGCCAGCGTAGGAGTGGCTGAAGGCAGGAGTGTCCCGGCTCAGGCTCCCTCCAGCGCAGGGGCTGTGAGGGCAGCAGGGACAGCACGTTTTCTCAGGGCTGCATTTACGGGTTTGTAGCTTTCTACAAGTGATTGCCTCTTCTATACAGCGGAAATTAATTTTGAAATCCAGACCTGGCACCTCTGCCGAGTTTCACTGCCGCTTTGTCCCAGAGCAGGCCTGGGTCAGGCAGCCCCTCAGCTCCGAGTGGAGCAAATGTAAATGTTCTCTGTGCTGGGGGGGGATTGTCCCTCCGCAGCCCTCCCGCCTGCCTCGGACGCTGTTTTGCCCACTGGTTTTTGCTGTTCTCATTATTGTTTGTTAGTGTCAAGACCGTCTTCTTCCCTAGAATTCAGTCTGAAGCCAGTGGATTGCAGTTGCCAAGGCAACAAAACATTTGATGTAGCTGTCATACTTCATATAATTAAAAAAAAAAAAAAAAAGAGGAAGGGGGAACAGTTTGTAAAGGAAAGGGATATTGTTCTGGGACAGGTTACGGGGAAGGTGACTGCAGGCTGGGAGCTGGTAGCACCCAAAAAATACCGGACAGATGAGTCTTCTGAAAAGCTGCTTTAGGAGAGGAGAACTTTTATGAGGAATGAGTCAAGTTGTGGCTATTTATTATAGTTCCTGAGAGCTCTCCAGAGAGCAACATGCAACCGAGATGCTGCTCGAGTTGCTTTAAATAACCCAGCGTGGAGCAGCCCTTGAGCTCCTGCTGAGCAGGGCACGTTGACCAGGACCCCGTCACGTCCCGGCGTGGGCACCGACGGCGCGGGGGCTCCCGTGGCAAGGCAGGAGTTCATGGCTGGGCGCCCTGCAGCTGCCCCATTCTTCTTTGGGGGTGTCTGGTGGGGAGAGCTTAGCAGGAATTCCAGGGGCTCGCCTGAATGCTTCTGACTGAATTTGCTTGCCCAAAAGATGGGGAAAATGGGGGGTTGAGGGGGAAGCGGAAAGTGTCTTGGCTGGTATTTTGGTGTTGAATGAAAGATGCAGGAGGAGGTAGCTAATATTGAGCTAGTCCTCATCCCTCTGGCCAATGAATATGCAAAGCAAGATAATGTCTACTAACTCCCATTTTTTCTCCAGGGTGCAGGTATTTTAAGCTGTGTATTTGAAAGTAAAGGAAAAATGCATCCTTTTTTATCTTACCATAAAGTCAGGAGTTGGGGCGAGAGTCGGGTACAGGGGAATAGTTCATTTGGGGCGTCACAGACCTGGCGCCCGGCCCCTTTACACCCGGGCTCAGGCAGCGTTCGCCGGGGCTGCGCCGGGACCTGC
This sequence comes from Athene noctua, assembly GCF_965140245.1. Classification (NCBI taxonomy): domain Eukaryota; kingdom Metazoa; phylum Chordata; class Aves; order Strigiformes; family Strigidae; genus Athene; species Athene noctua. The sequence continues at coordinate 6,668,372 of NC_134064.1, read as the reverse complement.
GCTCGCCTGAGCCGGGCTTAGGGCGGGGGGAGCCGGGCTCAGGGCGGGGGGAGCCGGGCTCAGCGCCGCGGCACAGGGGCAGGTTTGGAAATGCGGCTGGACCCTGGAACATCTGCAGCGGGGAGGAGCGCTAAACCTTTAATTAGGGATTTATGAACTGTGTAGAGATGATGGAGGCATTGTTTGACTTGCCTTCCAGAAATAGATGTGGGTTTTTAATCTCCCCTTCTCCCTCCCTCCCTCCTCCCCGGAGGAGCAGGGGAGCGGCAGGATGAGGAGCGGGGGCAGCCGAGGCCCCGGCTGGTGGGGAGCTGGGGAAGGAGGGCGAGTTCCCGCGGAAATACTGGGAGAGGCTCCCGTGCCAGCCCTCCCCTTACGGCTTGCCGCGGGCGGGGAGAAACAAAACCGGTTCATGTAAAGATGAAAAATCGCCGCTCAAAGAGATTTGCAACAAACAACGGAGAATTAAAGTCTTGGGGAGCTGTGGCAGAAGCCGGGGGTATCGGGTCAAAGGAATGCTCGTGCGGAACGCGAACTCCGGCTCCGCAAAAGCGTCCCCGGCCGCGGGGGCCGGCGCGGGGCGGTGCCGGGGGCGCTGGGGGGCTCAGGGGCTCCGCGGGGTTCGGGGTGAAGGGACCAGCGGTGCTGGGGGCAGAGCCCCAGAGCCCAGCCCCGGTGATGTGCTGCGGGGTGCGGGCTGTCACCGGCCCCAGGCTGGGAGCCCGCCCAGCGATTGACTCTGACAATACGGGACAACGATTCCCACTTCCGTGAAGAAGAATTTTATCTTCTTCCCTTTAATTTTGTCTCTTTGATCAGCCAGACCTCTCTGCCACGTCTAGAGCTCACAAACGTGTTCTGGGGTTTTATAACCGCTCATTTACACAGTCACAGAGCTAATACACCTCTAGGTTTCCCTTCCAAGCTCACGCTTCCTGATTAATTCCAGGATTTCTGCAGAGAGGGGACCCAGTCCCGCAGCGGTTGTTGGGGTAAAATCCATTCATCCTACCAGAGTGCAGTATTGACCCCCTGCACGGCCCCGCACCCCGTCGCTGGGCTGCACCCCCCGGCGCCCCGGAGCGCACGGGGCTCCTGACGGGGAGCACAGCTGTCCCCGCGGAAGAGGGTGTGTGTCAGCACAAGCTGCTTGGCTGTGCAGGAACCAGAGCTGATCAAAATATTGTAACATCATGCCTGGAGACATGTCACCCTTCGCCAGGATTGCGTGTCCGTATTTTTTTCAATCTATTTAAGAAAGTGTAAACAAACACTTGTCCCCACGCTGCGCTGGGGGAGCCGGGGGGGGGGGGGGGCAGGTCCTGGGGGGAGCTCTCGACCCCCCTTTGGGGCCATCCCCGCTCTGGGGGTTTGGAGGTTTAACGCTGTGCTGATACAGAGAAATGATTACTTGTCTTGAGATTTATTTACTTACAGAAAACTGCTTAGCAACTTATTTACTTATTTATAGCAAGTCATAGGGTTTTTTTTTTAAATATTGCTAAGAATCCCGCTTGTCCAGACTGTTCTGTGGAATTTTACCAAGGACTGCTGTGTTCATCAAAACAAAGCAGTTCACTGTGAAAATCTACCGGGGATTACAATGTTCAGCAAAATATTACACTTTTGTCCTCGAGTACCAGGTGGCTCTAAGTAGTTGGAATTTTACTAATGAGTAAAGATAGCCATGGATGAATGGTAGAAGTTCTGTTGGTTCTCTTAGATAAGATAGAAAGTAAACTGTCTGAAAAACACTCTTGTTACTCAAGAAATGGGCCAAGAGAATCTGCGCATGCTCCAGGGAAAAAACCAAAGTGAGAAAGACTCCGAGCCTTCCTCCCAAAGCCCCCCAGAGACACCCCCAGGAGGCGATGGACAGGCGCAAGGAGACATAAACTGCTGACATCTGCCTTTCTAACTAACCCAGCCTTACTCCTGCGTCTGTATGTTTGTGTGACGTAACCCAAGGACTGTGGATATCCACACTCCATCAGTTTTCGGTAAAATGTGCGGGGGGCGTGCAAGCTTTGTGGAGAAATCCCCGCGCAGCCCAGCCGGAGTAAACATCCCTGCTGTGTGACTCTATTCGAGTTGTAGAGTCTTTTTTCCACGAATCAGTGCCAAGGAGCAGGAGACAGGACTAGAGGAGGGCTTTGGTGTCCCCGCCCTGACTTTGGGTCAGGTTTGATGGAGAATGTTTGTTCTCTTTCCCCTGGGCTTTTCCTGGTGCTGGAGGTCAAGCTCCCTCCTGCGCATCCTCACCCAGAGTGAATTGGTATAAGATTTCCAATAAATTTTAGGAAATTATAATAAATACTTGAGTTGTACTGTATATTTTACAACCAAGCCAAATGTTTTTTTTTCTTACCTCGATGACTGCAGCTTTTATTGGTAGCAGCAGCACTTTCCATGTGCTTTCTGTAAGGTATAGTGGCTGATGCCTGAAATATAAAGAAGCCTTTAGAGTGATAATAACTCCAGATGATGAATAGTTATAAAAGGTAGATGGAATTGAAAGGCATTTTAATTTGTCATTATTTCAGTTCCAGAGAGCAGCTGAATAATTACACTCTCTGTGAAGAGAGAGGGTGTAATACTTTCTCTCATTATAGGATTAAATTGTCTCCCTTCCCTTTTAACATAAGTGAAAATAAAGCTATGTCTGATACCTTCTGTTTTGATCATAATTTGAAAGCCCCAGAATGGCTCGTGCAACTTTGTTTTGTGGTGTTGGGTGTAGGGATTAATTATTTTAATATAAAACGCAAACACTGGACCAATTTCTCAAAGTGTAAACCTGAGACCGCCGGCGCTGGCCGTGTGAGAAATTCCTCATTGGCCAAAAGTGTGTTGTGTCACGAACCGGGCAAGTTTGGCAGGGTTTGGGAGGCTCTTAAATTTAAATTGAGAACCTAAAGAAAGTACACTTTTTTCAAATTGTTACAGCAGTTTTCTTTCATAAAACTGAAAACTGTCCTTAAAATTGCAAATACGTTTTAGGTAGAAAGACTTTATTTATACGGTTTTTTAGAATTGAAGCCTCCTCATTGCTCACACGCGAAATCCCTGTAGTCACGATGAGAAGAGTCTCAGATTTGCCCCGGTGCCGGGTCCCGGCGGAGCTTCGGCCGCTGTGAGGAGTGGGGGCGCCGGGGAAGGGCGAGGTGCTGGGCGCTGCCTGGGACCGGCTCTGCCGTGGGGTGCCGGGACACAGAGTGACCTCGGCCTCGTCTCTCTTGCAGCCTGAAGAACCAGTAGCAGCTCGTCGGCCGCGACAGGGAAAACCACGGAGGCTTCTCCTGCGGAGGGGACCGGCCGTGGGGAGAGGATCCTTCTGGGACAGCCACCCTGCGTGGATTCGATAATTAACATGTAACTAACCTTCGCTTTGGACAAATACATGGATTTTTTTTTTTTTTAATTTTGTGGTGAGTTACAATATTTCAATGGATTTTTTTACCCTTTCAAGATAATATTTATTCAGCACAGAGTCTAGAGTATGATAACTATCCTGTAAATACAGCACTTAATCATCACTCATCTTCGGAGACAGTGGAAACAAAATATTTTACTTTTTCATATTTATTCTTAGATTTCTCCCAAGAGTATGAAATTATTCTATTACTTTATCCATGATAGTGATGTAATCCGTCTTCAATCAGAAATAAACATACTTTCTTCACCTTCTCCAGCATGGTTTGTGTCAACACATAAAGAGCAGCAAAAAATGAATCATGGGGATTGTGTAACAGATGAATTTTTTCCTTTCCTCTCTGTCTTCAGAGAAACAAATGGTTCACTGAGCAAAGAAAACTAAAATGAAAGCGTAAAATCGTTTTCCTGCTGGTAGGATTCCTACAGGCTGGATGGAAACCGTTTGCTTTATCGACTTTGATGCAAACCCGAGGCCGGACGCTGCTCTGCAGCCCCCGGCAGAGCCGCAGGTGGACGGTGGCACCGGCCGGGCTGCCCCGTGTGGGTGGCACCAGCTGCCAGCGCCATCCCAGCGCCTCCCAGCACCATCCCAGCACCGATCCAGCACCATCCTAGCGCCATCCCAGCACCACCCCAGCGCCGTCCCAGCACACCCGTACGGAGATGGCAGAGAATCGTCGGGGCTGGCGCGTGGAGGCTGGTCTCAGGACGCCGAGGCCGACGTCGCGTGTCCCTGGAGCCGCCCTCACCTGGGCCGGGACCCGCGGCCGGATGAGCCCTCGCCAGCCTCGGGGGTTACCGCAGGGTGAGGGGAAGGGACTGCAGCCTGGGGGTCCTTGGTCCCAGGGAGGACAAACTCAAACGGATTTGAAGAGATCAAAAATTGACCGAAAACCAGCCTTGACTGTCCAAGCGGAATGCTGTTCAGCCCCCAGCTGGTCCCAGTCCCCAGCAGCTGGTGCTTGCCTACAGGGAAGGGGTTTATTCCTCACTGGCTGTAGGGGAGCAGAACCAAAATAACCCCATCCCCTGGGAAGAGGGAGCCCACGAGGATTTTAGTTTTCCTACTGCAGTCAGCACAAAGAGACCAGATTTCTTACCAAACCCCCGCAATGCAAAGAGCTACAACAAACCACCCGGTTTCACGTGGGTACCACGAGCAGCGCAGAGCAAGCCTGGCTGTGCCCTGTGTGAGGGCGCTTCGCATGCAGAGACCCTGTCTTGTGAATGCTGCCAGACTTTAAGCACCACCTTTTTAAAGAGCAGTCTGGTTGTTTTATGTATGTGCGGTAGCACAATTCTTCTGAGACCGTGGCCATTTCCCTGCTTCTGCACCGCTGAAGTAACAGGCTTTGACATTTCCTCTTCGTGCGCCCTCGGCCAGGGGCTCTCTCGTGGCTTTGGAACAGAGCAGCGACGTGTGCGGGTCCATCGGTTCATCTACCAGGAATCCCAGCGAGGTGCAAATCCCCTTCTCCAGCCTCTCGAGGAAGAGCAGTGACCTGCTGCTGCTGGCTCTGCATCGGGGAAACTTTAATCCACCCACAGCTCACGACTGTGGCCTGCAGGTTTGTGAATTTTCTGCCCAGAGAACAAATCGTACATAGGTGATTAATCTGTGTCCTCATCTGCTCTTCTGCACCTTAATAAACCAAAGCAAAGCAAAGTGTCTTGCTCTGCATTTTGGTGCTGAGCAGCGCTGTGTGTTCGGGATGAGAGGCGTTTGGGCACGTCACTGGGAAAACTGCCGTTGTGATGCAAATGTCATTTTGTATGTTCATGGAGTTCTTCTGTGACCGTGTGTTGGTGATGGGGCAGCCCTGAGACATCGGGCCGTGTCGCAGAGGGTGCTGCAGGCTGTTCCGGAGCCCCGGTCTCTCTCGCTCCGAGGTTTGTGCAGCAGAGGGTCCTCAGTGGCAGGTGTGCACACGAAATCAAGGCGGCTTCACGGCAAGCCTGCCTGAACCATATTCTGGGGAAAGGCAATATTGAAAGTCATTAAGCCTCCAGGCAGCACATGCTAAGGAGTAACTGTCCTGCGGCCAGCGCTGGTACCTGTAGGACTGGGTCAGTACAGGCGGTTCTACTTGTAAATGAGCCGTGGGATGAAGCAGGAGCAGGCTCCTCGTGGAGGGGACCTTGAGCTGCCAGAGGAAGAAAAATAGTCTTCATCTGCGGCTGACAGGGTTCTGTTTTCCGTCTCCCTCCCTACCCCGGGAAGAAGTTCATCTCGGTGGCTGGTCTGGGTGTGACACCCGCGGGGAGCGGCGCCGGGGGAAGCTGCTTTGGCTTCCCTTGGCAGTGAATTGTGTGTCACTGGCTTCTTAATTACTGTCTCATCTGGGACTCTGCAGTCCCTCACTACCTCGCTGCTGCAGTCACCCTTTTAATGAAACAAACCTGGTTTTGTTGTGGAAATGATTCTCTTACCTTGCAGAGGCAATTAAAAGCCCAAATGGAACAGATTCATTTTTTAAAGTCTCTTCCCAAATCTTCATGAGAGAAGAGAAATAATCCTCCTAAATGAGGAGGAAGATCAATAATAAATGTTGCTCCGTGGAAGCCCATGTTACGTTGCCAGCAGTGAGGACTAGACCCCTTCTAGTCTAAGAAGAAATGAGACTCCTGTGATTTGGGTTTGGGGGTTTTTGCCATAACAAACGGGATCTGCTTGCAGATATACTGAATGGGCAACGTTCAGCGCTTTATCTTCATTTGGCATGTAATCAAAGCAACATGCTACATCTTTATAATAGCTGGACTAATTGACTTGACAGAACAGAGCAATCCTGTTGGTCATCTTCATATTTGGTGAGATGAACACAGATACCATCGTGTGTGGTGACAGAGGTTACAGACAGTGTGAGACAAAGTCCCTAACTCGGATGTTTGAGATGTGACAGGTAGGAGACAGACACAAAGCTCACACTGAATTTTAAAGTTTGCTGAACTGTCCTTATCTGCCTTGAAAATCTTTCCTGTTGCATTTGCATAGAATCACATCATAGAATGAATCACAGACTGCTTTGGGTTGGGAAGGACCTTACAGCCCACCCAGTGCCACCCCCTGCCCCGGGCAGGGCCACCTTCCACCAGCCCAGGTTGCCCCGAGCCCCGTCCAACCCAGCCTTGAGCCCTTCCAGGGAGGGGGCAGCCACAGCTTCTCTGGGCAGCCTGTGCCAGGGCCTCACCCCCCTCACAGGGGAGAATTTCTGTCTCAGATCCCATCTAAGTCTCCCCTCTGTCAGTTTAACCCCGTTCCCCCTCGTCCTATCCCTCGCCCCTGATGACGAGTCCCCCCCCCCATTCCCGCAGCCCCTTTCAGCCCTGGGGGGCCGCTCTAAGGTCTCCCCAGAGCCTTCTCTCCTCCAGCTGAACCCCCCAACTCCCCCAGCCTGTCCTCACAGGGGTGCTCCAGCCCCCCCAGCATCCTCGTGGCCTCCTCTGGCCCCCCTCGAGCAGGTCCGTGTCCTTCTGCTGCTGGTGCCCCAGAGCTGGGCCCAGCCCTGCAGGGGGGGCTCACAGAGCGGAGCAGAGGGGGAGAATCCCCCCCCGGCCCTGTGCCCACCCTGCTCTGGGTGCAGCCCAGGGTGCTGTTGGCTTTCCGGGCTGTGAGTGCCCGTTGGTGGCTCACAGGCAGTTTTCCACCCCCCAGCCCCCCCAAGCCCTTCTCCCTGGGGCTGCTCTCAACCCACTCCTCGCCCAGCCTGGATTTGGGCTTGGGACTGCCCTGACCCATGTGCTTAGTTTAGCTTAAGTGGGGTAGGGAAAGAGAGAGAGAAGCACCAGTCCTTTTCCAAGTTGGTGGTTAATGCTCTCAGGTGTGGTGAGTGGTGGCAGCTTGTGGCCCGGGGGATGCTTACAGACACAAAACCTTATCCCCTCAGTGCTCTCACCTCTTCTTCACTGACTCTTGCTGATTTCATGTTACATGTTTAAAAAATATTTTATGTACACGTGGGGGTGACTTGTGTGCCCCTCTCTGCACATGCCTACATGTGTGACACTTTCACGTATCTGCCGTCGTGGAGGCTCCTGCCTGAAAGCTGATGGCAGAGGGGAGGCGCCTGCAGAGTGGAGTTACTCCTGCCCTGCACTCCAGCTCTGGACCTCCCAGTGCGCCAGCAGCATCTCATTTCCTCTGCCCTGCCGGGGGACCCGAGTCAGAAGAGAGACCTTTGCTCTTCCACATCCCAGATTCTGCCTGGAGCTCGGCTCCTCGGAGCCTCGGCGGCGCTGCGGGGTGTGCCTGTGCCTTGTCTTGGGGAGGGAAGGGTCAGGTGCGCTGCAGAACCCAATTGTTTACTCTCTGGGGACAGTAAAGGAGACTGGAGAAGCTCTCCATGATTAATTTGTGCTCTTGCATCAATGCCTTTCATGTGTGGAGGAGAATGGGCTGGTCACAGATGAGTAAGCATCTCCTTAGGTTTCATAGCTGTGGGGCTGTTTCATTTATTGTGTTTTGGGTAATAACATAAGACACCAGTGTTTCTGAAGCTAAACTGCCTCTTTACAGCAAGAATGATTTACAGGAATTGGGCACATCAGTCATGTGTGTGCAGCCTGGCTTTGAGCCTCCTTCCCTCCAAATCCTTCCTGCAGCCCGTGCACCTTCCCCAAGCTGCACCCAGGGTGCTGCAGAGGCGGCTTTGTCGGGAGAGAAAACAACATCTTCCATCTTGTGTGCTCAAGTGATCACTACAAGCTAATTGCAGCAAATTAATTACAGCACAAACACAATTTCTTTCCCTAGGCAGGTGTGTAGACAGCTCTGATGCTGCTGCAGTGAGCGGGGCTGAGCTCAGGCTCCGACCCCCAGCCCGGAGCAGCCTGTGCCCCTCTCCACGGGCTGCCCGGCTTGGCCCGGCCCCAGCGGCTTTGCTTGTTCTCACAGAACGGCCAGAGACAGAGGACCTGTCTCTCATTTAGAAAAATCTAGACAGACAGTTTGTCCCGTGAGGCTGCAGGGGTGGTGCGGAGATGCGGGAAGGCCACGTCCACCCCGCCCAGCCCTGGTGAGCAGGAGGTGTGAGGGGAGAGTGAGGTGCCCCGTCGCCTCCCCTGCTCCGTCCTGCTTCAAACTGGAGTCACGAGGGCGGCGCAGTATTGTGTGTGTTGCTGATACTGTGCTGGTCCGGTCAACCAGGCTTTGGTCCCTAAATCCTTCTAAGCTCTTGCTTTTCCTAAGTTCATTAGGCTTTCAAAGCAAGACATAAAACACAAATCTCCTAGTGGTAAGTCAGCGATCCCTGCAGAAATGCCGGCAGATTGCCGCTCTGCTCTGATGTCGGGACTAGCCCACCACCCCGGGCCCCAGCACCGCGTGGATGTTAGAGACCCGTGGAAATGGATGCGGTGAGCGACTGCATCCCCCAAGGTTACTTTAAACTGAAGGGTGAAAACATTTACATGTATTCATTTAAAAAAAAACAACCCAAAACATACTGTGTTTTTCATGCATAACATCTGTAAATTACAGAATTTAATTTTGTCTGTTCTGGTCAAACATTTTCCCAGCTTAAAATTCTGTGCAAGGTATTCTGTAAAGAAAATAAATTGCAATAATTGTCAGTCTGGTTGTGTCCTGCCACATACATTTCTAAGGAGCAGTGCTAACTGGGATACCGCTGGCACTGGGAGACAGCTGGAAATGTGATTATTAACACCAAAACTGTAATATTTTAGACATGTTTCATTAGTTTTGTAGCACACGCTAGTACAGTTCTTCAGGCTCTGGTGCGATGCATTAGGTTGTGTTTCAGGAGGCGAGATGCAAACCTGCCTAGTGGTTTATGCTCAGACATAATACAGCCCAAATAATACACGTTTTTTAACTGGCTGCTTGTGCTAAGGCAATAGAACTCTATGGCAACAGTGTGTAAAGTGGCTCTACCCTGAGACACCCCACTTAATACAAAGAGATTAATCATGGGAGAAGAATGCTCCTAGTACGTAAGTGGTACTTTCTTTGTTAAGTTCCTATTGCATCAACTTAATTAACAAGCCCTGACCTTTAAAACCACCTTCCATAATCTTCAAATTATGTATGTGGAAGTCTGTGTTCCTCCTCCTGGCTGTGCTGGCAGCTTTCTGCGCTTGTCTGGATCCCCTGAACGTGTGAGCAGCTGGAAATCCTCTGCCGCCAGTGAGAGCTCTTGGGGATCCCCAGATCTGCTGCAGAGCCCGAGGCAGGGAGGGCCCAGTCCGCTGGGAAAACGTTCAGTGTCTCCACAGAGACAAAGCAAAGATCCATTAACACTGCCAAGTGTCCCCCACTTAAGTTACTGTGCTGAGCTCAAGTGCAAGGCTCTAGGAGAAATCTTCTAGTCTAATTTCTATTTCCATAGTCAGGATGGGATGATGGAGCCGGTCCTGCTGTCCCGGTGCTGTTTATCTTCGCTCGGCGTGTTCTCCTGGCTTTAAGGGGCTGCGTGGGGAGACGGGGGCAGATCTCCTCAGGCAGAGCAGTGTATTGCACTTCCACACCGCTGTCCCACCTATCCTACCCTGAGTCACCCGAGATCTAAAACAAACTCTGTAAAATTCCTTCTCTATATCAGATTCTCATCTTCCAGCACCTTTGTGTGGAACCCCTCATAATCCTGCCAGTACCACTGTAAACCATCTCTGAGTGCAGCTGCCTCCTGCTCTCGCCGGGACGTCACGTCGTGTCCTGCAGCAGAGGGGCTGCAGACGGGTTTCGCTGAGGGCACGGGGCAGGACCTGAGCAGCCGGGGCTGAGCCGTTATCCTGGACATCTCTCCATCGTGGCCTTGTCCACTTTCACCCGCCTTTGACGTGCTGCCCGCAGACACCCAGCCTTGGAAACAAACCTCATTAACCCGGTACCAACTCTGGGGGGGCTGTTCTCACACGTCATCTAATACAGCTCGCTTGTGAGGGCCCCAAGTGCACCGGGGTCCTGGATGGCCCCGGCCAGCTTCACCTGGACCCCCAGATCCCCAGTCCTGGAGCTGTGTTTGAGCTCCCTGTGTCCCCCCAGCCCCTCTGGGCCCGACTGCCGGGAGCGGCGGGAGCCAGGGAGGGCAGGAGGGAGCTGCGGGGCCCCCCCTGCCCCCGGGGGTGGCACCGTCCCCAGCGGGGCTGGTGGCTGCAGCAGGTCCTTCAGTCCAGAGCTGGGTGAGTTTTCATCAGCCTCGAAGCAGCCCGGGCAGGAGGACTCTGCAGGTGCCTCCCTGGAGGCTCTGCGGGCGGGGGCAGCGCTGCGGTACCCGCTGGCCTGCCCGGTGCCGGGGGCTGCGCTTGGGTCTGCCGGGCGGGAGCGGTTTAACCAGCATCTGCTCCCTGGCCGCTAATGGAGCCTTGTGCCTGCTCGTGGGTCTTTGACAATAGCCTTTGTCTAATATGTTTTTAATCAGCGTGTGCATTTCAATTTGCATATTAATAGCAAGGAGATGTTACTACACTCTGCTGTTGATGAGCTGGTTGTCAAGCCCATCTTCCCAGTCTGAGGAAAGAAGGAAATTGCATCTATTGTATAAAAGATGAAACTGCAGAAAACACATGTTTAGGATCTACCATTCTCTGCCTCTATTTTTTCTTTATCTCTGCCTTTATTTTTCTCTTAATAGCTCATATGGATGCGTTTGTTAATCCTTTTTTTTTCCTTAGAACAAGGATCATTTAACAGGAGAATAGGACAGGATTTTGCGCCTGTTGTGACAGCTCCAAGCTAGCCTAAATATCACATTTTTGCTCGGTGTTTTTGACTTGTAAAATGGCAGAAGGTTGACCCAGCCTAGGAGTCTGTTGATCACAGCTGACCCCAGCAGAATAATTAAAATGTCAGTAAATAACAGTGGCACTGCTCGTGCTCCAGGTTTTGGCATTTCACGGCTGCCGGAGGCGTTGGCTTATCCAGCCCGGGGCCACTGACGGGACACAGCGGCGACAGTGCCTGGCGGGTGGATGGGGCACGGTGCTGGGTGGCGCTGGGTAGCGCTGGGTGGCACTGGTTGGTACTGGGTGTCACAGTGTGGTGAGGCAGAGGTGTGCGGGGAGGAGCGTGAGGGGCGAGGGCCCGTGGAATGGCTCAGAACAAGCCCCGAGCACCAACCCCTCACGCTGAGCGTTTCCACCCTCACTGTGCGGGGCCCCAGGACCCCGGGGCTCTTGTCCCAGGTCCTCGGGCTGGGAAAGGGGCAACGTTTTGCTGTGGGAGTAGGTAATTTAGGAGCTGAGCTCCGTGGGCTCCAGCCGGCATCCTCCGCTGTCCGTGCTTCACCCCAAGTCGCCCCCATGGTTTTTCTGCAGATCACGGCACAAGGAGATTGTTTATCTCGTTTTCCTTCCGCATTTCCTATCCCCTTCCCTGTCTCTCTCCTGCTGTTTCAGATGCGCAGACCTTAAGCGCAGCCGCTTCTCGGGGCTCCCCCCGCTTCCAGCTTTGGGAGGTGATTTTCTGCGCTCTGGTTTTGTGCTCCACCTTCCCTCCCCCCTGTCTCAGCAGGAAAATGGCCCGGAGGCAAAAAGCCAAGACTGAAAGGAGAGAGATGAAAAGGCAAAATAACGAAATGGGAAACAAAAAATTCCAGTGGAAAAAAGCACATCCCACCTTCCTGGCTCCACGAACTGCAACCGGAGCCGGGGCTGGGGAGCAGCAAACCCCCCTGGGCAGCGCGGGGGGACCCTGCTGGGCCCGGGGGGCGCGGCTTTAAGTCAAGTCCAGGTTTAGCATCACTACATTTTAATCCCAGGGCACGGACCGTAAAGGGTATTTGGAAGGGAGAAAAGGGAGAGATACGTATCTTTTCCCTCCATTCCCCTGTGCCAGCGAAGCTGCCCTCGCTGAGCCTGATGGGGAGCAAGGGGGGAGCGCCAGGAAACAAGGTCCCTCCTGTTGCTCTGGCAAGAGCAGAGCAGAGGACGGGGAAAGCCACTGCCAGTCCTCTGCGGAGCGTCCCCCTCGGCTGTGCAGAGGCAGCAGCAGGCGCGTGACTGGAGACCAGAACAGGCACCGCTCGTGTAAACGCTCCATAAATATTGAGTGACAATATTTTGAAAGAGGAACCTCTCAGGGATCTGTGCGCAGAATTAAAGGTTTTCAATCACTCCGGCTCCAGAAGAAAAGAAGTGTGGCTGCTGATCTGAAATGAGCCTGAGGCTTCTGCAGCCACCCACTGCAGGCTGTGCGGGACAAAGGGAACAGGATGAGGCAGAAAAAAAGCCTGTGAGCTTTTGCTGTGAAGAAAGTGGCTGGAGGAAGGAGACCAAGCAGGGGTGTGGGATGGATGTTTCACTCCAGAGCTTCAACCCATGTATATAATCATAGTTGTTATCATAGTAAGTGTAAATAACTGAATGAGTTCAAATTCAGTATTTGACAACACCAGCTCTTTGTGAGTGCACATGGAATTCTTGTGGAAAGCCTTTATTTCATCAGAAAATCTAATAATGTTTTAAACCATCCTTTGGCCTTTAGTTAAGGCTCACGTTTTGTGATTTTTCTCACTCCTGGAAATGAGGGCTATAGTCTCCAAAGCAGAAGGCCTCCTACAAGTTAATGTGTTAAGAAATTGCTTGAATCAAAAAATGTGTCAGCTTGGCAGCTTGCCTCTTACTGCATCGCTATAACCTGTAACAATGGCAATAATGTGATGGGGGAAACACAGAAAAGCTGTTTTGCACCTTGTCAGCCCAAGGCAACAAATATCCAGGATAACCTTGATTTATTTTCTATAGGATGTCGCAGCCCTCAGCCCTCAGTGGCATCTGAGACACGTGTCAGAGCCACGACCCCCCAGCCGGCACCCGTGGCGGGGGCTGAGCCGCGCGGGGCAGCGGCCACACACAGCCAGGCTGCTCGGCTGGGGCTGGCGGGGTCTTCAGCCTTCCCCCGGTTCCCACCCTGCACCTCCCTGGTGGCAGCGGGGCAGGTAGAGCAGCCCCAGCCCCAGCCGGGCCCGTCCCTGTGCCCCGCGCTGTCCGTCTGTCCTGGCCGTGCCCCGCTGGACTCGGGGCTGCTGCAGAGAAATCCCCGTCCCCGTCCCACCTCCAGGCCCCGGGGGAAAAATGCTGCTCTGTGAGGTGAGGTGCGGTCAACCTTGGGGTCGGGAGGGGGTTTTTCAAAGGCCAGGACATAGCTGGTGTTCAGGAATAGATCAGAACAAGCCTTTCTATCCAGGAAGGAAGAAACAGTGAAAAGCCGGTTCAGAATAGCATCGTCTGTGAAGCCCCACTCGCACACACTTTTTAATGAGACTAGTGCTGGTCTGAACAGACGAGTGACCTCGATTCACTCACAGCTCTGTGCTATTGATTCAGTAGCTTCTCTTAATGAGGAAATTATTATCTGTGTTAGGGAATGTGGAATCTAGCAGGTGCACAGTATTAAATAATGAAAAAGCAGCTCGGCTAGTGCCAGGAATACGAGGGTGCAGCACCAGGGCTGAGCGGGGCCCTCGGACGGACTCTGCGAGGAGGTTTCCTTTGTGTTTGGCCTTGCAGAGCACGAAGACTGGAGCCACTGGGCGTCTGGGTTTCGGCTGCCGGGAGCAGGGATCCTGTTTTAATCGGAACCACTGCGGATTGCTCCTCGAGCCTGGCCTCGGCACAGGCTGCCCGTCTGCGCCTTCCCCTGCTGCTGCGGGTTTACGCAGCGTGAACCTTTAGAGAGTCTGGCCTGGTGCAGCTTAGATCATGCATCTTTAAATCACCAGGAGTGCTGTCTCGATTGCTTCCTCCCTCCATGAGTCACTTCCTAATGCAGATTTTTCGTTCATTAGTGTGGTCATGCATTAAAACTAATCTCAGTAAAAAGGCAATGCTAATTTTAAAAAAAACCCAAAACACCCGAATTTCACCCCAGCCACAAATTCTCAGGTTTGCTTTTGCCTTGACTCGGGCAGAGGGAAGGGGCCAGTGTTCTGCAAAATTCTGTCCGGATGCCGGGTGGAGCTTGGCGCAGCCCAGGGCGTTCTCACCCCGAGTCCCTGCCGAGGTTCTCTGGTGCTCGGCGGCCGTCCCGCAGCAAGCCCCGGGCACTGCGTGTGTTGGCGCTGCCCTGACCTCAGGGAACAAGGCTGGAAGGTGACTGGGTGACATCAGGCTTCGCCTTGGCGCTGGTGGAATTAGGGGTGATCTGTGGTTTGTTACTGCACTGAGTCAAACAGGGAAAGGCAGAGTGAAAGGGAAGACAATGGGCTTCCTCGGCTGGCAAGAGCTAAAGCAAAGCGACTTGTAGAGGAAACTAAATCACCACTGAGCTAAAACCTTACAGAACAGAGCTCAAAGGAGAGGTGACATGCTCTTTTCTAGTGATTTTACTCAGTGGGCAGTGAAGCACAGCTGATGAGCAGGGCAGTATAAATCAGCGAAGTCTCTGACACAGCCCAGCATGGACTGAAGTGACCTGGGAAGCTCCTTAAGCCAAGCTATTAAATCATTTGCATGAAGTAAAGCAGACAAGCCTTTACCCGCACGAACCAGCACTCTGTGAAACTCACCTTTATTTTGAACGTTGTCCTGAGTGTTGCGTCTGTGGCCGCTTCCCAGCAGGTGCCTACATGCTCTCACAGAGTTCCTGCTCTTGGGCCAAAGGCCATTTTATTGCCTTGCCCAAGTGCCCTGGCTTCAGCCCTTGCCCAGCACCTCCCGGTAGGACGCGATGGGGTTTGGGAGCCCGCACCCCCCACCTGCCTGGCACTGCCGTCGCACCGGGCTCAGCCGAGCAGGGTGGTGATGGCGGGTGGTGACGGTGGGTGGTGACGGTGGGGTGGTGATGGCACAGCGGTGACAGCGGGGTGGTGATGGCACGGCTCTGACAGCCCGCGGGCAGAGGAGCCACCAGCTGGTTGTGATCCGTGCCTGTGGCAGCGTGCTGGCGGGGGACGGGCTGCCCTGCAGGCGGGCTGCTCCTGCCCCGATTGAAGCGCTGCGTGCCCTTCGCGGCAGCGAAGCGTCCGGAGACCAGCGCGGGGTCTCACCCCAGCTCAGACAACCCCAGGACGGGCACGAACGGCCTCTCCACAGAGCGCAGGGACCAGCCCAGCGGGAGCCTTCCCGCGGCTGCGGCACGGCGAGGCGGGCGGGCGCCGGGTTTCTGCTTCCCAGTGTCTGCCCGGCCATGGCCAGAGCAATAGCAATGTCTGTGAAAGAGTTCCTGTTGACTTTCACCCTCATAGTTGTTTCTGTGTAATTTAGTAACAGTGTCGCAGTAGTGACGATCTAAGGATATCAGCTAATTAAAGTTTATAGCGAAATGTACTGCTTTTTCATTAGAGTATCCAATATAGTTAGAAAATGGACAAGCTTTAGGGCACGCAGGTTCTTCTTTGGGTCTGAAATAGGAACAACAAGCTTCAAGCTAGATACAGACTGGAAAAAACCCTTCAGCTTCAGTTTAACGTAATTATGGCAACAAATTAGACAGTTTGGAGGAAAAAGGTGGTAAGCACCTGTAAAATTAAGTATTGTAAACCTCGTGTATTATTTCAAATTTGGGAGCTTTAAATACTGTTACCACCTAATTTCACAGGATTTGAAATAAATCTGCTGTTTTGCATTGGACAGAAAACTGGGACTGTCACTGGACACATGTGAATTGCACATGTTGTGATTTGTGTTTCGGGGGGGGGTTGTACAATCCTCTCTGCTGCCGTTCAGTGTCGTGCGTTTTGTGCGTGAGAATGCCCAGCCCCGTAATTTCTGTTCTGAGAACAGGATATTTGTGTATGTACCATTTCTAAAGTGAGCACAATCATAGACTGTATTTCGAAAGGAATGTTAAAAATAAATGATTTGAAATCTGTGCTATACAGTTGGTTTTTTGGTTTTTGTTTGGGGTTTTTTTTTTGAGAATTTATTTCTGTTGCATCTTTTTTCCACCTGCCAAACACGGTTCTCCTCGGTGATGCTCTGGGAGGGTGGGATGCCCGTTTGGTTTCGCAGACACCGGGTAGATGTTCCCTCTGTGCTTGCAGTGGGAGCGCCAGCGGTGTCACCTGCATCTGTCCCAGCTCTGCAGGGGAGATGTGAGGGGTGAAAGCTCTGCCCGTGGGGTTTACACCCGCGGAGGGCTGGTGCATCCCCCCACGCCCGGTGCGACCCGTTGTGTTCCCTGGGCAGGGGGGTCTCTGGGAGCGGGGAGCAGTGCCGGGACGGGGGTGCAGGGTGCGGTGGCGGGGGGTGACTGGTGCTGCCTGGGGCTGGCATCTCCCTGACTGGTTTCATCCACCAGCTCCGTGTCCGTTCACCGGCTGAGAGCCCTTCCCTGGGCACCCCCCGGGTGTGCGCTCACACCCCCCCGCGATGCTCCTTCCCCGCCAGAACAGCACAACGGAGCGGCGCGTTCCCTGGGCAGTGCCAGGTGAGCGCAGGCCAGAAGAGAGGGAATTGGGAAGAGCACATTAATCTTTCAGCCCTGGTTCACCCAGTAATAAGGGGCGCCCAGCCCAGGCTGCCGCACAGCCCGTTCCTGCCAACAGCATCTTCCCTTGGACCTGCTCACCCTGCTGGGATTTAACATTCAGGCCTCAGCACAGGGTCCCTTTCACCATTTTAATGAGTCCGGCTGTCGCTGGGAGGGCTGGAGGATGAAAAACGTGACCAGACAACCCCGGTGCTCGGGCTGCCTCACCGCGGGGGCACCATCGGCGCCAGGACCACGGCCCCAGCGCCACACTGCTCCGGCCGACTCGCTAACAGCCACATCAACCCTAGAGAGTACCCGCTGCTCCCCAACGTCTATTTTAGGGGATCATTTTAGTCTCCATAGAAAACAGTGGCTCTGTGGGACATTGGGCAGGAGCTGAGGTCTGCGGTGTCAGGGACCCGCTTCCAGCCTCGGCTCCTCGGTGGGGAGCGGCTGCGGTGGGTCCTGCCAGTGCAAGACCCCGCGCAGGGCTCGTGGCACCGGGAGGCCCCCCCCGAGGCGCCGGCAGCTCCGTGAGTCCCTGTCGGGCAGGGGCTGAGCCCACTGCAGCTTTTCACTGGGAGGAGAGACGGGAGAGCAGTGCTGGGAATAACAAGTGAAGCTCAGGAAATAATCCATCGCCCTCCCAGCGCCGAGGGCACGGTGGTGAGCGCACAGAGGCAGCAAGGCGTCTGCCCGGCTCTGCCTCCCCTCTAGTTGCCAGTAGCCTCTGTGTATTCACGGTGAGCCATAAAGTCATATTTAAATTCGAAACGGATGGCTCTGACCCATTTCTCTTTGCATAGCAACACCAGGCTGTCGGTCCCAGAAGGGTCATTTGGAAAGGCCTCAGAGAAATTTAGCAGAGTTTTTCTCTTGGAAGTTGATCTACAGAACAGCTCTGGAGCCATTCCCCTGTTGGCAGGCTTCAATATAAGTCTGTTAAATAGTCAGCTGCTGTGTGATTTTAATATAAAGCACAAATAGTCTATTTAATTAAACAGTTAAGAATATATACAACTTGCAGAGGGAAGCTCCGTGGCTCCTCTGCACCCCAACAGGTCACGGGGGTGTTGCTCACTCCTCCTTGTGCAGCAATAGGCAGGGACTTGGGCACGAGCTCGCGGGCAGATCTGGCAGCACCAGGAGCGCCCGCGGGGCCAGCGCCAGCCCCCAGCGCTGAGTCCCTCGCCCCGGTGTCCGTGGAGGGCCCGGGCACAGGCGCTGCCAGCTCGCGGGCACCACGCGTGGCCCTGCCCCGTGGCCAATGGCCCAATGGCTTCAGGTGACCGGGGTGCTGGGACATGGTGCAGCTCCCCGTGGCTGGCACCGGCAGGAATCCAGGAGGTGGTGATTTACGAGAGAAATAAAGGGGACCTGTCTCCAAAACCCTGTCACTTGCTGCACACCGCCTCAGTAACTCTGCTTTATGACCCAGCCGGTATCCAAGTTCCCATTCCACCTACTGATGTAAATAAGGGTCCGTGGAGCTCTGCAGTGAGGCGCAGCTCCTCACACCCTCGCGTGCCCGGGGGGGCAACACCGGGGGACAAACCCCAGCCAGGTCCTGCCCTGAGCGCCCCGGGCTGGCGTCCTGCCTGTGGCCTTTCCAGCCAGCCTGGCAGTGCCGGCACCGCTGCGACCCTCGTTTGCAAGGAACAGAGGCTAGATGGGAGGAAGACGTGAATCTCATTTTCTGCAAGTCACCTTAAGCTGTGAGGGGCTGGAGGGCTGCGGGGCCGTCAGGCAGGGCTGCCTGTGGACGGGCTGCGGGTCTCCCTGTGTACCGCCTGCCACGTGCATCACCTTGTGCCATCCCAGATGCACCAGCTCCCATTGATTTTATTTTCAGTGTTGTGCGAGCACTCGCCGTGTCCTCAGCTGGGGACCGTGCAATGGAAATGTGATTTTCCAGGGTGTATTGTCACGTCTTCGCAGCGTTTGTGCTGGTGCAAGGCAAGGTGTGACGGATCTCAGCTCCCGCGTGCGCCACTTGTTTTCAAAACCAGCTTTGACACTGAGAAAAGATTGCTGGCACAGAGAAGGACCCAAGACTTATTAAGTCATTTGGCCTTTTTGGAAAGATTTATTGCTGTGACAGAGTGCAGATGACGCACCTCTGTCTGTGTCACTGATGAGCCCCATACCCCGGCACGGCATTTCTGTGGGCTGCATGTGCAGTTGTAGCTGATGCTGAATCAGTCAGTCCGGGCCATTAAATACCTCCTGACTCATCTCCCCTCAAACTTTGCCTCATTTTTCTTGGCCGGGTAATTCCTCCTGCAGGTTCAGTCAGACGCTGTGTGGTTTTTCACTTGCTGTCTTTCCTTTCTCCTTTCCTCACAGAGCATCAACGGCCTCATACCCGCACCCGCTGCAGCCGCCGGCAGGCAGAGTAGGTGCTTTGTAACGAGCGGCACTGGAAATGCAGCATATTGTGGCTACTGCTTTCACATACACAGCGTGGATGCTGGAGGTCACGGTCCCTGAAACTTGGGTGATGAATGGGACGGGCTAACGGGATGGCTTTTTGCCTGATCCGCTGCAGCACTGTTTAACTCATTGTTATCCCGCAGTCTTGCAGATTTGCTGCTCTTGCTTTTCCCCTGCAATGTCTACCCAGTATGTTCTTGGCTACTGCAAAACCATTTGTTAATCACTAAAGCAGAAATAGTGCTTTTTTTACTTCCTACATATTAGCTTGAGTGACTTCTGTAAAGAAAATATTGGCCATAGAATGAATCCAGAGTGCAAAATGTGCTGGTTTTTGCTTGTTCTCTGTGCTAGTGTTTATCCGTGCCTCAACCAAAAATAGCAGACTTTGAAGATATTTATTATTTTCCTCTTCATCAGCTCGTAGTGTTAATGTTCCTGGTTGTCTAGCAGAGGCTGGCTGGCCTGCAGAACAGTTTCTACTACCCTTGGCAGCTGTGTTTAGTTTTCCTTTTGCAGGGCGAAGACCGAGTGTTGCTCCCAGGCAAAACCAGTTTCTGCTTGTTAGCGGGTCCCGAGGAGGGTTGGCCACATCTCTGTGCTCCGCGGCCCCTGATGAGCCAGGCGGGTTGCCACCAGCCCTGAGCGTGCCCATAAAGCCGCCGAATGGGCACCCAGCCGGTGGGGCTGCCTGGCAGGGGCTCTGGCTCCTGTGCCACGAAGCTGGCAGAGCTGTGGTGGGTGACAGAGTGCGTGGAGACAGTGGGGGACGTGCTGTGGGCACGGTCCTGCCCGGAGCACCAGGGCCTTGGACCTGGGCTCTGTGCTGGGAGGACGCACCCAGCTCTGGGGCTGCGGGGAGCGGCTGGTGCCTCCCCAGGGGGAAGGGGTGGGCTGTGCACCGCTGGGGAGGGTGAGCCCGAGCCCAGGGCGCGAGGAGGGGTGAAAGATGGTGCTCAGAGCAGCTGAGCCCGGGGAGTCCTCAGGCCTGGGAGGCTCCTTCCCACCCGCAGCTCCAGGGTGTGGTGCCCTGGGGAGTGCCAGCTCTGCCTCCAGGGCTCGCTGAGCCTGAGCAGGACGTTGCCCGTGAGGAAGCAGTGGCTGCAGACCCCATCCTGCGGGCACGGGCACCCCGACTTGCCGGCACACCCCCGTCTCAGCTCGGGGAGGTGGCAGAGGGACCCTCTCACCCAGCCCCGGCTGCTCACACCCCCACGGGCACCAGTGATGCTGCCGGGGCTCTGGCTGTGGCTCTGTAGTGTGGATGGGACACTGGCACACGCGAAGTAAAAACCCCCCAGAAAGCCTGAAGCACACGCTCGGTGCTTCGGCTGCTCTCTGCGGGGGTGCCCAGGTGCCTGGGCATCCTTTGGTGCGTGGTTAGTGCTTGGGGTAGAAGCAAAGGCAGAAGAGACGTCCCGTCCCCTCCATTCCCGGAGGCGCCAGCTGGGAGAGCGCTGCCGAGCGCCCAAGGTTCGGGCAGTGTCATTGCAAAGCATAAACCACACAGGCACGTGCTCTCTGGGCCACCTCAGATGCTTTTGCTCTAAAACTGTGAAGATTATTTTGCATGTTTAACATTACTATAATAGATGCAATGATGTTTACAGTCCCAATCAGCCAGAGTCTCTGTCAGAAATGTTCTAAGTGGCAGTTTTATAAAGTCGGTTTCTGCTTTTGTTACAGGAGAGAGAAACGGAGGGTTCGCAAGGGACGGCTGCCATGGTCATAGCTGGGAGAAGAAATGCTCATTAACTTGCTTATCTCCCCTGAGTGTGCAGAACAGATTGTCTGCCAGGCACTTGGAGGCACGGCTTGGCACTGGCAATTCTGCTGGGCTTGTGCTGAAAAGACACAGAACAAGCCCTTTGGAAACTCCCGTGTGGAGCATTTATTACTTTGTCGGTCCTCACCATCAGTAACTGCTGCAGCACCTCAGACAGGCGCTGCGGCCCAGCCGGGGGAGCGCAGGTGATAGCACCACGAGTTAATTAAGGAAGAATTACAGACCGGTGAGGGAAGTCCTATGGCAAGAAGAGGCAGAATACCTGATCGCTCCATCTCTCCTGGCTCCTGCAGGTTTGTTGTTCTGCTGGTGGCTCCTGCCATAAGCCCTGGACTGGCTGGGCTCCGGCTCTTGCCCATCGCTGCACCCCAGTGACACGCCGCAGCCCCCCGAGGCTTGTGAGCGCCTCTCGGGGGAGGGAGCGTCTGAGGGTGCACGGAGCTTGGAATGAAGGTTGGAGAAACTGGACTCTTTTCTTTGCATCTGACCAGCCTCGTGTGTAGGTGACGCAAGAACTAGGAGGGAGTTTCAGGTGCAGTCGGTGGTGCAGATGGCTGAGCTGGAACCGCCGAGTCCTGGGAGTGGAAACAGCATCTTGGCTTGGGACAGGCAGCGGGACAGGCAGAGCTCCCCTCCCAGCACTGGGAACGAAACACCTGGGAGCGGGAGGAAAATCACACCAGAGAGACTAAGCCTTGTTGTCCTGCCCTGGGGTGCAGCTCATCCCCCTCTACCCACTGGGAATCATCCATGTGGCAGAAGTGGAGTTTTAGAAATACTCCAGGATTCAGCCCCACAGTCTGAAGCAGCAACTTTGCAACAGCCAAATAAAATCAAAAACCTCTTTGGATTTGTAAGACACAGGACAGGTCAGCGGGAGCCATCCAGCCTAGCCGGCCTGCCCGCCGGGGGCCCTGGTGTTGGTTCCCCCCTGAAAAGAATCAAAGCAGCGGTGTTTGGCGGATTTCTAGGGGTTGCAGCAGCAGCCTTGGCAGGAGGCTGAGTCTGGGGGGCTGCGGGCAGCCCTGTGCCACCTGCTCTGAAGGCTGGGGCTGGCAGGGCTGCAGGCTCATCCAACCCCTTAATGCACCTCGTCCAAAATGCCCTGAAACTCGCAATGGCAGGAGCGACACAACCTCTCCTGGGAGTCTGGTACAGGGCTGCTTTGTTCTTTCCCTTAAAACTCTGCTTCCCCCACGTCCAACCAGTGCTGTCTTTGCTGCAAACCGAATCTCCGCTCTCCCCGAGGTGCCTGTGGAGGGTGGATGTACTCTGCCTCATCCCTCGATGCGCAGGCTTGGCACGTCTCCTCTCTCCCCTTGTCCAGGCTGAAGCTCCCGCCCAGCACAGGGCGGTCGGTGCCCTCGGACGGGTGCAGATCCGGGGGTGCAGCTCTGCTCCCCCCTGGGCCGAGCCTGCACATGCACTTTGCAGGAAAAACTACACATTGCAGGTCTTTGCAGCCAGTTTTCTGTGCTGTCTCCTCCCGGCCTCTCCTCTGCAATTAGAACTGCTTTGCTGAGATGTCTTTAACGTTTGCTAAATTATCTCGTTTGTTTTCCTTCTGAAAGGGATCTGTTTGCCAACACACGCTGCTTGTTGCTCCACAGAAGCAGGGGCTCTTGCTTTAGGCATCTTTTTTTTTTTTTTTCAATTATGTTTCTAGCAATATTTCCTGCCTATGGGTGGTGCCTCCGACACTGGATGAACTCAGAGTATTGGATTAGATGCATGGACTGGAAGTTGCTGGTTGCTTTTTCATTTGAGCGGAGCTGTGTGTGTGTGAAAGCTGCATTAACACTTACTAGTTTTTAGGCATCAGAGTTTGCAAATCCACTGTCTAAAACTTGTCCACGTGGCAAAATGAGTTTCTGCAGCTTGGCTTGGTCTGTGCCCCTGCAATCCATTAAATCTAGTGCTCCCTGTCCCCCCTTAGCTTCCAAATGTGTTTATCCTGCTGTGCAGGAAGATGCTGCCTTTTGTTTTGCTCTTACCAGTGCTGGTGCCTCCTCTGCAGTGGTCCGAAACTCAGCCCATATGGGTGCTGGCGGGCGGCTGCCCCCGCTGGGCAGGGAGGCGGGTGGGAAGGAAACGTCTGTGTTTAACAAATGCTCCGTGTCACAAGCAGAAACTGAGCTGGTTTGTCTTAAGGACTCCCCGTGGCTTACACAGATATTAATGGCAGCCAAAAACCCAACCAGCCCTGAGATCTGTTACCAGGGCGCGGATCCTGGTGGCGCTTCTCAGGGTGCCCGTGCTGTGGTGCCCACGGTGCCCCCACGTTCCCGGCACCCAGCGAGCTCCGGTGCTGCGAGCGCCCGGGTCTGGGCCACCACGAGAGCCCCGGACCCGCATCTCCGGGGCCATGCCAGCGCCGTGCACCGGCCCTGGCGGGGAAGGAGCAAATGCAGCTGAGTTGGAGCGAAGGGCAAACGCAGGGTGTGAGAAAAAGAGAGGGAGGTTACTGTGTCAGGGAGACAGTGAAATGGGGACATGGTGAGAGAAGGGGAGAGGCAGTGCAGGACGCTAATGGCAATAAACCACTCCCGGTGAGATTCTGGAACAGCACTTTGCGGTGTCTTTCACCTCAGGGTCTCGGCGCTCCTTAGAAACATTAGCCAAGTAAACCTCCAGTGTTAATCTGCCACACTTTGCTAGATGAGAACCCGGTTTGGAGGGCAGCTGCCTGTTCCCCAGACGCTGCTGCTGCCCTTGCCATGGTGCGGGCGGTGTGGCGGGGGGATGCGGCCGTGTCCTGCGGCGGCAGTGCCTCCTGCTCCCACCTGGGCAGCACCAGGCCGGGTGGCTGGGGCCTCACTGCTGGCTCAGCCTTTTCCCCTCTGGATGGAGCAGATCCCAAGCCTCCCGTCCGCGTTTTCTGGGTTCCTCCCCTTTTGCCCCTCAGCAGCTTCGTCAATGCAAGAAAAACATGAAAAATAGGTGAAGGACATGTTCAGCATGAGCTTGTCAGCAGGAGTGACAACCAGAAGTGGAGCAGATCCCTGAAGGCTGGGAAGGAGCTGGGGTAACGTCAGGCCCCGGGCTGGGCGATGAGCTGCGGAGCTGCTGGTGCAGCCGGAGGGGGACACGACCTCAAGGACAAATCAAGGGCAACACAAGGAAGCAGCTGTTTGAGGGATGCCAGCTCTGCATCCAGAGGGCTCCCTGCGCTTAGTGCTCCCCACAGCGCTTATCCCGGGAGGTTTGACACCCCCTTCGCTGTCGAGACCTTCTCCCAGAGAAGCTGGGGGGTTCCTGTGCGGCTCAGCCCAGCTGGAGCGGGGGAAGAGCCCCGCAGCTGGATGGGGACGTCCCTCCAGGTAGTCGCCTTATCACTGTGAGAAGTCCCAGGTTAATGCTCTGAATAATGAGGGCAAAATTGGATACGGAGCAAGGGACTGGAGAGGGTGATTAGAAGGTCATTTGTATGAGATTATTCTGAGTCTGTGCATGGTGACTTATTTCTCTCAGTGAGGGCTAGCTTTGGGATGACATATATTATTCATATAGCAAGAAGGGGTGTCTTCCCTCCTGGTTTTCTTATGAAAATATCTTCTATTCACAGCTCTGCAGAAGCGTAATATAATTTATCTGAGGGTGCAATCAGAATTTTTTTAATATTCCAGAGCTGTAGCAAGTGAGGACTGTGGTGGTTAATATTCAGGGCCACGAGCCTCCAAGATTTTGGGTCACAATCATTTTTTCAAGCATGAGGTGAGAGCTGTAGTCCCGAGTCACGGGTGCCCAGATATGCAGGGATGGCTCCTGGCTGTCACCTGAGGTGTAACCGGGCTAGAAAGTGTCGTCCTGCCCTGGGCTTCCCGACGGGGAGGTGATGGGATTTCACCAAATCCCTGTTCATATTCTGATGGGAACTGCAGGCTTGCAAAGGCGTCCGGGAGGGGGGCAAAGCAAATGATGGTGACATGTTTATGGGCTTGGTTGGCTGGTTCTCCTCTCCGCTTTGCTCTAGAAGTCAGTGGCCGAGGCAGCGGGTACAAGAACAAGGTGAGTGTTTAATGGAAGGAGATGAATTATGGTGCCGCTGTCAGTCTGTGAGCCCCCGTGGAGCCTCTCTCTGGGCGTACCCGAGGGCCGCGAGAAGCTGCGAAACCTCTCAGCGGACAAGAGTTTCCTCCTGCTGCTGCTCCTTCTCGGTGCCCTCGGCGGAGCCGTCCCCTCACCTCCTCTCTCGGGGGGCCGCGGCTCATGTCTCCTTGCCCGCTGGGACCCCCGTGCCGTGGAGCCCCACAGTGCCGGCTCGGAGTCTGGCTCTTGCCACGGATCAGGGCGGACCCTGATGGCTCCCCTTGTTCCGTGTCAGGCAAGTCATGGGGCAGAATTCCAGGGAAAGTACCATAAAATCTCCCTAGCTCAGGGTTTTCACCATGGCCTCTCAGAAGTTCAGGTAAAACAGGGTGATGCATGAGCTCTGCAATAAGCTGCAGTTTTCATTTTGCCTCCAGTGGTGGCGTGACCTCATTTTGAAAGGTCTGAATAACTCACATTTGGCCCCTGGATATGACACAAAATGATACTTCTTCCCTCTTTATTATATCTTTGGCAATAATTATTCTTCCTCTCCAAACATAGCATTTTCCTCTTTATGAGAATTTGTTCTAATTCTCATTTCCATTCTGAAAGTGCCGGTTTCTGGTTTATTTTTAATTGAAAGGCTGGAGGGCAAATGAAATTAAACCATGGTGCGTGAACTGTAACTTGTAATATGTTTAAAAAAAATTTAAAAAATCACCTTGCCATTCACAATTGACTTGCTTTCTAATCTGGACTCCATCATGCTTCCAAGTTTCAGTTCTTGTCATCAAACCAAATGAGACCAAACCACAGAGGACGGGGAGGGGGGCAGGGGGAGGAATTGCCTGTATTTGTGTTGTGGAAGGGAAGCCAAGTGCTGCTGTGCAGGGGCATGGCTCTGAGCTGCAGCTTGTGGCCGTGGTACAACGGGCATGGCCCTGCCACGGGGCCACGGGCTGGGACCCCGGGATCGGTCCCTGGTGGGGCTGGGACCCCGGGATCGGTCCCTGGCGGGGTTGGGACCCCGGGATCGGTCCCTGGTGGGGCTGGGACCCCAGGATCGGTCCCTGGCGGGGTTGGGACCCCGGGATCGGTCCCTGGAGGGGCTGGGACCCCGGGATCGGTCCCTGGCGGGGCTGGGACCCTGGGATAGGTCCCGGGCTGGGCTCTGCAGGACAGACCCGCTGTGACAGCAGCCTGGGGATGGTCCTGTGTGCCCCTTCCCTCACCCCGGCTCCCGCCGGCGCTTGGCAGAGCTGCATGGGGCAGAGGGGAGGTCGTTGGACTCCAGTTAGCAGGGGCTGAAGTCGGGTAACAAGGCAACATTCATCTTCGCTCCTGGTTTCATGGGATGCTTTGACCGGGCGGCCCGGCTGTGTGTGAGCACAGAGCTGCTCCCTCTTGCATCTGGACCGAGGGTTATGAAGATAAATGAGCTGTCGCACCTCTGCTAAGGGCTCGGTCTCTCTGCTCTCAGATAAATGCATTGACTAAGAAGTTCCTCTTTAGCGTAACTTGCGTTGTTTTCAAAATAGTAAAAGGATTTCAATTAAAGCTGAGAGACCTTGGAGCTTCCCCTCGGCTGGGCCAGCTCCAGCAGCTTCCATACTGGTTGTCAAATTATTATAATTATGGATTTGGAGGGTATTTAACTGCTCCGTTACCGGTAAGCCCCAGCTGCAGGGACCAAGACCCTTCCACCAACACACTCCTTTGTCCTGGTGACCCGGGGAGAAATAGCTCCTGACCAGCAGCAGGAAACATTTTGGGGCAACTCTCTGTGTGCGAAAAGGGATGGGGACGTCTGCTTCGAGTGGGCCTGGCCAGTCCCTGTTTGTGCCACCTTCAATAGCGGGAGGCCCATTGCTTCTCGGAGGGAGCCACGAGCCACCTCAGATGTTTGTTGGCTGCAGGCAAGTGCCTCTTCAACCTCTCCAAGCCCACCAGCCCTCCCCCGGGAGGGGAGGCAGCTGGGCAGGATGGAGGGACCCGCCGTTATCGCTAATAGAGAGGATCAATAACGTGAAACGCATCATCCTTCTTCATTCCCTCATCACGCTGGAATCGATACCCTGCCTTGTGCGGAGGCCGCTGCCGAAGGCCGAGCCCATTCGTTATTGCACACCTCCTCCTGGATTTACACCAAAAGTTACGATTCTCCTGTATAAAAAATGGGCCCCATGTCAGTGTTGCTGATAGCTTCTTGGGCTCAGCAACCTTGGAGCAACTGCACTGAAATTATGTGAGAAGAGTGTCTGCACGCATTAGTGATTTATCCAACAAATTGTGCGCTCCCCTGTGATGGCTCAGTCCGGTTGTTTGTCACTGTGGAAAGTGAGAAAAGTATGGCTGCTTCACTGAAACGGGGCATTTCCATGAAAAAAGGGTGAGAGGGGGAGACACATTTAGGTAATAATTACTGAGGAAGCACTGGAGAAAGCGAATCCGTTTACGTTATTGCACCAAACTCTTGCTCAGCAGAATATACGAGGTCTGGTGGGGAAGTTCCTGTGGAAGTCAGGACTGTGTGAGCCTGAGCCTGTCAGGGACTGAACCGAGAGACCCAGCTTGCTCAGTTCTGATTTGGGAGGCAGAGGCTCAGCAGTGGGGTGTAAGCCCTAAAAACTGGCGACATCTGGGCACATACAGAATGGAAAACACAAATCAGCTGTGCCCTTCCCACAGTGCCCGCTAGCCTTGTGCGGACGCTCTCCTGGCATCCTTGCTGCTGCCTGAGCCCCCATCACCTTCTGTTTGACTGAATTTAGCCTCTTTATGGGTTATTAATGGGAAAAGTGTATTTGTTAAAGTCAATATACTTCAAAGCAGGAAAAAAAATATGTCCACAGTCCCCTTCATCTAAACACGTGAAAACTGTTTGTCACTTGACTGGATCATTACGGGATTTTGACACTGGAAGCTTCAGCTCTTTTACTAGCAGCAACTTTTTCATTGCTTTAATTACTCTTCAGTGCGATGCTTCTGCAGGAACAGGCTCCCACGTTCCTCTGTCTCCCCATCGCTCTCATCTGCTTGCAAATGAGTTTATTCCCTGGAGAGACGTCTCTGGGCTGTGGACAGGCACAAAACAGGGAGACAAAGAAATGTCTTGTCCATCACTTGTCTTTCCAGCTCGGCTTTGTGAGAGGAGGCCGGGAGGTGCATTTCCAATGAGCACGTCCCAGGCCCCATCTCAGGAGGGTTTGCTCCTGACGGTTTCCAGAGCCTCCTGCGTGGAGAGGTGCAGTGCTGGTTGGTCGAATTCTGACACGTTTAGACAAAGTTAATTACCAATTATATAACATTGTCCACATCAAAGGTTTAAGAATTGTATTTATTTGATAAGGAGTCACTTGTAATAGCTTGTTACTTTCCCAGTTCTAATTATGCTTATCAGTCCATGCTGATAATTAGCGTTGCGTGCAAGGTGAGTGCTAGTGTGGTGCCCAGGGAGCAGATGGAAATCTCTCACTATTAAGGCTGGAGAGACACGACACGGTGACAGGCAGGTGACGGTCGCAGGCCGGGGATGCTTTCCAGGCTTCCCGGGGTGGGTGACGCTTCCCCCGAGCCCCGAGGCAGCAGCAGCCTCACCCCAGGCAGACTGGGGGGGCTGCCCCGATGACTCTGCAGCAAGAGCATCTGTCCGAGGGCGCGTTACCGCTCCGAACTACGCGTCAGTCCCTTGCGTTAACACAGCCTTTTTCTAATTCCATTAAGTTATGAAACGGTTTAAGGGCAACTTTCAAGGGCTTTTATAGCCGTAAGGTCTTGAGGCCATTCAAGGCATCATCCAGGTCACAGCTTCTGAGGTGTCCAGGGAGGCCCCTGCTCTGCCCCCGTCCTCAGGGGGAAAGGCTCAGGCTCTGTCCCTACAGGCGTGGAAGAGCTGTGCTACAGCTGACGTGCGGCTCTGCTGCGGGCTGCAGAAGAGCGGGGCAGGTGAAAGGCAAAATTGCAGGAAGCTAATAAAATGCACCATTTACCAATGTATTAAACACACTTTTAAAGCCTGACTTGGCTGCCCAACCAGGAGAAAGCAAGGTGCGAGGAAATACTGCCTGAAAGAGCTGCCCTACTGCTGCTCTAGGTGCAAGCTGAGATTCTGTTAATCATCAGTGTATTTTATCTTCCTGGAACATGCTTCTTTTTGCACGTTTTTCTACTGTTTATTAGATGTCCTTTTTTGCTTAAAGTCCACAGCATTTGCCAAACACGTTTGAGTAGATTAAAAATAACACCAATTACCCCCGTGTCCAGGCATGGGAAAGGCTTCAGTTGACAGGAGATTTCCGTGTCCATCCTGCTGCTGTCAGACTCTCCTCCTGCTGCAGTCCATGCCATTTCATTTCTTTAATTAATGGCATATTGAAATTAAAATACTGTGTTTGCATGTCTTGTCACTATCAGTTGAGTGGCTCACCCTTCTGAATTCTTCTTGGTTCTCCATGGGGTAAACACAGAAGTAAAGTCCAAGTAATAGGCGTGTGGAAAAGATAACCTTGCAACCATATACTGAAATCCCTCCAAGAAAACTGCTTTAGCGATAAAAACTTTAAAAAATCATCTAGGAAAACCAGAGTAGCTTCCCAGGACATTTTTGTGCAGTAAACGAAATTATCATCTCAAAAGAGATGCGTTCAAAGTTGGAAGCACACTTTCTTCTGTGATAGTTTATCTAAGATCTGAAAGAAAAACTTCAAGGTCTACAAGGAGACCTACACTTGGGCTGCAAAGTGCTGATGTAAAAGATACACATTCATCGAACAGGCAGCCTAGTTTCTCCTGTCATTCCTAATTAACGACTTCTCGTTGTGAGCTACCAGTCTGTTGTTCACCATCAGGAAAATATGTATATATTCATAGCAGTTATTGTGCTGTCCTCCTAAACACACAAAAGGGGTTGTCATAAATAAATGCTCCCAGCATTGTGCTCTACAGCACCCTTACGTTGCCTACAAAGCATGTGGCTCTACCAGCAGGGTTTGTATCTGTTTTAAATAGGAAAATATTACAAAAAAATCTGAAACAAAAAAGCCAGTCAGAGGCGAAGAAGTCTTTGGAGTGTTATCCTGTAATGTCTAACACCAAAAAGATCAAGATTTCCCAGCTAGGAGGAGTCCAGTGATCCGTTTTAACTTGAGTTTTCCCTTGCCGTGCGATTCCAGGCGTGCGGGAGCAGGATCCCCCCCCGGGCTGCGGGCGGGTGCTGGCAGAGGCTGGGCCCTGGCGAGGTTTGGCAGCAAAGAGCCAGTTCTGGGGGCGAACCCCGACTGCTGACGTGCCGCAGGCGTTACCGAGCGCCCGGCAGTGCCCGAGCATCCCCTCCTGCTCCCGGGGCACGGGGCGGCTCCTCCTGCGCCAACGTTCCCCGCGTGGTGTGGGGGATGTTCCCCCGCGCCAGCAGCAGCGACTGAGCTGCTCCCGTGTGGAACCCTCGACCCGTCGAGCATCGTCCTCCTCCCCAGCCCTGCCCCGGAGCGTTCGGCTGGCGCTGGCCGGGGCCTTGTGGGCCAGGCCCAGCTTTAGCAGAAAGCGCAGAGTTGGGACGGTCTGTGTGTGGCAGATACGTCCCAGCATGGGAATGGGGATTAGTCATTTCTAATTGTGAACTGGTAATCCTACTACTTCGTTATTCATAGGCAATTGATGGGGTTTAATGCTACAGCATTACTCCAAGTGTGCCAGCACCTGTGCTTTGTTCACTGTGAAATACTGCTTCACATTTCTGGGTAGCACCTACTTACTCAAGTCCGTGTTCAATAACTGCCTGACATATATGTGAAGGGAGACAAAGCATTAATAACACTCACTGTTTTGTTCTTACAGAAATGAATTATGCGACTACTTATTGTTAACAAACTACAGGAAAATGATAGGTATGTGAGCCAGAGGAAGCAAATTATACAGGCAGAAGTGTTCACTTGCATTCGTTAAATGTCTCCAGCATCACTGTCACGGGGCTTGACCAGAATGTAAATGGATGGATGAGCCCCTGCTCTAAATTCAGTTTTGAACCACGCATGCACCATTCCCCTGGGATTGGTTTTGGGTCGGTGGGTGTCTCCCCAGCCGGGGCAGGAGCCTCAGCCTCTCTCAGGCACCGTGTCTGTAGCTGCCTCGGAGCAACCCCACGGGCTGCACAGCCCAGGTGCTCCTGCCCCTGCCAACGTGCTGGACTGTGCATGGCACAAACCCCAAAGTACACAAAAGTGGCACAAACCCGTGGCCGAAAGGATGAAGAACTGGGTGTATGGAATCTCCTGGAGAAATCCCCTGCCTGTCCTGGGTCTCTCCGCGGGCGCGGGGCAGAGCGGGCTCCCAGCGCTCAGGCTGGGCTCCCTGAGCACCCCCAGTGCCGCAGGTTTTTGCTAATCACAGCAAAGAGGGGTGGTCCCTCAGAGGGACCATCCATCCCACTGCCGGTGGCTCCTGAGAATATGCTAATTTGTCACTTAATATCTGTGAATGCTAATGCACCCTAATCAGCCAGGCTCCTGCTTCTGCCACAGCACTCGAGTTCAACACAGAGGCAAACATAGAGCCTTGGTCTACGAGTTGGGTCTCAGGAGAACTGTTGCAGTAAATTCAGTTATATTTTCTTGTCCAGATTAAATGCAAATAACCTTCCTGGTGCTGCAGATCTTGATTATAAACTTCTCTTGCAACCCCTTTTGGCTGAAGAGTATTTCACTGCCCTAAAATCTGGAATTTACCACTTGCTTTTTCAACCTCTAGCTGCTGTGTTTACATGAGTGATATCACCCTTATGGGGCTAAGCACTAGATGCCAAAGATAACACATTTTAATTATCACCACCACAGATTTTAACAGCTTCAGCTTACTATATACGTAGCTCTGCAGTTAGAGATAAACTAGGAAGAATCACAGAATCCCAGGCTGGAACGGACCTCAAGGATCAGCTGCTCCAACCTTTCTTGGCAAAAGCCCAGTCTAGACAAGCTGGTCCAGCTGAATCTTAAGTGTCCAGTGTTGGGGCATCCCCCACTGCCCTGGGGAGATTATTCCAGTGGCAGATTGCTCTCAGCGTGAAACATCTTCCTCTTGTGTCCAAAACAGGGGTCCCAAAAAACCAAGGTCCCAAAACCCTCAGCCAAAAAAAAAAAAATTCTGATGGCAGAAAGTGGCAACTAAGTACACAAGGAGAAGCAGAGACAAAAAAAATCAGACTGTAAGGACTGGGGGATGCCTTATCATGGGGTTGCAGACTGGAGTGGGAAAAGGGCTGAAATAAATGTGTGGAAGATAGAAGAGTCACAAAATGTGAGTAAGAGAGGAGCTGGGCTCAGCCTGGGCTCCTGCCAGAGCACAGAAAACGAGTAACGCGGAGTTGCCTGAGCTCAGTACGCACCGATGTGCCCAGATCTCAAATTCGCTCCGTTCCTACGCAGAGTTGGTTGCTCAGAAGAGGGAGATCAGCCAGGCTGGGGGTCCCACAAACCCGGGCGCTCCAGGCAGGTGTTTTATCACCAACCAGCAAAGCCCCCGCGGGCTGAAGTCGCGGGGGGAGCGGGCTCTGCACTGGGGCCTCCTCGGCACCGGGAGCGGCCTGAGCTCTGAGCTCGACTGCAGCCGCTGGGGAAAAGGACCTGGGAGGAAGGATGTGCTGGAAAGCAGCTCACACTGTCAGGTTTGGAGTCAAACGGAATAAACCTGATAGCTTTTAGAAATTCACCTTTGTGGTAACGCACTCAGTCGGGTGTAATTAAACGTAGAGAGACTCAAACGGTTTCACATAAATACTTTGTGGGAGCCTGCCAATCTTCCAGGCAAATTATCACCCCCCCCTCAGATAAATGAATAAACCTTTAAAATCTCCAGCATCGCCTCTCTCTTCCAAGAGCAGAGCTGAAGGCTGTGGAGAAGCAGCTGAGGGTCTCTGCTGCGCCTGGAACAGGAATATTCCCAGAGCAGAGGCTGTTGTACACACCTTAGTGCTGCAGCACTGACGGGCAGGTGTGGGGCTGTAAAAAGCAGAATTAGGGACCACCGTGTGTCCTGGGCTTTAGATGCCGGCAGACAGCAGGTGCTGTGCCTGGCGCTCAGCTTCACCCACCCAGAATCTTGTCCTGCAGAAGCTGCAAAGGTGCAGGACCAGGGGAGCTGCCAGCCTGTGCCTCGCCGTGCCCAGACCTCTCTGCTCTGGGGTGCTCTGCCTGTCAGCACAGGGGCTGCCCGACTGAAAACAGTTGTCCCAGTTTTAAAATCTGAAAAAAAAAAAAAAACAAAAAAACAACCCAGAAAGGAGAGGAACATGCTGCGTGCACAGCTGAGCACTGGATGGCTGTGTCTTGATAAGGAGCATTTCCTCCGTAGGAGAGGTTTTCTCCTACAAACCGCAGTTCATTAGTAGCACGCAGTGGAAACCACAAGTGTGCAGAGGGCACTGAAATGCAGAGACACCCCAAGCCCCGCCGGCTGCCCGGCTCGGGCAGAGGTGGGTTTCTGGCACCCCGCGCCTGCCCCCGCTGCCGTGCACCCCCCTGGTCTTGCACATGGACTCGGTGTCTCGAGGTGCCTCAGCAGGTGATTTTCTGTGGAAAACCAGTCCAGGACCAGCAGGATGCCACCCCCTGGCTCTGTCCGCAGCGAGGCACTTCTGGAGGTATTTCTCCTAAGTTTCTTCCTAGGAACTCGCTCGTGGTCAGCAGCAGAATTGGGAAAATCATCTAAAGCAGAGCAAGAAAGGGAGGATCAGACACTACTGGTGTTTGAGAGAGCTCCATTTTTCTCCATTTATGGTCTTTCCTTCTCTTTTCTTTGCTCAGTTGAATTCTAACCTTCTCACAGCAGTTGTGGAATGTTACTGTAAACTTAATTTATTCCTTTGTGCAGTTAAAGTAAATATGACTGAGAAAAATACATGTTGTACTTGATGTAAGACTAATGACATGTCCCTCAATTATCTTCAGTAGTGATACAGCTATAATCAAATTTAGAGAGAAGCTGTGCTGCTGACAAGGATGCAGTCAATTAGAATTAATGCCTTATACGTTAATTTAGCCACAGTCTGCTGGCCCTGGCAGTGATGTGAGTACCCGGCCTCGGCACGGCGCTTGTTGACGCCGCGGAAGCAGCGTCGGGCATTGCCGGCGCCCGCTCTGCCCTCGCCTGGAAGTGCCCAACGGCTTGTCCCTCGTCCCCAGTGCTGCTTCTCTCAGCTCCGTCCTGCAAATCCCTGGAAGTGGGACAGAGCTGCCAGGCACCTTCTCCCGCCCGGCCGTGGTGCCCCACCGAGCCATCGCGTTGCTCCTGGGTGAGCTGCTCCTTCCTGACAGCTCCTGGGAAGCAGAGAAGTTCTTATGCCGAGCTTCAAAGCCAGGAAATTCTCTGAGGTTTTTCTATTTTTTAACATTAGCATAAATGTGTGTCTACACAGGCGACTCATTTCAGGTGTCAATTTTCTCAAAAAAAAAGAATATCTCAGCAACTTCCAGTTGTCCTGACTTCAGCAGGACCCAGGGCAGCGGGGAGGTTATTCAGGAGCCATGAAGGAACGTGGCATTTCAGTGTCACTAATGCCTTGCGTGATGCTATTGGGTTTTCACAATCTAATAGCAGTGCTCAAAATAATTGTTATAGAGGAAAAATGTGCTTTATCACAGAGAGCGACGCTTTGACACTGAAAGCATTTCAGAGCGTATTTTTAGGGCAGAAAAAAGATCAATTTAAATCTTACGCTTTTTTCATCATTTGCCTTGAGCAGTGGAAAGGGAGGAAAAGGGATCATCGGCGTTTCTGCGGTGCTCCTCCATCACCAGCCAGCCTTTAGCAGGGGAACGAGCTCAGCAGAAGGCAGATTCGATGCATGCCACTAACACATGCCCTTGTAGGAGAGGGAGAGCAAAACCCTTCATCCAGTGAAACAAAGAACAAAGGCCCTTTGGGATGATTGAGAGACCAGAACAAATAACCCAGCAAACTCCTTTTGTTATCAACTGCTTCACGGTCTGCAGTTATTGCAGTGCCAGGTAACCTGGAAGCATTAATAAAATGAGGCAGTTCCTGCATCAGAGAATAGCTGCAGGTGTCTGCAGCCCGTTCCTGCCGGCCGCGGGGCGAGGGGGAGGTTGCAGAGCAGTGACCGTTCCTGGGGAAAACGGGAGACACGAATGTGCAGTAACGGCCTCGTGTTTCAGGCACAGTTATATTCGCTCCTAGCGGAAAGGTGGTGGCTCTGCTTCATGACCTGCCGGCCTCTTCTGCCCCTCCTTAGCTCAGAAGAGGATTATCGATGCTTTGAAGAGTTGGGGGCGTCCTGGTGCTGCGCTGGGAGGCCCCGGCACTCCCCGCGGGCTGCAGGGACGGCGGCAGGGCAGGCGCCGCGATGCACCACAGCAGTTTTGCCTCTCCTTGGTGCCCGTTTGGGAAAGTCAAACGTTTATGTATAACCTAAAATAAAAGCCATTCTGCTACTGTGAGCTATTTGGTAATAAAACGGGGAAAGGCACTGCAGCCAATAAAAGTAAATTAATAACTAGAGACAACAAAACCCTGCTTCACCGACTGGCATAAAGCAATCCTTTGCTGAAAGAAGGAAAATGCGACAGTTTGTGAGGAGAAAGGTCAAGTCCGAGAGGAACAGGCCACAGCATTTGCGGGACATTTGTGACCAAGATCTTTTTTTCCTAAACCTGTGTGGTTTATGGCCTCTGTGCCGCAGGCAGAGCTGTAGAGCAGCATCCTGCTGAGACAGGGCACGCCAGGACTAGGAAAAGGGGGTTTGGGGCTGCTGATCCAGGCTCTGGGACACGGTCCCTCGGCTCTGCAGCCCGGGGTGCCCCTCCTCCCCCCCATGTCTCGCGAATCCCAGACACCTCCCCGAGATGCTGAGCGGGGACTGCCCGGGCCGTGCGGCCGGTGCCCGCTGTCCTGCTGCCCGCAGCTGGGCCCGTGCCAGGACCTGCCCTTGAACCCAGCCACGGCTCGTGGGGCGAAGGGCTGCGGCATGTGGGGCGAAGGGCTGCTGCCCCCCCAGAGCCGGAGCCCGCAGCCTAGCGGGAGCATCCCGGGGGAGTCCGGTGCCCTCTGGCACGGGCTGGCTCACGCCTGCCCTTTTGGTTGCGTTGCTCATGCAGCACAAATTAGGAGGCTTAATTATTTCAATAGAGGTTAATTACATTAGTCACTACTGCAAATCTCCAGTTCATGCCATGCTTTCCACTTCATTTAATTCATTACCCCCTGTGAAATTCAGTAGATTTCTGCACCAAATTGCTCATTTATATCACATATGTCCCTTCCAACATCTACCCCTTCTTTTTCTTTTGTTTCTGTTCCTCCAAGTGTTCAGGGCTGGCAGGGACGCAGCGGTTTGACGGGAGCAGGGCGGAGCAGCCTGGGACATCCTCAGCTCCAAGGCCGTGGGCAAGGCAGAGCTGTGCCCCGGCTGCCAACACTCTCGCCCCGGGAGGGGCTGGCTGCGGCCCCCAGACACTGCAGCTGAGCAGGCAGTGATGCTGGATTTTGTAAATCCTCCACCTCCCTTGCTGCATCCTTCCTCAACACCTGGACTTTCAGATACGCGTCCTCTCCCCCTGCCTGCAAAGTGGGGGGGGCGTGCCATGTGAGTCCAGGAACCCCCCCCTCCCTGACTCCCCCGTGTACAAGGCAACAGTCATCATGGGAAAAATTAGCCGGTTGTGCACCCCTTGCTACGATTCTTAAAGAGCAATTCCTCACACTTTAATGTATTTCTGTAACAGTAATAAATGGCGGTGCTGAAGCTCTTGGATGTTATTTAATTAGTTCTGCTGTGCCTTCCATCCTCGGCAGAGATGTATCTTAATAGCTGAAGGATTAATAGAATGCTTTAAACAGAAACTCATACTCAAAATAATACAGAACAACAAAGACCTGAAAATAAACATGGATTTAAAAAATTGCCCGGACGAGCTTGCTGTGCACGGGCACACAGTGCTCCCGTTAAAAACAGGCCAGGGAACTGCTCCCGTTGGCCAGAAGCCCCAACGCTGACCCGGCTAATGCCGGATTGCACATTTAATCCTCTGGAGACACCCTGACATTGGGAAGGGCATTGGCCAAGCTGCACCAAAGGCTCAGAGTGACGGTGCAATGCTTATCCCTGAATTATTGTTAAATTGGTGCACGCTGCCATTTGTTCAAGCGCATTTATCATGCCCTGTGCAGAGCACAGAGTTTAATATTTGACCACTCTCATAGTCCTCGTAGCAAACCTATTCTGGATGTATGAAAAGGGGGAAGCGAAAAGGGAGAAGGCGTGTTTGCCGTTAGAAGGGCTGACAAAGCCCGGGGAACAGAAGCTCTCTGTCACAGCCTGGCTTCATCTCTCCTCTTTCTTTTTTGTTTTTAACCTTGGTTCATTCCTTTATCACTGCACCCAGGGGTGGTTCATCGTCCTGTGTCTCCTGGTCCTCCAGCAGCCTGCGCACAGCACGGCCATGGCAGGGAACGGCCTCGCGGGGCCCTTGCGGGAGCCGTGTGGTGCCGCCGGGCAGAGCCCGACCCGCAGCCCGACGCCCCGAGCAGCCGCTGGTCCCGCCGAGGGTCACCTCGCGTGTCCCTGGGCTGGCGCTCCAGCGGGATCCCTAACACCTCAGGGATAAACGCGCTTTCGGACTCTCCGTTTTGTAGAGGAAAGGGAATAAGCACAGAGCTGGGATGAGGCTGCCATCAGCATCCTCCTCCAAGTCCAGAAAATGAACGTGGCAACTCCCACCGCCCCCGAGGGAGGTCGAGAGTCTGGGAAACACCCCCCTGCCCCAGGAACGCCGGCGGGAAGGGCCCAGCACCCCCCTGCCCTGAGGACCGACCGTAACACTGAAATTCAGCCCCTTCATTAGTGCTACATTCCATCCTTCAGCACTGATTACCTTATTTATTTGTCTCTTCAGCTGTTAGCACAGAGGATTGTTTGCATAATTATGCTAAACGATCTCTGTTCTTTCAAGAAGCCATAAGAGTAAAATGCAATTAATTGCCTGCGCTATGAGCATCATCAGACCCACGTAACCCCTCGGCTTCCCCGCCGCGGGAAGCCCTCGCCCCGGACACCCGTGTGGTGGGTGGGTGAGATTCCTCAGAAATCCCCGCTCGGAAGGGCTGTGAACGCGGGCCGGCCTGAGCCGGGGCGGGCACCGAGGGGCAGGAGAGCTGGGGGGGCTCTCGGGTACACGTGGTGTGGGGATGGAGCACCAGGCTCCCAAGGGGGTGTCGGAGACAGCAATTGCCCCTCTGAGCCCCAGCGGCCTCCCTCTGTTTTGGTCTGATGCCACTGAGTGGTTGGAAATGATGGTAAGTTAATGTTGTCATCGCTAATTACTGACGGGGAGGAGGTTTATGCAGTCATGTAGCCCAAGTGTCCAAGTCATGTCTGCTGACATGTGCAAGGGGGAAGCGAGACATTTTCCACCTGTTCAGCTATTTTGCAGCTTGGTGGGATATTACCTATTTTTATCTGAGCCACAGTTAAAGGAATAAATTGTAAAAAAACCATAAGGTAACAACCAAAGGAAGTAATTTTTTAGATGCAGATCTGTCTGTCTTTGATTTAGTACATGGTGAAGATTTTCTTTAGCATAATGATACTTCTTAGGGTGCATGATAAAAACCTGCAGTAATGGGCAGACACTGCTCTCAGTTATCAGTCTCATCATTAGCATTTTGCTATCGTTAACCTTCACAGGATAAATTGCCTACTTATAAAGAAGATATTTCTCTGTTGGGCATTAGCAGGTCTAGTTCTGGGTAGGGATGTGAAAATCAGTTTATAGAGTTCTGCAAACGTGGGGTATGTGTGGTTCTGAGACTGGACGTCAGGCCAGTGTAAATCAGGGAAATGATCCCAGACTTTGATCTGAACTGAGGCTTGGGGATTTACAGATGTTCATGGGTGCTCACTTGGGCTGGGAAACAATCAGCCTTGTTGTCTGCGGGCGGAGGGACGGAGCTACTCGGTGACCCTGCCCACAGCCGCTGCGATCGGAGGCTCCCCCGGCTCTTGCTGGTTGCAGGTAAGGCTCTGAGCCCCCTTCCCTCCTTTCCTACATTACAGCACTTTTCCTCTGCCCGGGCTTTGGAGACGCCGCTGTGTGGTTTTTGTGCGCACACACACATCCCCTGCCCCGCCGGTGCCCTGCCCAGGGCGCTGGGGGGGTGCCAGCCCTGGCCGGGAGCGCTGGAGGGGCTCATGAACACCTCAGCTGCCAGAAAATGAGATAAGCATTTATTTGGGAATCTGTAGTACAGAGAGCACTTCAATAACCATATTCATCTGACGGCTACAGCCGTAGCAGCAGCACTGCCTGTTCCCTGTTGAATGCCAGTTGCTGGGGAAGGCTGTTATTAACATTTAGCCGGAGCTCCAGGTCACCTTGATATAATCGAGCTAACACACATTTTAATGGCTGTTTAATTAGATTTACCATGGGGAAGATGCCACCTAAGGCGGCTGCATTTCTGCTTTCAGTGCTTGAGATGGCGGCTGGATTAAATAAAAATGCAGATAAAAGACTGCAAGTAGGAGAGAAAGGTGAGCTCCCTCGCCTTGCTCAGGACCGTTGTGCAGCTC
This sequence comes from Athene noctua, assembly GCF_965140245.1. Classification (NCBI taxonomy): domain Eukaryota; kingdom Metazoa; phylum Chordata; class Aves; order Strigiformes; family Strigidae; genus Athene; species Athene noctua. The sequence continues at coordinate 6,628,739 of NC_134064.1, read as the reverse complement.
CTCCTCGCGGGGCCGGTGGCTGCTCACACCCCCACAGGGCAACGCTGTTTTCAGCCTGTTACAAAATCTGGGGTATTCCTCAACCAGCAATTTGCTTTGAGGTGACCAGATCTTTTAGCACCTGGCTGTGAGGCTGTTGTTAAATCACTTGTTGGGAGCCTGCCCCTGTGCCCTAAACGGGGTTGGAGCGGAAGGGAAGGAATCTCCCCAGTGTCTGGAGGCAATTTCCAAACGTTATGGCAAACTGGTCCCTGCACTGGAGAACAAATAGCTCATCTCCATCTCCCATCAATTTTGATACCTTCATGAGGCTGTGGGAGACTCCGAGGAGCGTTTTGTAAAACTGCCAGTTTCTCCTTCATAGAAAATAAAATATTGAAACATATTGCTATAAAAGATATGACACTTCTCTCAACGGATTTATTAAGAAGACCCCTAGAGTAAAGAATTATAAAATCTGATCGAGTCAGCAGTTCCAGCTGTGTAATTGATACCCGTTATTTCCTATTGACTGCTGTGCAGGACTTCATTTTCTGTAGCATCAACAAATTCCTCTTCTGAGTATTACGGAACTACCAGGGGCTTCAGCGGAAGACAAAGCTGATCAGCACACAGAGGGCACAAACCCCAGGAGAGTGCCAAGGCGTTTTTCCTCAGCTGCTTCCCATAAATACACTAATCTACACTTTCTTAAATTGCTCCATTTGCATAGGGCAGTTTTACAAACACACTGTGGCTTTGCTGAAGAACAGAGATTGGGGGACAGTTTCATTTCTCAGACGATAGGGTTTCTTCTCATCTGGTTCATTTTCTGTCAATTTTGAATGTTTTACTGAAGTAGGATTACAGTAAACATTTTACTGAAACAAAACAGAAAAAAGCTGTCCCTGCAAAATGCGAGACATCGGTTTGTTTTCGTAGCAGTTCTCCAGCCAGTGGCCGAGCCTCTCGCGGGACGGGGGCGCAGGACGGCCGCCACGTCTCGGGTCTGGCCCAGCCCAGAGCTGGCACTAACCAACCCCGCACAGTGTCAGGCTGACCCACGTCAGAGCAACCCCACCCGTCCCAGGGCTGCAGTGCAGGTCGGTGTCCGTCTGTCCCGAGTGTCTGTCCCGGGCAGATGAGAACAGCAGATCGCTTCTCAGCGCTCTCACGGGTGATTTAGGCCTTTGATTTATTTTTGGTGGGTGTTAGAGCAATGGAGAATGACAGAGAGACTTATAGTGACTGTCCTAACATTGTCAAATAGTTGTAATAAGTAGCTGCATATTCCAGGTCTAAAAGCATCTTTGTCTTCCCTCCTCTGCCGAGCAGGTATTTGTCGCTGGTAATTGCTCATCTCCTGGGAGGGAGTGAGATAAAATAGTACAGAAAAGGAAAAACCAGCGCTGCCTGTGTGGTCTGGAGTCATGCAGACGCAGCGACCAGGGTCCCGCTACCGGTGCAGGGACGTTGAACCTTTCCGGAGGGCTGAGGCGCCGGCGGGCCCAGGGGTGTGCTGGGGGGGCTGACACCCGCTCCCGGGCGTTCCCTGGTGGCGGGGTGGCGGAACGCACCGAGGGGTTTGCAACCCATAGTCAGATCCCACATTAAAAACCAGGCTGGGGGGGGTGGGGTGGGCCCTTTGTCAACGGCAGCAGGTCCCGCTCCTGGTGCTTTCCGAGTCCTGTTCCTCGGCAGGAGGATTTGCGGCACCAGGCAGAGCTCTGCGGGAGGCCGGTTCAGATCCAGCTTTCGGGGGGCACCGTGCCCACGCCGGCCTCCTCCTGCTTCCCCTCCGCCGCAGGATGGTGTTGGACAAAGCAGTCATTTGTCCCTCTTACTGTTTAAAACTTGTCAATGAGATTGACCTCCTGCCCTTCTCTCTGCAAGTCATTTTCTTTTTTTTTTTTTTTCTCCTATCTCACCTCAAGAAGGAGAGGGTGAGGCAGGTGCACCCGCCCAATGAAACAGGGCTTCTTGGCTGCTAATTGTTGCAGTTCCTGATTGCCTTTGCTCCCGGAGCTGCTGTGGAGCACAGACCAGATCCGGGCTGGGCATCAGTGGAGCCCCTGGGAGCCATCTGGAGCTCGTCCCCTGGAGCTGCCCAAGGAAACTCCTCGAGGTGCCGTGGGTGGGGACGCTGACCTGAGCAGGTCCTCGAGGTTGGGTGAGTGAGAGAGCGTTTTGGGTTGTCCTTGAACCCTGGGACGTTCTCTCGCAGACGTTCGAACCTGTAATTTGTGGAGGACTAGTTAATTGTGTTGACAATAATTTTTGGTGGCTGGTTGTATATTTGAGAGCCTCCATAACAGAGGGATTACCTCATTCCCACCACCTCGGAAATAAATTCTCATTATGGATTTGTACCTGGGGAGGAAGAAACTGATTTCCACTCCCAGCCAGTTCTGAACAGATATTTGAAGGTAATTGTTCAGTCCAGGGACATTTCACTTGTCTAATGACCATAAAGAGCTCTTTTATTAGCGCTGTGTTTGAGGTGGGGACTATTTAGAAGATATTTATGGGGAAGATATTATGGGAGAAAACTGGAACATGGACACTGGATTTATGTTTTTATTTCAAGGTGGAGCAAAAGGGAAGGACCCGACAGCCATTACACATTTGAGTGCTACTGTGGGGCTCATCCCCGGTGCGGGCGAAGCCACCGTGATGCTCTGGTGCCTGCGGTGAGTTGTGCTGGGGCTCAGCTGTGCAGGTCCCGCAGCTGGAGCAGGAGGGACCCCAGAGGTGGGAGCCGGAGGCAGCACGGGAGACGGGGCCCGGTTCACCTTCACACGGACAATTGAAGATCCTGGAGGTGCGAAATTCCCGTTTCCTCTCGCCTGCCGTTTGGGATCCAGGCTTAAATTGGGATCAGAAGCGACTGCTTGTTCAGCGCAACACAGGGCACTCAAACTGCCAGGACGGCTGGACCCCTTGTACAAAACCCTCTTGCATATCCTCCCCCTCCCGGCGCACACATGTTTCCAGGATTGCCTCAGATTTGTCAAAAATAATCTCCTGAGATAGCTAAAACCCAGCAGGGATGAGTAGCTGTCGTGCTGTAGTTGTGAAAACTCCGATGCGCTCTAGCAGGTGTTAATGGCATTTTTATTCAGGATCCAGAAGGGACCTACCTCTAGTTTCTGTCTTCCTGAACACGCTGGAATCTGTAAGGCTGAAGTGATGGTGTGATGAGGCCTGTTTTCTTCTTGGCTAATTGCTGCAGGATGAAATAAGAGCCAGAATAAAACGTGGTCATCTGCTAGATGGCTGCTGCGCCCAACTGTCGGGTTGTTTACTGCGGCCAACAAAATATCGACTGTTGCAGGTTTCGAATGCTCCAGCTCAGGTGAAAATCATTCAGTGACTTCTCTGGGCTTTAATAGACCTGGTTCAAAGCTTCTCTCACGTAGCCGGCACTGACAGACTACATGAAAATAAACAGAAGAGCAACCAATGAGAACTTTCTAGAAGAGCAATTACTTGTGCTGGTTTTGCAAATTTACGCTGATCTGCCTCCGGCTGTTTTCACTCCTGCAGATGAGCAGAGCTGCTCGACAGAAGCCAGCATCCCTGGGACTGGGACTCACCATCCTGTGCCTTTCTCTTGGTGTTTATGCCCTGTGCTGCTTTGCTGCATCTTTGGAGGTGGCAAGGAGCCCTCACCCACCCCTTCAGTATCCATCGGCGGGTAAAATTTTTATGAAAAGTCCTTAATTATTGATGGAGAATGACATCTCCTTTACACAACTCATCTCACGGATGGAGTACAATCCTTTAGTCCTGGATGCTCCAGGGTAATGGGTTCTTCTCACACCGGGACCCTTCTCCCCAACCTCTTCTCTCACCTGTAGAAGACGACAGGAGGATCTTTTTGTCCTGACAAGTCCAAGGTCATCCAGCTGAGCGGGTGCTCCTGGTTCAATCCCCAGTAACCTCTGTTAGTGCTGGGGGTGGAGGTGCCGCAGCCAGTGAACGTTACATGGAGCTGCTGCGATCTGGTGAGACTGGGGCAACGTAAACCAGGCTGAAGTGCCAGAACAAACGTGGCAGAGGAGCCTGGGCAGTGCTGGGAGCCCACAGCAGCCTGTGGAGTCACCGAGAATCCCTTTGCAGTTCTGTAACCCCCGGGGACGTGGGAGGGGGGATTGAGATTTGCACCGTGTGCTTGTGCGGGCATCAGCAGCTCTGTTCCCCCGGGGCCGATTTCAGGAGATCGTGTCTTGTGCAGAGGGTCTTGGACATTTTCTGTGCTGCCTGATCCTTCTGCTCATCCGGGCCCTGAGCGGGGAGGGCAGTTAAGCACATGTTGGAGCTGTTGGTGAGTTATGTGCTTCTGCTGCTCTCACAGGTGGGTCTCCAGATGCTGCACATGTCCCAGGGCCGGTCGTTAACGGTGAACATCGTCCACCGCTGAATGGGGGCGAAGGAGCCGGAGCTGTGGGGAGTTGGGAAGAGCTTTCCCCTCCCAGGTCTTCGCTCTAAAGCTCCTTGGCTCCGTCCACGTGTTTCTGGACGCGTGGCTGAGGTGGGGCTCGGCCGCCCCTTCTCGGTGTTGGCTCTGGGACAGCCCAGGGCCCCTGTTTGTGCGGGCGCCGGGGTGTGTGCAGGCGGAGGGGGCTGCCAGGGCCCCGCAGCGGGACGGGTGCAGCCCTCGTGCCCCGGCTCCCAGCCAGCGTAAGGAGACGCTCCCTCCCCTGCCTTCCTGACAGGCTTCGTGTCCAGCCAGCGCAGCGACGCCTTCGCCCCCCAGCTCTCGTGGCTGGCGGGCAGATGAAGGCCGTCTCTGCTCGGACGTGGCTTCCAGCGCGGCACATTCCGTCCGGGGAGACGCATCTGCAGGAGAGACGCAGCGCGACATCAGCTGCGCTTCGGCCCTGACCCACAGCCTCCGGCGGGTCCGTGGGCTCTCTGGCAGAGGACAGGAAAGGTAACAAGCAGTTCTCTTCAGTATGGACTTTTTTTAGAGGCCCAGAAATGGAAAAAGAGTAGAAAAGCACTGCCCTGCAGCTCCGCAGCTCCGCCACAGCCCACGTGGCACTGTGGATGTGTCCGAGGCCTGTGCAATCACCTCCGGACCAAACAGTCGTGACTACATCTTGTCCAAAGTCTAGATAACTTCATCATCTTCTGATAGGCCTTGCCTAGGAAAGGGAAGCACTAGAAAGCTGTAAAGCTGGATGTTAAAGGTAAATTGAATCCCAGTCATGGTTTCCTTCCCATGGAGCAGTTTTAGATATAAAGAAGATGATGGATTAAATTATGCTTGACTGACAGATTTAAATTGGGACTTCTTTTTGCAGCCTCCACATCCGTGCTCTAAATAGGAGGCTTGGGATTAGGGCCATTAAATTACTTAGTTTGTTGGAAAAATAAAATATCAGGAACAGATGAAGATGAAAAGAGAGAAAAACACAAACTGAAAGAGTGTTAAAAAATGATTAAGGTAAGGTGGCAAATGAAATAGAATAGCACTAAAACTAGATGACATGGAAGAAATTCAAAGTGGCAGTGCTGAGGAGTCACTTAGGCTGTTAAAATACAGAGCTGAGAAGTTCAAGACAGATGAGCTTGATATTTCCAAGAGCCTGAAATGATTTTTCAGCCCCCAGCGGTGATGGAGGTCATGCCCTGGGCCAAGGAGCGGTTGAAATAGAAGAGACACGAACTGCTTTGGGGTATTAGAAGCGTCACAGGCCGCACGGATCTCACACCGTGCAGAGAAACGCCTCACAGGGCAGCCCCGGGAACTGCAGCCCCCGGGCTGGGTGGGGATCCCTCAGGGGAGCGGGATGACGGAACGTGCTTTGCTGCCAATGAACATGCCTTCGAGGAGAAACTGAAGAAGTGTTTTGAAAATGAATGCCAGGGTGATGATGCTGGAAGGGCACCGCAGCACTAGGTCCCCTCCCCTTCACGTCCTGACCCCTGTGTGGGATGCTCGGGGCAGCGTCACTCTTCGGAAGAGTCTCCATCCCAGCGCGGGTCGCTGGAGCTTTGTGCAGCCCCGGAACCCGGCCGGAGCGGCCGGGGGGGGAAAGGGAGGGGGTTAAACGCAGTCGGTGGATGGGGTGGAACCCCCGGCTGTCCCCGCGCAGTGTGGGGCAGCAGCTGCTCCTCTCCAGGTCCCGGCAGCCCCAGGGAACGTGCCCCAACCGCTGGAGGTCACAAGATGGTTGTTCCTGGCCCTGGTCCTGCCTCCTGCTTAGCAGTTCCCATGTGCCTCCCCCAGATCCGAGCAGGGGTAACTTTCCCTCTGCTGGCTTGGAGTAAATTCTCTTAACCTGGGTCTTTGCATCTGTATTGCCTCGCTCGCTCCTTCCAGTAATTACATACAAGGCCATGGAAAGAGATCAAATCCTGCCGCCTCCTTTGAATCCTGGAAACTGCCTCTTGTGGCACCCTTGAGTCTCTTTAAAGGAAACAAATTAAAACGCCGCAGCCCGGATGATTGCAGGTAGAGCCGTGCCCCGGAGGACCTTGCGTTTCCCAGCGAGGCCTCGGTATGGCGAGCCACCTCCGTCCCCTTGCTTCCCGGTACGGCCCCGTGCCCAGCTCCCTGTGCCGGTCTGTCCTGCCCCGGGGCCGCTTCCCCTTCATCCTGTAGCCCCTCCTGATCCCTCTCCCTTTCTCCCTCTCTCGCTCTCATCCCCTCAATACCTCTGACTTCTTGACTGTCCCTTCCTCTCCCTCCTTCCCACCTTCCTTTCCCCCCACATTTGATCTCTCTCTCTCTGTGTCTTTCCATTCATCATTATCTCTCTTCCTCCATCTTGCTCCTTGACCCCGTTTTTCTTCCAACATGTGCCCGCAGGACTCCTTCTTTCTTTTCTAGTGATTTCTCCATCTCTAATTCCCCCACCACCTCTCACTCCTTTTTGGCTTCCCAGCCCTTTTCAAACTCTAACGCCCATCAGAACTTGCAGCCCTTTTCGGCATCTACGTTTTTCTGGCCTATATTTGCCCTCCAGCCTCTACTTCCCTCTGGCCTCCAACCCTGGTTCAGCCTCCCACCCCATTAAAGTAAAGGGTGGTGATGAAAGGGTGTGAGTAAAGGGGTGTGAGTAAATGGTGGCGAGTAAATGGTGGTGAGTAAAGGGGCTATGAGTAAACAGTGGAGAGTAAGAGGGGGAGAGTAAAGGGGTGCGAGTAAAGGGTGGTGAGCAAGGGGGCGAGTAAAGGCAGAGTAATTTTTAATATAAGTGCTGGGGGGTCTTAATCAAGGTGGGGTGTGGGGGGAGTATTTCGGGGGGAGTACTGGAGGAGTGGAACGTTTCAGGAGTGTTCCAGGGGGTACTACCTGGGGGGAGTGTTTCAGGGGAGTATTTCAGGGGGGGCTATTCTGGGGGGAGTATTTTGGGGTGGGAGTAATGCAGGGGGAAGTATTTCTGGGGGTTGAGGGTGAGTATTTCGGGGGGATTTCCAGGTGATTGATTCCATATCGGGTCTGGGGAAATTCCGCAGCGCCACAGATCGTCTGTCACCGCCTGCCCGGAGAGGAGTGATAAATTATTCGTCTTCTTCTGGAGCATCCTGGTGATTGCAGGAGGAGCGGCAGTGCAAACTGTTTTCCCTGCACATGAAAAAAAGCGACACTTAGGTCAAGGGAGCAGCTTTCAGACTCTCCTTCCCCTCCTGTCATGATTCATTTGCGTCAGGCTGCTCCCCCAGCAGCTCCTTTCCCATTGTGCTCTTACAGCTGCGATCTTTGGCAGAAATTATTGCCTGCTTTCTCCTCAGCCTTTCCTTCAGATTCGTTATGATGACGGGTTGTTAGTGCTCTGGAATAGCAGCGTGTGTCCACTCGGGGGGTATTTGTATGTCCTTGCTGACACGTGCAGCTTGACTTGGTGACTGTCACAGTCCTCATAAGCAAAATGCTTTTGGGAGCCGCAGGGGATGCTTCCCAGGGGAGATGTCTTCCTCCTCCTCCTCCTCCCGGCAGGGCTGTAGGGGGTCTCACAGCCAGCGCCCAGGGGGGACAGGGACTCTGCCCGTGCCAGGGGGATTTGCAGGGAGCAGGTAGGTGCCACCTGATGAGAGCATCAGTCTGTGGCAGAGGCACAACTCCACCGCCGCCCGAGGAGGCGCAGGATGCAGAACCAGCCTTTGGGCCTGGCTTAAAGTGGTTTAATGACATCGCAGAGCAGAGGGGAGAGTTTGGATAAGTGGTGAAAGAGAACGTGTTCTCTCACGTTAAATCACCACTCTGGGTCCTGTTGCCATTGGCAGCCTGAGGGATATTTTGTATAGATGCTAAAACACATTGTAAATTAGGAGAAAAAAAAACAGAAACCAAACTAAAACACCATATTGTGCTCAGATCATTTCTCTTGATACCAGAAAAGCTTCTCAGAACCAACCACCTTGTTCATGATTACCCTTGCTGGTTTGTTTTGTTTTTTTTTTCTATTTGAAGACATGACCTCATTTCTGCTTTTCTATAAAAATAGCTCCTGTCGTTAATAACATCTTTGCAGTCTTGCCTTGCTGCCTGCAGAGGTCAGCAGCTCCAGGCAGAGCCCTGGCAGCCCCGCTGGGGGAGAAGATGCTGAGAGCAGAAACGACCTGGCGGGTCCAGGGTGCGACGGCCCGCGCAGGTTTGCCCGGTTGGGCTTGCTCAGGCCTCTCTGCCCTGAAACCATGGGGAGGGCGGGAGCATCTTCTGTGTGCCCAGACATCACCGGAGACGTGCCGGGGCCCTTCGCCCTGGGCTCTCCTGCCGAGGCCAGTCTGTTGAGCCTGGCTTGGAGGAGCCCCCCTGAGCCCCCCACTTTAAAGCTCAGCCCGTGCAGCGTGCTCCTCGCCAGAGCAGGAGCGGCGTGGGAGAGCCGGCCCCGAGCCGCCGTGGCAGCGTCCCACGGGATGCTCCAAGGCTGCTGATCCTTTTGCCAAATCTCAGAGCAGCCTTTCGCAGTCTCAGCTGGTGCAGGTGTTCCAGCAGACATGGCAAAACAGCAAAGACAAGAACCAACACTTTGTGATCCTTAAACTTGTTAAATTTGAAACTTGAAAAGGCTCACACAGAAACCTCAGCAATCCCAGGCAGGTTTTTTTCTGCAGCCACCTTTGTTAGTTCTCTACGGAGAAAGCGAGATTCAGGAGGGGTGAATCCATAATTACATAATTCCAGTCCACAACGACTTAAGTAAACTGCAAAAGGTAACTGGAGAGAGCGTTCTGGCTCGGAGAAAATTGCAGCTATTTGCCCTTTTTGATCTGTTATACGAGTACATGCAAAGGGGACCTGACAGAGGGGGGTGAGGGTTCCCTCCATCGTTTCCCCGGGGGTGCCGGGGCTGCCTGGCCTGGGGGGCAGCAGCGGCCCCACGGACAGACCCCGTCAGCAGCTGCTCTAACTTCAAAGAATAACGCTGCAGGGAGAGGAAGCCCTGGCTAACTATTCAACACCTTCACACTTTCAATTATTTTTGCTGCTTCTGAAGCAAGTGGTCTAAGATTTCCCAAAAGACCTGTAGGAAAACCAAGGAAGATCAGACGTGACATTCTGGACTTCTCGTATGAAAAGCAATTGAGGAGGAAAAAAAAAAAAAAAAATAAAGCATAAGAGAGATTTCTGGTTGTACTTCACACGTTTAAAGGAGAATAAAGAGACACGAAATCATGTGCAGGTCAATTTTATACAAAACATCACAAAGGGTGGCAGCGACTGCTCATGGATATTGCCAGCACGGGGGAGAGCAACCACCCGGGAGCCCAGCAGGAACACTGGGGACGTTTGTGTGAGGAGGGGCTGTGGGGTGCCCGTGCAGCCTTGGGGGAGCAGCTCTGGTCTCTGGGAGCAGCTCTGGTCTCTCTCTCGTCTTTCCTGCGGAGGGAACAGACATCCCAGCCCCGGGCTCTGCCAGTCCGCAGCGCCTGGCCCAGGCCACCGTAAGGCCTGTCCTTGGTAAACGCTGAGCTCCTGCAGCTACCAGCAGTTGTGATAGTCTGGGACGAGCCTGATGGACATGTGCTGCAAGAGGCAACTGTTTTGTAAAAAAAATGAAATGATAAGCCTTTCACACTGGTACATGTCTGAAATGTTCTTAAATTCAGGCTTTGGGGCGAACCACAGAAAAAGCCACTCACGAGACAGAGCAAGAGCTCGGGTCGGCTCCCTGCGTGGTGGGTGAGTTATTTGTACCAAGGGACAGGGATGCTGAGGGATGGTTTGTGACCACAACCATTTTTTTGCAGGGAGAACAATAAAGGGTCTAATTTTCACTGTCACAGAGAACAAAACCAACTCCTGAAGGGCTCAAGCTTTTCTAATTTTCCTGAGTCCTACCCACTAAGTCTGTACTGAGTGAAGATTTTACTTTTATTTTTCTTAGAATAACCTTTAATTTTTTGTGGATATTTTTCTGATTTTTGTGGGGAGGAAGATGGTTAAAATTTAACTGGGAGGAGGGATGTTGGTGCACCGAATGTTTCCTTCATGGTTTCTTTCTTTCAGCAGTTCTCACTAGGGTGCAATCCCAGTTCAGCCTTAAACCCACCTAGTCCAGCTCCACCTGGGGGCAGATGGTCAAAAGGTGCCGCAGCACACAGGAGGGGAGAGGCCACCCAAAACACACCCAGACGTCCTGACCCGCCTGCGGCCCCCGGCCACCACTCTTTGTAGCAGCACGAGCAGCTCTACAATTAAAGTCCCCCTCCTGCTGATAGCTCCTTATTGGGGAATGGTTGAGGCAAATTATAAAATTAAAAGAAATAGGGTGAGAATAAAATTAGAAGCAATGTCTCTGAACTGGAACCGCTTTGCTGTGAATTGAACATGCCTAAACCTAGTCATGGTTGAGCGGAGCTATTCCACTCAGCATTGGATTAACTCATCAGCAGAGAGGCCAGAATCTGATTTAATTTGAAAGACTGCAAAATTATATTTCTCTGCTGATTTTCCAGGTGGTAGGATTAGATGTGGAGCTTTTAGTTTTCCACTACTTCCTTTTAACCTAATTTGACAGAAATGGCTCTTGGTACAAGACAATATTTGATAGGAACTGCATCAGGGATAATGAAAACGTCAGACAAGTGGTAAAGCGTAACTGGGGGAGCTTGTTTGCCTCTGTCTGGAAACGCGCTCGGTTTGATAAACCACCAAGAATGAGTCTCCTGGAGGAGCATAAACCAGGGAAATCCGCAGCTCTGATGGGACGTTCAGTGCTTCACCAGAGCAGCGCCTTTTCCCATGGAAAAAAGGGAGGACCAGGAGTTGCAGCAGCACCTGATGATTCGGTGTGTGCTGGCCCCTGGGAGGACGCGGGGAGGGTTTTTGCACGGTTGGCACAAGTCTGGCCATGGGCGTAGCAGGGGAAGGAAGGGCGGTGGCCAGGGAGAGGGGCGGCCGCATGTCGGAACGGGAGCTGCCTTCCTCCCAGCTTTGCTGATTAAGGAGCTCCTTTCTTTGGCAGTTTGAGCTGGAATTAAAATCCTGCTGGGAGGGAGACCCGAGGGCAGGCGAACAGCTTGTTCCCAGCTGGCTCAGCACTTTCCTGTTTGCGATTCCCCTACCAGAGCTCCCAAAAGGCTCCTCCAAGGCGGCTGCTCCTCCCGGCGCCGCGCTCCTGCGGCACATCCCGCGGGAGCGGTGCTGGGACGAGGCCCTGCCCAGGCTGATTTGGAATCTCTTGTCCAAGCGTTGAAGCAAGTGGGCTTTTTCGGCAAATCGTTTTCCCTTCTGCGTTTGGTTCTTAGTGTGGTTCAAGCGTTCACGTGTATGGGGGAAGTGTTAATGCCAGCTCTGTGCAGGTATTGACAGGGAACAGCTCAGGGGATGGAGACACCCACCAGCCCAGCTCTGCTCATGCCACAGGCTCCTTGGGCACATCAGACCTTGCCCAGAAATCTATTTATCAGGTCACAGTAAATACAAATGTATGAAAATCACCGGCTGCCAGAATGCAGCCTGCAGACAGAATAAAAGGCAATATTCGTGGCAGCCGCTCTCTTTTAGGCAGCTGTTCCTCCTTCCCTCCCAGGCCTTTCCCCAGGGCCCAGCTCTCCCGGGGATGCACGGCCGTGGGGAGGGGACACCCCCCTGCAAACCCCCGTGTGCTGCAGGCTCCGGCAGGACGAGGGGCTGGGAGAGGCTGAACCAGCATCGTGAGGCTTCGGCAGCTGTAAGGGGGACGCTGGAGCAGTGGAAGGTTTGTCAGAGTCTTGGAGGAGGCAAAGTGGTGAGGGTGGCTCTGGAGGGGGGTCCCGCTCTTCTCTGTCCCTAAAATCTGGGGTTGCTTCAGTCCCTCTGGGCAGAGCTCAGAGCCCTGGTGTGGCCGCTTTGGCTGGCGGTTTGCTGGGTGTTTGTGGGGTCCTGGAGGCTTCCAGGGCTTCTTCCCTTCTCTAGGGGACAAAAGGGATTTTCAACCTGACCTCCAAAGTGCAGGAGCCTGGGGGAAGTGTCTGCGCCGGGGGGGACAGTGCCGGGCTGATGAAGCTCCTCTTTGCTCTGGGCGAAGGGACAGACCCAGGTTAATTGACCCTTGTGCACAATTCCCATCGCTCTCCTCTCGGTCTTTGCTGCCAGGCCCGAGCAGAATGGTTTGTCTGGGAAATGGTCTGTAAACTTGCAAGCAGTGTGCTTACGAGAGGCAGGTTTCTAATGACTCCCCAAACTGAGATTTTCTCCCTGTAAATGCAACTAGGTCTCAGTGTCCCTGATTAGCTTCTCATGATGAATTCCATCTGCCTGCCTGGGATCAACAAAAACCAAAAAAACCTGAGCGCCAGACATGCAGCCTACTGTTTCATGCTGAGCTTTGTTCATTATAGGAAATCACTTACAAAACAGGAAGCTCTTCCTTGTTCCACTCAATTTCTTGGACTTATTTGCCATGAAATGTCACCTTCTCAGATGAAAGAATGGGATTTATCACAATTAAGGAAGGCTTTGACGTGTACCTTTAAGTGGATCAAGGGTCCTTTTAATTCTGAATCCGTGCAGGATTTGTCTGATGCAACATGGGTGCCTTGCAATTCATAACGCTCATCGAACACGCACGTCCCGGGAGAGCGGCGGCATCATTTTTGCTGTTCCCAGCAGCTCTCGCTGCAGCGCGCCGGCAGCCCTGGCAGCGGGTGCTGGTGTGGCACCAGTCCCCAGAAGGTGCTGCAGCACCGCTCCTGGCTGGGAGCCCCCCGCACCCCGGGGACATGTTTCCCACGAGGGGGCCTTCAGCTGAGCGCTGCAGCGGTTTGTACGGCCGCTCGCCGCCGGTGCCTGGGGCGACCACGGCGTGCACCCTAGGGAGGAGACGGGGGTGGGAGAAAGTGGGGTTGAGCAGGGAAAGGAGGAGAAGAAATTAATAAAAGCTTGGGTGTCACTTTTAAAGAATAACCAGGGCTACAGCTGGCCCGGGGGGGCTGCGGCCAGCGATGCTGGCGGCTATTGGGGGGCGATGCTGGTGGCTATTGGTGGCGATGCTGGTGGCTATTGGTGGCGATGCTGGCGGCTATTGGGGGCGATGCTGGCGGCTATTGGGGGTGACGCTGGCGGCTATTGGGGGCTGGGGGGGTCTAGGGCTCTGCCTGCCTGGGGCAGAGCTGGGCTCATGCCGAGAGCTGTGGTAGCTCACAGGCGTACGTTTGGCTCCCCAGCCCTGTGCTGGCTGTTCTGGCAGAAGTTGTTTCTCGAAGTGGAAAAACTGAAGGTAGTGTGAGAACACACAAAGAAACACACCGCTCGGGTGAGTGTAAACGCGCTGATAGCACTGAAGGTAACAGTGACAAGCTGAGATAATGTCCCTGCAAACTGTTCCTTCTGCCTGAAATCCCTTTGCGATGGGGCACGTGTCCACAGAAGGGACTCGAGTAACTCCCTCTGATCGCCGGGGCTGAGGCCGACAGCTCTGCCCTTCGCCGCTGGCAGCTCTGGTCCCGCAGCCGAAAGCTGCCTCAGCGGGGCCGTGGCCGTGGGTCCACGTCCAGGGTGCAGCAGCAGCCTTTGCACCTGCATCTTGTCGGCTTCTTTGCAAACGTCTGACGTGGCCGCGCGTTATTCCAAGGCCCGTGTTTGTTCCCTCGCTGGGACACTTCTGTCGCGGCATCCCCGGCCTCTCCAGCAACTTGAGTTGCTCCAGCAAAGGCTTATTGTATGAAACACCCTACAAAAACCTGTTCATTTGCTGTTGCTATAGCACAAGTAGGAAACCCAGAATGTGTTGTGGAAGTTGGTATGTCACTGGGATGAACCATTTATCCCAAATCCCCCTGTCCTGGAAACCTTTTGGCATGTATGAAATTACATAGCCAGTGACCCTTGGTGGGAGTTAGTGGGACCAGTAAGAGTGTCCAGGCTAGTCATGCCCACCTTAGTCTGGTGTCATCTGGCCCAGCGTAACTTGGAGATCACCAGTGCTACTGGCCTGTGACTCACAGTGGACCAGTTGCGCTCTCGGTGCTGAGCCTGGCAGGGTCTGCCACCTCTCAAGGGGAAGGGCTCCGCGGCAGGAGGCTTTAAGGGACCGACAGTAACTGCTTCCACTCCTCTCCAAAGGCAAACTGTTCTTCCAGCCCTGAGTACAGATATCTCAGAGCTTTCCTCCTGAGGACGAGGCTTGTTCTCCAAACATCGCCTGCAACTGCCACTGGTGCCTTTGCGAGGCAGCTGGGCTGATGTGGGGAGGGATTCGGCTGAGGCTCCCACCCTGCCTCACCCCTGGCGCGAGCCCCGAGGGCAGCGCTGGGGTACAGCTCGTCTCCAGGTTTTCCTTTATATGTGTTATATGAATTATATTTCCCTCCATCCTGCCCAGCAAGCGAGCTGTGTGTGTGCCTGGGTCAGTCCTCAGGCCCCTCCTGGGTGAGCGAGCAGCTGCCACGGGCTCGGCTGGGGGGTTGTGCTGTCACTGGGATCCCTCCCATTCAGGGGGCACGAACGGGGCAGCGCCCGTGGGCGAGGCTGAAACCCTGGGGCTCACCAGCAGAAAAGCCATTTACAGAACATTTTAAATTCAGGTCTTTTGCTACTTGAGCATAAATTCCACAGCAGTGATGATGCAAAAGCAGTGAGTGAGACCCCCGGGATGGTGAGGTGTGTTGGCAGCAGAGCAGCCCCAGCGTGTCCTTCCTCCGAACACCATCTCCACCCTCTGCAGCAGCATCACGCTGCTGGGCTAAAACACCCGAACGATGACTGGGGAGAAAAGCCCCCTCCGTTACAAGCCTCTTCCTCACACCGCTGCTGAGTGCAGCGGCTGCAGGTGCCAAGATGAAGTGTTTAGTGTTGCCAGACCGATAGCAAATGAGGGCAACTGCAGGTTTTAGTAACTTGGTTATGTCACATCAGGTTCTTCGCTGTTTTTATTCCAACTGGAGCAGTTCTCCAGCCACAAGAGGGCGGCACCACCGCAAACTGTAAAAAGGCTGTTTCCATCTGGCCCAAACGGCTGGTTTTGTTAGAAAATAATGCTGCTTAACAGGAGAGAGGGGAGAGTCCTCAGATACCCACCCACAGCACTCAGGATGCCCACGCAGGCGGCTTCACACCGGCCGCACTCTGAAAAGCATCGCCCAGCCCAGCTGGTCCCCTCTGGCCCCGCTCCCCAGCTCCTGCCGCCGGGGATGCTCCGGAGGATGCTCTTGCCAGGAGCCCGGGGAGTCTGTGCACACAGAGTATTACCTGCCTCCCTTGGCTCTGCTTCCAGAGGCCTTCTGCAGCCTGGAGAAATGTGGGACTACCCATCCTCCAGGAATAAAATCTAGAATTAGTATTATTCAGAAATTGTTATCTAAGGGACCTCAAATCCTCAGGTTCTGATCCTGGATTTAGGCTTGGTCCCATGCACAAAACGCAAATTACAAACTCAAACAGGAGGGTGAGAGGCAGGTAGGGCTGCAGGTGTTCCCCCAAACTGCAGTAGAGGAGACGTCCAGCAAACCCGAGCTTCCACCTGGGGCGGCCCCAAACGCGCACGCAGCGGGACAGCGGTGGCCCTCATGTCCAACAGCCCGTTGCCTGCGCTGGCACCGCGGCTTGTAGCAGCAGAGCACCCACAGCTCGGGCGGGCGGTCTGCTCTTAGAGTATGAGCCTGTCCCTGCAGCGGCCCTGGGAAGCGGTGGGGAGCCTGGCGCAGCGGTTCTCGGGGTTATCCCGGGGTGACTTCCTCAGCAGCAAGGCAGGAGACGCTCGCAGCCTTTCCCCCCCTCAGCAGGCTGCGTGGGCTGCATCAGGAGTATCCAGGGGAAAACGTTAATTAGTTTTCAAACCAAGACTTATCCCACTAAATCAGTTTTTGAGCAACAAAGGAAGGTCAAAACCCCATGAAGTGATCTAGCAGAAGAGAGAGCTGTTTCCTCTGAAGGCTGAAGGGGCTGGAAAGCCGATGGGATTTAGGGGCGGCTATTTCTGGGGCCTTTTCATGATCAAAGTTGACTGCAGGGGACTTGGGACACTCTGACAATGCACTGTTCATATGCAAAAAATATTTTCAGTTTTAAATATCTCTGGTGGAGGGGGAAAGCTTTATCTTGCTGGCTGTTTGGTTCGCGTGTTTACAGCAGCTTGAAAAAACAATTGAAAGAGAAAACTAGTGCCCGTGCGGGTGTGGAGATCCTGGGGGTCCGAGAGGGTCTTGTGCCGGGGCCGTGGGTTCCTCGTGGCGGTGGGGGGGCTCGGGGCTGCCCTGGCAGCGGCAGAGGAGCCCAAGGATGGGCTCAAAGGCCTCCACACACAGCATGGAGTATTACATAAACAGCGCGAATGATAAATCCTATAAATGATGTAAAAATGTGGGATCGCTGGCCAGGTGCTGCCGTGCCCTGCAGCTCAGTACTCGCTGATGTTCAACCCGAGATCCCGCCCAGGCGAGTGGGACTTTGCCTGTGGAAGGGGCGTGTAAGTGTAAGGCCAGGCCAGCCACTGCTGTTTTCCTCAGGTACAGATAATTGCGGTTTGCTTACTCAGAGCTCAGCCAGCAGCAGAGCAGGGGCACTGCCTTCCAGGAGGCTCGTCTGCTCAGCTGAAAGATGTTTCGGAGAAGGACGCCTGCAGCAGCTCAGCCACGAGGGTTGCAGCGGCGCGGGAGGAGCGCCCGTGCCCGTGGACGTTGGCCGTCACCCGGGGACAGCAGCAGGGCCCCCACACGGGAACGGCCGGCGAGCGGGAGGTTCTGCACGGGGCACCCAGCCCCTCCCCATCCCTCCCCCAGAGCCACGGCTCAAGGTTAAACTCAGAATTGGCATAAAGCGACAAGGGGCAGCACGTGGGACTCGATGAACAGAACTAACCAAACCCTGACAAAACAAGTGCAAAATCGGAATTATTTTATTGGCTTTCCCCTGGCATTGATACCTTCGGACTTTTATCTGGAGCTGAGTGGGAAGAGATCACGTTGCAAATATAATTCCCACGGGATGGGACTTTGAAGGCCTGTGATTGAGCTGTCTCTGAGGAAGGACTCAAACACGCCGATTACACAACAGATTGCAGAGAACAATATTGCAACATGATTAGAGAACTGAGAGGAGCACTTGAGCTAAAGTAGTACACAAAAGGATGAAATTTTAAATTTGGTAGTAAGCAAAACCTGTTAGGCCTAGCTGGAGGCAGAAGGGAGGTTAAACCCAGCCTGTAAGCCGGCCTTTGCTGTTACGCAGCACGATTCTGCACTGGGAAGCTTCTAAAATATATTGTCAGACTACTTCAAGTTCAAGTCCTTGGCTTAGCTTTCCTATCTTGTAAAAAATAGCCGACATTATTCAAAATGAAAGAGTCCCAAAAGTAACAGCAAAGCTAATTTCGGTCCGTAGCAGTTGACCTCAGACCACCCCGGGGTTTTGTGCCCCTGGGAGGTGGCTCTGGACTCTGCTCTGCCCTGTGACGAGGCGGGTGCATGTGGCTCTGTGCATTAATTACAGGCAAAGAGCAGTAATTGCCCCTCACAGCCAGGAAAAGCGGCTTCCCCGTCCTCCTTGCCAGGGACTGGGATCAGGCTGGAGGTAGTGGAAGGTTTCCCGAGCCGGCGCAGCCGCTCCACGCTGCCGGGAATTAATGGGGCTCTTCATTTAGCTCAATTACTGGGCACCCACCTGAGAAGCTGTAAAGAATGGAGCAGTAAATCTCACAATCAAATATTAAATTATAACTAATTTATTTACTTATGGCAAACGGTAAGCCCTGCAATCAAGCGTGCAGAGGTTGGTAACACAAACCCTCCTGGGAGCGAGGGGACGTGCCTGCCAGCGCGCCGGGGGGGTCATTGAGGCTCTGCCTGCGGGGGACCAGCGGCCGCAATCCCGGGGTGCCCCCGCCGCAGGGACCGAAGCAGCGCAGCCGCAGGGCGCAGCCCCGGCCGGGCAGGGGGCGGTGGGCAGCTGGCCCCCGTTCCTGCCGGAGGCCTGCAGAGAAGTCGGAGGTGCTGGTGTCCCTGAAGGGCCACCAGTGGCCAGTGAACGGGGCCGTGAGCCCGCGGGAGCGGAGTGAGCCCGCGCCCAGCCCGGCTGCGGCAGAACGACCTGTCGGCGGGCGCCAGCGGCGATGAACCTCGGGGTTTGTCGGCAGGGACCCGGGGGTCTTGGTTCAGGGTAACAGGGGTCTCTGTCTGTGCATCTCCCCTGCAGACAACGAGTGTCAGAAGGCAGATAATGTTTTATTCACCTCACTAAAAAAAAAGCCATTTTACTTTTCGCCAGTTAGCCAGGGAAAACCTGGCCCCTGACTTTGATGTATGTCTCTCCACCACCATAATGTGTTTTTGCATCCTTTTTATTGCGGCTAAACCACTCAGTACTTAGGAAGAGGCTTATTGTTTGAATCAGGATAAAAGCAGCCTATGTTTGTCAGCGCTTTCTGCAGAATATATTCAAGGTTTTCACTTCTGTACAAAATCCTTCAAGTCTCCTGGATATTTTCCATGGACTTCATTCGGGTCAAGATTTCAATGTGCCTTTGAATTGTAGGTTTGCCCTTGAACTCTCTGGCAGCCCTGTGCAGTCGTTCTGCAAATGGGCTCAGAAAAGGACACTCGGGCGAGGGCGGTTGGATGTAAATCAGAGACTCCCAAAAAGTCTGGCAGAGGCAGAGGGTCTGGTGGCTCACTGGGACGTTTGTGAAATGATAAATTGTGTCTCGTACTATACAGTTCAGAGAGAGGGGGAGGAAAACAACGTGGCTGGATTAGACTGTTTTTAGCATTCAGGATGGCAGGTGAATTTTAAACAGAAAGCAAGCTGGAGAATATGTCCAATCTGGGAAGTGTAATTTGCCAATTTTCTCTTTCCTTTTGATTATGCAATGTCAAAGCAAAAACAGTAGCAGGTGGGGAAAGTACCTTGAGCCGTGTCAAGGTATTGTGAGATGTTTGTATGCCAGGTTTTGCCTACTTCCTTGAGGCATAAAAGCACCTTTACTTTGCAAAGACAATGGAAAGCCACTTGCTTCTTCTGCAGGGACGTTTGAAAAAATGGAATTGTTCTCGGGTGTGGGAGAGCAGCTGGAGCGGAGCAGGAGAAATCGCGCCGGTGCCTTCCCGGGAGGGGGCCGCCTGCCCCTGGGCCGCGGAGCCAGGACCTGCTGCTGCGGAAGGGACGTCCCCTCCCTGGACACCAGCCTCAGGCAGGTGGGACATCGCTGACCGGCCTGGGCTGGGGCAGCCGAGGGTCCCCAAGCACCGCCGAGCCCCCACCCCGGGGCAGCTCCGGGAACGGGCTCTGCCTTGGGGTGGGCAGGCAAAGGCACCTCCACGTCCCCCGAGAAGCTTCTCTGCTGCATCTGCTCCGGCTCTTCCGAGCACTCAGGCAGTTTCTTGCTGCTGTGGGGAATATCTTCCCCCAGGGCGATGGGGTCGTGGTCCAGGGGCTCGGTCCGGCAGCACAGCATCCCCGGGAGGGGGGGAGGCAGGGGGAAGCGGGCAGGGCTCGGCAGCACCAGCACCGCTGCCTGTTGTGCAGGCAGCGCCGAGGAGGAGCGGCTCCGTCTTGTTTGCACCCGAGTGTTTTGGGAACCGGTTGCTCTGGCGTGAGTCAGTGAGGGCCCTGGCCCCGGGCCCGCCTGGTCATTCGGGGGAGGCGGGAGGAGGATGCGGTGCCGAGTCCCGACCGTTGCCCGGTTACCGGAGCCTCCACCCGCCCCGATGATGCTCCTGTGCGTGGGCCCGGCGCAGCCCGAGTCTGGGAGGTGACGGCTCGCTGCCTCAGCCCTGACTCACTGCCCGGGCCCCCTCCTGAAAACCCCCTGCCATGCGTGGGAGCCCACCGGCCGCTTCCGCGCCAGCCCCCTCCGAGCCCCTCTGTGCCCTCCCGCAGAGCCCTCGTGAGTCCCCGGGGCAGAGCAGAGCCGCAGCTGAACATCCCGGCGTGAGGGATCCTGTAAGAGGTGGCGTTCGGGTTTGATGCTGTAGAAATGTCTCAGCACCTCCACACCCCCCGTAAGCGGTGGCTCCTGAAGCCCCTGCCGTGGGATAGGGACACCTTCAGTGCTCACCACAGCAGAGCTTCGTCACGCCACGCCAACTCGGTGCATGGCTCAAGGGAAAGAAAGATTTTTTCAGGGCTGTGTATTAAGATTCCGGTCATAGCCTAACTTTTAGTTTTTAGTAAAGATATATGGCAACTGTGCCATCTCCTGTTGGCTCCAGTGTTTTGGACGCTTTTCTTCTCATAAATAGCCTCCATCCCAGCCACCACCTATCCCTGGGCCTTTCCAGGCTCTCGTGGGAGGGAGGTTTCGCCCGAGCCCTTCGTGGGCTGGTGGCGGCTGTGGTGCTGCACCAAAGCCAGCGTCATTCCTGCTGAAGTTTAGCCGTGCAAACAGAAAAGTCTTTTTTGTTCCTGCTGACTGCCTGGCAGAGCTGCTGCCGGCCTCCCTCCTCCCTTTGTGCTGTAGGGGATGGGTGGGTGGTCGGGGAGGGGGACGGTGGCTTTTGCCTGGCCCTGGGCTGGCAGACGCCTCATGCTCAGGCGCTTGCCCATGAGGAGGGTTCCCCGGGAGCACCCAGGGTGCTGAGACGCCTCTTTGCTGAGAAGAGTCTGTACCCCTGGGTGGAACGTACGTGCAGTTCCGCCGAACGGTCAATTTTTAACTCACCCCATTGCTCAATGGCGTGGAAGGGAAACATGCCCGGGAGGTGTTGCCACTGACCCGCACACAAACGCTGCCCTGTGGGGTCTGGCCCGGCTCCGCACTGGACTCTGCTCATGTTCGGTGTGTTTGTTTTCACCAGAAACTGGAAGGTCACGGCACTGGGTGTTCAGACACTGGGGAACGTCCCCAGCTCCTTCTGAACACAGGGGACAGGCTGAGTGGGACGTTGGCTTGTTCCAACCCCATCTCCCCATCGTCAGGGCGGCCGCAAGAGTGGGTTTTTGGGAGAGATGGGGATGGGTGTTTGATGGGGGGACAGACTGTGGGACCCCTGCGCTGTCTGCTCTGTCTGACCCTGCCTTTGCTCTGGGCTGTTTCTTTCCAACACCCTGTGAGCTGCTCCCCACCTTCTCTGGTCTGTTGAACCACAACTTGTGCGAAAAAGGCTTCTGCTTGTTTTCTGTCCTGGCTTTCTGTGCTTCTCCCCTGCCCGCTGGGCACAGCCCCTTGAGCCGGGGGTGCACAGCCGCCCCCTCCGCTGCCTGTGGCAGAGCATTAGCAAAGCCAGATAAAATTAGCTGTTCAGACGCATGTTCCTCAGGATGCCGGGACAGAGGGACACCCAGTACAGCCAGCTTGACTCATGGAGAAGAATTAATGGAAACGCCCGGCTCCTGGAGGGAGGAAATTCCTTGAACAGCCTTTTCCTCTGTTTGTTGCGTGGGGAGGCTGACAATGGGCCCCGCGTCTGGCAGGAGCGCTGCCGGGCGGCCGCTGGAAAGCGGCACACGCGCCGACAGACAGCGAGTCTGCGGCACCGGGCGCTCAGGAAGGGCCTGGCACAGGCGGGTGACCTGCCCCCCGCACCCCTGCTGCCCGGTCGCTCCCCGCGGGCACAGGGGCTGCCCCAGCGCCGCACCGCCGGGCTCGGCTGCGGGTGCTCCGACCCGTTGGGCCGCCCCGGAGAACCGCGGCAGAGGGAGCAGCACCACGGGCGTGAGGCACCTGCAGCGGTTGGACGTTTCTACCTCAAACTCGTGTTGGCAAACGTTTCCTAACAATGAATTGCAGTTTCTCCCGTGCCCGCTGCGAGACGCGCTGCTGCTCGCGAAGCACAGACCTGACAAAAGAGCACACAGGCTGCGACCGAGGAAAACTGCCTTCTCCACTGCAAAAATCCAGTAAAGACTTTATTTATCAGGGATGCCACTTGGGCCAGAGATTTAAACGTAATGCGACATGAGGGACTGACTGTGAAGTCCCCAAGTCCCAGGACCGTGTCAGTCGCTGTGCACCGTGCCCGGCAGAGGCTCTGCCCATGCCCCCGTGTGTGTCCTGCTGCCAGCCCACCCGGCCCAGACGGCGCGGGGGGATGAAGCACCAGCCCCTCCCTCGGCCCGTTGGGAGGGGGGTGCGTGGTTTGGTACCGGGGGCCAGGAGAGTGGCGAGGCTCTGCCAACCCCCCCCAGCCCTGGCACAGGTTTTGGAACACTCGGCGGTCTGGGGCAGGGGAGAGGGGGGCAAGCAGAGCCCCAGCAGCGCGTCAGGGAAGCAGAAAGCAGCAGGACAGCACGAAGCTGGTTTGGTACCCGCAGGGGGTTGAGAGCATCCTCGGCAGCACCGCCGTCGGGGCCCTATTCCACACCCCAGAGGCAGGAGGAGTGGGTGGCTGCATCGCCCCGCTGGTTTCTGTTATTTTGAGCGTTTCTCACACGAGAAATGGCTCTGATGGGAAAAGCTGCCGGAGCAGGAGGAAATTCCCCGCACCCCGGTGGCCTGGGGCTCTGGGTGGAGGCACTGGAGGGGGGGCGGCCACCTCTTGGGCTGCGGGCGGCCCCATTCGGCCTTTTTTGGAAAAAGCCCGTTTGAGGCAGTTTGTGTCACTGCGGATGGGTTTGTGGGGATGTGTCATGAGTGGGTGAAACAGCTGCAGCTGAGCGTGGGACGCTGCCCTGGAACGGGTCGAACGACAGAAACCGGCAACTGCCTCTGGAGCAAATCCCGGCGGGAACAGATTTTTCTGAGCACGGGCAGTTCTGAAAAGCCTTCGGGGGCTCTTTCAAAAATCTCCATCCCGAGCCAGGTGTGACCCCAGCTCAATCCAGTCTTCCCGGCGAGGCCTCTGCGTCCGATGCTGAGTGCGGCAGCGATGGGAGCGCAGGGCGGGGGCTCCCGGGGGTGGGGGGACACCCGGGGTGGGGGCAGCTGCGCCCCACGGCCCCGGGGACGCGCGGGGCGGCCGTCGCTGCTCTACACACCGAGCGCTGTTCCCCAACCTGATGCTCTCAGGGAATGCTCAGATGTGCTTCACCACACTATAAATAATTACAATTATCCACCCTATTAAGTAATTTAAAGGATTATTTCTAGTCTCCCTGATTTATAGGCAATTTGGAGTTTTTACTGTAAGCATAAAACCTGTAGCTGATCTATTGTTCTTCTGAATTGTTTTATCTTTGTTGCTCTAAGCAGAATCATGGGAATGTTTTTTTCTAAACCAGCAGGTTATTAGAGGACATACTTATAAATAACTACTCTGGGCTATTTTTAAGTATTTTCAACATAGTCTATCATGATACTATGGCATAACCTGCAGAAAAAAAATGAGTCTAATTCTGCTGCCAAAGCGTTCATAACTCACTTGTGTTTCTTTGGATGATGGGGAGCCAAGTCTGCGTTCTCAGTCTGCTCTGCAGGAATGCCGAGAGCCCGACGAACCGCACCGCTCGCTGTGGCTCAGAACTGGCCATTTTCTAAACCAATTTCTCTGTTGCTCTATTGCAAAGTGTGTAATTCTCCTTCATTACATGGGGGAAACCAGCAGTTACAAGTAAATTGGGTGAGGTCTGTCTGGGGATGCCCCAGCTGCCAGGGCAGTGGTGGGGGAAACCCTGGTGCTGCTGGGGGGGGCTGGAGGGGACCCGGGGCTGCTGCAGCCTCCAGGTCAACACCTGGGGAGAGGTGCAGGCACTCTGCTCTTAGAATCGATATGAAATGGCCAAAAAAAGGTAGAACCCCACTCCTCCAGGAGAATTGAGCATTTCAGACAAAAGGATTTATATTTGCTTCATAATTTATTAAATTTCAGACTGCCATATGCAATAAATTATAGTCGCTATAATAATAACGTTGTCATAAAATATTACCACGAAGTACTCGTCTAACAGCTGTTGTAATCTATACAAATAAGAACGGTAGTTACCATATTTAGATTTCTAGTGTTAATGGGAAGTGAACAAAATATTAAGGAACTTCACAGTAAATGTCATTATTATTGCTTTGGTGCAAACAGTTTATACCGCACACATACAGCTTGAGACAGAAAAGGTACAGTCGCGTGGTGGGTCTCTAGAGCAAACGCATTCCCTGAGGGTTGGGCCTGCGTCACCCCTGCGGTGCGGGTCCCCGCGCTGTTACAGATGCGAGGTGATCCCTGATCAGCAGCGGGTCAGTCCCTAGAGCCGCTCTCCTGGCCCACGGCAGCGAGGCGCAGGCTTCGGGGAGACAAGCTGGAATGGGCAAAGCCCACGGCTGAAGCCGGCAAACACCGAGTCCCTCGGCAGATCTCGTCCGGGCGTGCGGGGTCGCCCCACGGCTCCGTCCCACAGCTGCTTCCCACCGGGAGCTGCCTCGCTCTGGGACCCTCTGGCTGCTGTCGCTGCTGCCCGCGCCAGTGCTGCCGTGGGCGCCGTGGTTGGCCGGTTGCGCGGTGGGGCTGGAGCCCCGCGGGCGGTCTCTCAGGTCCCCTGTCCCGCCAGCAGCCCGCGGGCAGCGGCGGGTGCCGGGTGTGGTGGGAGCTCACAGACAGTCCCGTCCCGAAACGTTCTCCTCCATTCCTGCTCCTTTCGCCACTTCAGTGAACTTTAATGGAGTATTTCCGAAACGTCAGGAACTGGAGCAGCTTGTCTTTTCGCCTCTGCTTCAGTGCCATTAGCGCCCTCGTTTTCTCCTCCACGTCCTGGTCGGTGGCGAGGATTATCTTGGCTCTTTCCTCTGCCTTCTTGTCCCCAGAGTTTTTGAAGAGTTTCTGCAGGGACTCTTCGTTGACGCTTTCAAAGATGTTGGCCACGGCTTTCTTGCGCAGGGCTGTGTCGAAGCGGTAGCCGTGGACCGAGGGGCTCACGCGCAGGGATGTGGACATGGCTGCGGTTTTGCAGCTTCTCTTTGCTTTCATCTATGTGGGGAGCTGCCGGGTTTGCTCTCGGGTCCAGTCAGAGGGATCTGTGCTGCGCTGGCTCCCAGGACCCGTATTTAAAGGCAGTCCCAAGAAAAAACGGCAGGCTCAAGTTACAGCAGTGAGATCACGGTGATGTCAACACTGAATAGTCACAGGCGAGTTTAACAGTTAAGTTGCCAACTTTCCTCTGCAGCTGAGATGAAAAGTTTTCTGTTTCTGCAACGGGGCTGGTTTTTCTTTGACCCGCTGCAGAACAGGGTTCATGCAACTTCCAACATCGCTGTGGGACTTCGAGCTAGTACAGTCCAAACTCTGCTCCTGGCCCTTTGCTGCACGCAGAAGAGCTCTGTGTTCAGAATATATAATATGGCAAACGACTAAAACCCAGGCAGGCACTATTCAGTGCCAGCCTGTGCCTGCAGCCATGCGCGTGCCTGCGTCGGGGTCAGACAGGAGTGCAGCAGCACGGCAAAACCTGCTCAGCTCTGGGCAGGGGATGCCTCCTGCTGCTTCCCAGGCGACACAGGTGACACTCAGCACTCACAGAGCTCTATTTTCTAACTGGCAAGCAGTTTACCAAAGACAGCTAATGCATAACGTCCTCAGAGGAGCCTTCCCGGGCTGTTACCCCCCAGCTGCCCGTGGCAGTGCTCTCACGGGGGTAGCAGGTACGATCGCTCTGCCCCGCCGCGCACACTGCGTTGCAGCAGCACCACTGAGCAATTTTTTGCGCTGCTCCTGCCTTGTGAGTGTCCTTTTTCTTTAATTTCCAGCTCATTGGCGCAGTTTGTCTGCTCCAGAAGAGTCTGAGCTCTCCACCCCACCCTGGGCAAACACCGAGCCCTTGGGCTGGGAGGACTCGCTCTTAGTCATACGGTTTAGTTTTAGGCAGTCCTGCGAGGGGCAGGGAGTTGACTCCGTGATCCTTACGGGTCCCTTCCAACTCGAGATATTCCCTGATTCTGTGACTCCCTCTTGCTGAGGACATGGACCGGCCATGGCTGCCTGCAAAGGGCCAGCTCTGACCACTGGAGTGTCCTGCTGGGCTTAGAAATCTGGTGCTACTGACCACAGCTAAATCTGGCCCAGAATGGCCAGTGGGTTCAAAAGCCACTTGTGGCCAGGGAGCCGCAGATAAAGGTATTTTGGTTAATGGCTTAAAAGCAGCCGGATGCCGCAGAGGCTCTGTTTGGAAAAATAGCGGCTTGTTTACCGGTTGTGTTGATGACCCCTGTTACTCATCCCTACTGAAAAGGTCCAGAAACAGCCTCTGTCCCCGTTCCAGTTTCACCAGCGGCCCCAGAGGGTTTCCCTTATTTACCGGCGAGTGTGGAGGTGGTCTCTGACCGCAGCGATGAGCAGATCCAAGGCAACATCACGCAGCTGCTTGCCATTTCACGTTCTCTTGAAAACTTCTGCTCCTTTGGACAGAGCGAGGGGCTGTGTGCGAGCGCAGCCCCCCAAAGCACCCTCTCCTGTGGCCAGCGGGAGCCACGGGAGAGGTAGGAGCACCCGAGGTCTGTGTCCCCGGTGCCTGTGCCGGCGCGGAGCTCGGACCGGGAGGAGTCGTGAGCTGCTGCCCGGCCCAGCACGACGCAGCCCCAGCTCCTGTGAGCTTCCAGCCAGGCTTTTCCCTCCAGGAGACAGTGGGCTGCGTTCGGTGTTCAACTGTTTCCCATCTGGGACGTGGAGAGTCACCCCTCAGCGCTGGGCACGCGCTGGCACAGCCCTGCGCCCCGCAGCCCCCCGCAGCCCCCGCAGCCCAGCACAGACAGACTTTCCCCTCTGGTGCCAGGACTTTGCTCCACGATGTTGTTCCCAGCACGAGCTCTCCCCACTGTTTTTTTCCGGCGGTTCTGCGTTGCTGCCGTTGCGCAGGTTACTTTTTACAAGTCTGTCCGAGTTTCTTCTGTATGTGCTAGCTGTTATGTGCTTTAGTGTATAAACAACTACTTTGCAAAACCCTGTGATTCTCCCTCTGCCAGAAAGACTTAAAAGCCTCTCACTTTGCTGTAGTCTGGCTGAATTTGTGAGAATTACACATCAGCCGCTGTTTGCTCAACATTTGCAGGGCTGGTAAATCCACCCTGAAAACAGGAGCTTTTTGATGTGGCTGGCTCCTGGGTCTCTGCCTGTGAAAGAGCCTCATGTTTTATAGACTCGTGTTAACATGAAATACAAGGGGGGAGCAGGAGGAAGAGGTGCTGGTGCCCCCCGGCTCAGGTGCAAAGTGCTGCCTGGAGCACTGTGTCAGGAAAAGCCTGCCTCTAAAAACTGTTTGGCTGAAATGATAAATGTACCTTGCTTCGCTGGGCAGATGATTCACTTTCAAAGTACTTGGGACAAAAAATAGTGCCAAAAGATCAGCCGTGATGTCGTGGCGGTAGAAGGCGAGCCCTTCTTTTGCAAGGCACGGCTTCCCCTAGTCGAAAACAAGAGCTGAGGCACGTTAACATGCGCCTGTTTTTCACGGCTCTTACTGCACATGGAATCGTTCTGCAGGTATTTGCAGAGACATGGCTGACAGAATAAATTAACAATATTTGTGGAAGATACAAGCTCAGAAAAGTATCTGCCATGGAAACCGAGAATCAAGCCCATGCTCTAGGAGTAAGACATCCGAAAGCTGCCAAGACGAAGCGTTTTCTTGTGAGCTCATCCTGCACTGAGCAGTAACAAATGTCTGCCCCTTCAAGCTTCTCTGCCCACTTTGTGTAAATTTAGTTGCGTTCAACTCTGACTGAGAAATGAAGCATGCCTCATCTGTTTTTTTCCAGTAATTTTTGTTTATATCGCTCATTTAATACTGCTTTCCCAGTAATGCCTAGGAGGAATTATTCATGTGTTGGATTGGAGCAAAACTTCAGACAAGATGCGATTTCTATCATTGCTCTCCTGCTATTATTGTGTAATTGCTTTGTGAAACACAAACGCTCCATTTCACACATTAATGGCAGGATTAATTCCGATCCCTACCGCCTCTGCAGAGCGGCTCAGCCCCGTCCCTCACCCCGCTGCTGCTCACCACGTGTCGGCCCTGGGGTGCGGAGGGGCCCTTCTGTGGCATCGCATCCCAGAGGCAACTCATCCCACGTCCTGGCCAGGAAGGTTTGGAAGCTGAAGCGCTTCTGATTTATTGTAGGCTAAACCGAGCCTCCGGGCCTGGCAGCGCGAGCAGGCAGCTGCCGGGGGAAGGATCCGGGAGGATGGTGACGCAGCGGCCAGGTCTGTGCCCCGCTGGCGGCAACGCGGGTCCGGAGCCGGAGGCATCTCTGGCTCAGAGCTGCGAGTTGCCGGAGGATCCCGGCTGCACCCTTGTAGGAGAGGGGCAGGTAAAGCAGGGGAAAGGGGAGAAGGGGGAAGCCCCCAACCCCTGCAAGGAGCCGGCGGCCCCGAGAGCAGGAGGTGGAGGGAAGGCCAGGGCTGCCCTTGGTGGCTGGGGGAGCTGGAGCAGCCGGTGCCTTCCCCGCAAACTCTTACAGAAAACCTTGTCTGCATTTATGTAACCATCCAAAATCACTCCAAAGAAGGCAATCTGGGATGCCTTTGCATTTTGCTGGGGCATGTTTTGCATAGCTTTCCTTTCACTAGCCTGCCCAAGCCTGCACGGCTTCTCGTACCGTGTTGGCATTGAAAGATGCAGCAGACCCCGAGGAGAGCGCCGGTGCTGCAGGGACCTTCCCAGCCACATGCAAAATACCGGGAAACGGAGTCTTTGGAACCGGGGAGGAAAGTCAGATTATTGCCTTACAATATATAGATGTACTCGGTCTTTAGCTCATGCCGTGAATGTAAGAATCTGGAATGCCCGGGATCCTCAGGCCCTCCCTTCTCTTCCCATCCCTTCCCTGGGGGGTCACTATGTGGCCTCAACCTCTCGCTCGCGCTCAGCCTTCGCTTCCTCCACTGGCCGTGCGGGTTGGAGAATCCCTGCCCTGCTCAGCGGCCAGAAACGCGGCCCCTTGTGTCTGCTCCCTGCTGGGAAATGTGTCCGAGATGGAGTGCTCTGCAGCAGACAGCTGCGGGATGGTGTAAGGTCAAAGAGGAACCAGTTTATGGTGTTCCTCATGGAATCCAAATTCCTGGGAATTTGTCAGACATCCAGGTCATGCGAACGGCAGCGCCTGCCCCGGCTCTCCAACCTGCCTTCAGCTTCTTCCCACTGTGGCTCGTGTGCCTCTGTCTGTGCAGCACAGGCTCCACCTGGGCCCTCTGTTTGTTTGGCGGTTGGTTGGGTTTTTCTGTGGTTGTTGTTTCTCTAATAGAGCATCTGGCAACACTTGTCCCCGGTCTCACGGCAGGACACCGTGCTCTTTGCTTACAAGACCCGAGAGCTCAACCTGGCCGCGTGTGTTCCCCATGACCTGTCCCTCGGTCCCAGCTCAGGGGTGCAGTGCAGTGGGATGTATTTAATGGTGGTTCTGCTGCAGCTCAGTTGCTGAAAAGTAGAGCCATGTCTCAGACAATCTTGCTCACACAGCTGCCTGCCTAAAAAATGGAAAGGAAGTTACTGGTTTTCAGACAACAAAGGGGAAAAAGTTTGCACCGTGTTTATTTAATACTTTTCTTTATCCTACCTATGAAAACTAAATTACATGCTGGCTTCTGGGCTGCTAAGACCGGCCTTTTCCATCAGCCGTAGCCTGCACACGTTAGTTCTGCGCTCCAGCCTCCTGCAGCCAGGGCCAGCAAGAGTATTTTTATTAACGTCTGTCACTCAGCCGCAGCCGGGGGCTCCCGGGGTCTCCCCACACGGCTCCCTCCGCCCTGTCCCTCGTCTCCTTCACCCGTAACCTGAGTTCCGTGGGGAAACCGGCAGCGGGCAGCGAGAGCCGCGCTGGTCCTGCAGCTTCTGCGAGGGGACCTCTGCAGCTCTCCTGACATTTTAAGAGCACCACTGGCTGCTGGTGAGTCAAAGAAAATAATCCATTTTCATGGTGTGAGTGCAGTGAGAGGAGTTGGTGCAGGGTTGGTGCTGGCTGATCCGGCAGCCGTGTCCCTGTGGGCAGGTTGGTGTCACCAAGGGTGCAGGGCGGGCTGCCCTGAGCACGGGGGGCTGTGACCTTTGGGAGGAGGAGGAGGAGGAGGAGGAGGAGGAGGAGGAGGAGGAGGAGGAGGAGGAGGAGGAGGGAGCTCTGCAGAGCATCGCCGTCCTGCGCTGGCCCAGGGAACATGTTGAAGCCGCCTGGCTGCGAGTGCTGCCGCCCAGCATCGCTCTGCACAGGGAGACCATATAAGAGTAAAGTTTGTGGTATTACTGATAATGAATGTCTCCTCATTTCTCATAAATTCTCTGATAGATGTACGATCACTGAGTTAATAATACAGTGCAGGACACAATGACTAGCCAGCTACAGTAAGTAAATCATGCCTGTTAAGAAACAGAACAGAAACAGAAACTTCTGGCGCTTTTAAAAGCCCTTTTTAAGAAGCCCTGCACTCAGCAAAGCTGCGCTGAGGACACATCGACTCCTGGCGTGTAACGGCTGCTGTCGGGGGGCTGGAGAGGCCGGCGATGGGGGGAGGCTGGCTGGCCAAGGAAGCCACGGGTGGCTTCTCCCGATGCCTGAGGCTTCCCAACGCCGTCTCGCAAAGGGAAATTCTCGCTGGGGCGCTCCCCACTTGTCGTGGGAGGTAGGTACCGGGGAGGCTGGTGGCAGGTTGCCAGGCGGAGCGTGCGGTACGGCTGGAAGCCTTGTTAAAGCCGAGCCTGGGGGGTGCAGGCAGCAGCGGGCTGGGCAGAAGGAGCCGGGTTTGTCGGGGCCCAGCTGGTCACGGCTGGGGGCCGGGGTGACCCCGCAGCGGGTGGGTTCTGCGGTGGGTGCCCTGTGTCCTGACATGGCACCAAACCATCAGCCTGCAGACCTGCTCCCCCTGTCCTGCTATTTCCATGGGAGCCAGGGAAAGTATTTTGATATCCTGACTTCAGCATTTTCCTCCCGGGTCAGCAAGGCTGAGCACGGCAATGAAAGTTTAGACTTTCAAGCACGAACAACCTTTTTCTTTCTCTGCTGAATTTCCTGTTTGATCTTCCTGAAGGTCCCTGAGTACCCGGCGCTGGAGAAGGGCGAAGGCAGAGCCGGCTCCAGTTGTCAGACAGCTCATTGTCTGGTGCCGAGGGGACAGGCTCACGGGAAATCCTGCCTTGTGGCTGTGATGCGGGGCTGGCTCGGGTCATTGTCGCAGCCCAGCCCGCGGGCGACAGTACCAGACACACGTCCCGGCGCCCGAGTGCCCCCTCGTCACGGCTCTAATCTCTGCCGAGCCGCTTCCTCCGCTGCAGGAGGGGTGCAGACAGGATGCCTGTCTTTGTGCTGCTCCGGCTCCTGGGGGCCTTGGTGCCCCCCATCGCTCCCGGAGCCGCCGGGGCTGCCGCCCAGGGCTGCGTACAGGGGTCGGCACCACATCTGGAGCCAGATGTGCAAAAGGCCCGTCAGGGCCTCCCGCGGGGCTCAGGGAGCACTGTGGGGCGGAGGGGGGGTCATGGTGCCTGGAAGGGCTGCGAGGGCGCAGAGGAGACTGGGGTCTCGGCTGTGGGGCTGGTGGTTCTGCCTGGAACCACGACGGGCGCGGGGGACAGCCCGGGCGAGCCCCGTGCGAGGCTGCGACTCTGCGAGCGGGGCAGCGTGGCCGGGAAACCAACACAGGGGCTGTGCGGGGCTGCGAGGGGGTTCCAGCGGCAAAGCACCTTCACGCCAGCGCGCTCTGCCTGGAACCTGGAGCTGCTGCTGGTTCGCCTGCTCTGGGTGAGTGGCTGGTAGCCATGAGGCCATTCCCCAGCTCTGGGCACCGGCAGCGACCAGCCCCTCACGCTTTTGGGGCAGCTGTCCGTTCTGATTCGCAAAAGGCAGTGCTGGTTTGTGATCCTCCCAGAAGGAAATTAAAGAGCATTTCCCTGGTGAGGAAAGAAGCTCCCGCTTAGTGCCGAGGGAGCTGAGCTGGGTCAGAGGCACGGCCTTTGCTAGCAGAAAACCTGCAAATTTAGTTCTCAGTTCCCCAGTCCTGTGGCAAAGTGAAACAGGCGCGGAGCAGAGGCAGCTCCTGTCCCGGCCGTGTTTTGGGGAAGAGCCGTGTGTATTTGGTAGCAGCGCGCAGTCGAGGTTTGGGGACGCGTAGCTGAGTAACGCTGGGAGAAGAAAACTGATAATCAGAGCTGAGGGAAACACCCAGCCTGCGCCCATGGAGATTTATCAGGAAAACAACCCATATGTAAATTGTGTGGGAGATTAGCTTGAATCTGTGGTGTTACCAGCCTTGTAGTTCATTCCTCCAGGAACAAAGGAGTTCCTTGGAGAAAACAGATGGTGTTTGCCTCCCATCACCCTCTCCCGTGGCCCGACAGCTCTCGCTGTGTGGTTGTTAGAAAAGCAATTTCTGGGATCCTCCTCCCGCCACCGGGGTGGCACAACAGCCCCAGTCCTCTGCAGGGCGCTGCCCTCCCCTGCCCTCCCCTGCCCACGGCAGCAGCGGCCGGCCGGGTCGCCAGGGCCGATGGCTGCCTACGTGTTTTTGGGGGGTTTTTGCATGCTGAGGCCCTGCTGCAGATCCCCCCAGGGTGTCCCAGGGGCTGGCTGCGCCCCCGCCGCACTGGGGGACAGAAGCTGGGCTGCACAGCGTCCCACGGGTTTGCACGGACGTTGCACGGGCTTGCACAAGTGTCCCACAGACTTGCACGGGTTTGAGACCTGCGTGGCCGCAGGAGCCAGGCTTGGGCTGTTCCGGGGTTACGGCAGGTGACTGAACTTCTGCCGGTGGTTGTTCCCAGCAAACTGCAGCCGACACGTCAGCTGCCACTGGGGAGAGCGACAGCGGGGCTGTAGAGCCTGTCTCCGGGACGGCGGTGGCACCGGCAGTTTCAGGCACCGTGCCGGTGTCACCAGCCCCAGCTGAGCCCCGTGCCGGTGTCGCCAGCCCCAGCTGAGCCCCGTGCTGGTGTCGCCAGCCCCAGCTGAGCCCTGTGCCATGCTGGGCAGAGTCGGGCCGGGGGGCTCCCACGTTCCCCAAATCACCGAGACCGTGGCAGGACACGGACCCACTCCACAGGGCCCCAGAGGGGGAACCCCCAAGGCTCCAAGCCGCGGCCCACAGCAGTCACAGAATCATAAAGGTTGGAAAAGACCTTGAA
Source organism: Athene noctua (assembly GCF_965140245.1). Lineage (NCBI taxonomy): Eukaryota > Metazoa > Chordata > Aves > Strigiformes > Strigidae > Athene > Athene noctua. The sequence goes on along the minus strand of NC_134064.1, from coordinate 6,595,429 downwards.
GCTCATCTAGGCTTGTTTAGCTCTTACAGTGGTGCCTTCTAGATGTTTCCCAACAATCACATTGCCTAATTGTTATAATCTAAGTGACTGATGCCTTGTTTACAAGGGAGCCTTGTCTTTGTTCTCGAGATCTGCCCTTGAATCCCTGTCAAGTGTCAGCGCTGGTTTATGGGTATTTCAGTCTGTCTGCATCAGGTTATTTATGCAGGCAGTTCAAACAAAAAGGAACAGTTTTAGAACTGCAGGCTAATTTCAGTTCTGTGTGGGAGGATAGGAAAGGGGAGAGGGATGATGCTGTGTGGATTGTATATAGGTATAGGAAAAGGCGCTTCACAGCCCCTCTGACAGACCCAGCTCATCAGCAAACTGCTAATCGAGAGTGTGAGCTGGGGCTGCTCCTGCTCCGGCTCTGAGCCCTCAGAGGTTCCGTGTCAGACTAGAAACCAGCCAGGTCTGCAGTTCCTGCTCTGAAGTTGTTGGCATTTGCCTGGGAGAAGTAAACCAGATTTGTCTCCATGTCTCTGTCGGGAGAGGAATCAGCCGGTCACAAGGGTTTGTCTGAGACTCACCGAGCGCAGCGGGAGCCAGAACCGATGCCAGCCGCCCCTCCGCCGTGGGGGCGATGTCCGGGCACAGAACGGCCCCCGAGCTGCCCGTTAGGTCTTGTCAGCCCGACCGCTTGGCTACGAATCTTCACGTAGGCTGCACTGCATATTTAATAGGTGAAATTGTTGAACACGCACTGCGGGGTCCTTCCTGCAGGTCACGGAGATGCAAAGCCTGGTCCGAGCCCACCGACAAGCGTGGTGATGGGTTTCTTGCGGGGGCTGGGGAGCCCTGGACGGGCTTAGCCGGGGGCTGTTCACTTCTCTGCCTTCGAGCCGCTGCTCCAGGGGCCGGAGCAGTGCCCCGAGCAGGCTGCTCAGCACCCAAGGTGTTTTAGAGGTGGATGGGAGAGCCCTGAGCTGCTTTCAGCCACGTTCCCTTTCCATCTTTTCTCTCTTACATAAGAAACCCTGAAAAGTAAATGGGTCAGAACAGGCGTTTTCAATCTTGCTGGCATCCTGCCTGGCCTGGCATTGGCACTTCCACAGCCCCGCCACAGCGGCCGACGCTGCGGTGGGTAATTAATGTGCCGAAACACCAGCATGGGGCTGCGTGCTTCCTCCATAACGCATGAAAGGGCCATTTAGTTGGAGAACACCGGGTAAAACAGCTCTCGTGTGGGTTGTCTGCCGCGGCTCGGGATGCACTTGAGCGCCTGGATTGCTCCGAGCTGCTCGTGTTTGCTCCACGAAAGCATCGAGGAGGAAGAGCTGAGCGATGCCGCATGCCTGCGGGAGCAGCGCTGGGAGGACAGTGCAGGTTCTGCCCCTGCAGTGGCCAGGGAAAAGGGGAAAGGGGGATCCCAGGCCCCAAGGTTTGGTATCATCATGGGGGGTGGTCGTTGCTGCTCCTCAAATCACAACTTGCTGTTTGACCGGTGCCTGCGAGCGGCCGAGCTTTGGGCAGCTTGGTGCAGGGGGGGCTGGGGGAGCCGAGGATGCTGCAGGGACACACCGGGAGCTCCGCGCCCGCCGCGCTGACGTGAGGAGCGAACAAAAATAAAATACGTTGTGTATCAGTAAACAGTGACGAGCGTGATGGCAAGTTGACGAGGCTGGTGAGCTCGTCTCCAAAACCCTCTCCGTGCAGAAAGCTGAGTCAGTTCCGGCCACCATGAGGTTCATGGAAGGAGCGTTTCCCAACGCTGTTTAGGGAAATCTGACGGAGAACGTAAACAAAGTCCCGCAGATATCTGCCCCCAAAACCCTGCCCTCCACGGGTGTCTCCTCACAGCACCAGCTGGAGAAAAAGGTCCTGGCAGCGGAGGGGCAGCGTTTGCCCCCTCACAGGCTGGGCTGCACCCACAAACAGGGACGGCATGAGGTGGGTGGGAGCTGCCCCAAGGGAGGATGCTCAGGGGGGACACCCGCACCCCCGCCACCATCCACCCCCAGAGCTCCAGGGTCTCGTCCTCGTGAGCCAACGTGCCCGGCCCCGGCATCGCCGCCTGCGCGCAGCAGCAACAGCCCCGCGATGCTCTCACAGGTGCCCTGTTTGGCCAGCACGTAGGTAAACAGCAAGTCTCTAGTTCAGCTAATTAATTGGGAAGAAAAAGGATTAATAGCCTTGCTGCCCGCTCTTGGCCTTGCAGGGATGGTGTCCTGACTCACCCTGTCTGCTCCTGGGGCATCCCACCACGAGCGGGCCGTGCCCCACATCTCTGCAGTGAAATAGTTTCCTCGGGGAGTTCTTCTCCCCCCAGGGCCACGGGGCTCCTGTCTGTTGAGGAAATGTCTTTGATCAGTAGAAATTAAACCAGAAAAATATTTTCCATTTGTGTCAGGATATAAATGGCTCAAGCCAGGCGTGATTGATTGCTGAAAAAAATCAGAGCAACCCTGGTGCCGTTTCGGAAGGCTTCCTACTGTTCTTGCGTACAGTAAACACAGAATATATTTAGCAGCAGAGCCCAGCATGAGACAGCCTCTTACTGCAATAATAGCAGTGCCTCATCTTTTTTTCCTTTTTTTTTTTTCTATTTTCTAAGCAAACGGTTTGACAGAGCTCTGGGGGTACGGATTGCTCACGGGCTCACCGTGCCTGCCCGGAGCGCCGCTCGCTGTGTTTGTCCTTGTTTCCCCGGCCTGGCAGCCGCGGGCAGCGGTGACTGACTCTGCAAACAGGCGTTGGGCGGCCACGGCGCTTCCTCCGCGCGGCACCGGCGACACATCCCTGGTGTCACCCGGCTCCTGGCGTGAGAGACCATCGGCCCACGCCCTCGCTGCCCTCCTCAGCCCGCGGCCCAGCTCTCCTGGGCAGGAAAGGTTGGCAGAAGCGGGGTCTGCCCCCCCATCCTAAAACCAGAACCCAGCGGAGCTGGGTAGGAGGAGAGCTAAAGGAGGGGGCTGTTGGTTTATTGCAGATCTTTGTGTCAGACGCTCCAGCCAGCACCAACTGTCCTAGACACATTCTCTTGGTATTATACATGCAAATAATGGCCATGATTTACTTATTGGAAAACCCCATATTTCATAATAATGCATTTTCTTCATGGTATTTATTATTCAGATTACTCTAGCACATTGTCATAAACCAGGAACCCGCTGTGCTCGTCTCCAAGTAAATACATTTTATGAACAGGAAAGTGATTTCTGCCGTGTCCCAGGAACCCATAAAGCCCCGGCTGCCAGCTGAGACGCTCGCTGCGGGCCATGGGGGCTGCAGCCGCTGCGTGCAGTTGCTGCCGTGTTCATAATCCTAAAAGCAGGTCAAAGACCTTTGTCAAGGCCCACCTCTGGCTTGTTTCTAAATTGTTCTTGCTCCATGTGATGCTATTTTTATTTTAATGCTAATGTTTTGGTCTCTGATTCCTTTTATTTCCAAACAGCATTAACAGTGCCGCGGTTTATAAACGCTGGCCGTACATCGGGGATTTCAGGGCTCGAAATAAAGCCCTTTCCCAGCGCTCCCCCTGCGCATCCTTCCATCTGGTGACTCGCTTTGCACTGGAGCCGTTTCCCAGCACGGACCGTCCATGGGAAAACTTCACCAGCATTTCTCCGACACCGCCTGCACTGTGCTTTGAGCTTCCCAGTGCTCAGACAGCTGAGCTGCGTGGGGCAGCCCCAGGCGCACGGCCCCCGTCTCCTCTCTCAGCGCCGCTGCAGCGCTGACACTGCACCGGAGCAGATCAGACGCTGCAGTGATGGGCTGGCAAAGGAGAGGAGAGGTGACGGGCTGGCAAAGGAGGGAGAGCACTGGGGCTCAGCTGCAGGAGGGGAGGGGGGGATGCAGCCTGTGCAGACGGAGCGGAGTGGAGCAGGCAAAGGGTCCTCGCGTCGTTAGCAGACGGCGTAGAGACGTTTGCCTGCCTGGTCTAAATGAGGTCTAAAGCTGAACTGCAGGAGAAATCCAGAGATTTACTGAAAGTCACACCAGGAGCATAAACAAACCCGTTCCTTCCCGGACAGAGGGTTCCTCCGGGGCCTGGGGTGGCAGGTCCCAGGGACACCTGGGCAAAGCGCGTAGGGAATGACGTGATGTGGTCGGTAGAACAGGATGACGCCACCGGCAGAATTAAAACAATGTTGGCAAGACATCTGTGGCTGCCTCGGGGCGCTGCGCCGGCGTGTCCCCAGCGCAGCGGTGCTGGTGGCCCCGGGCTGGGACAGCCCCGCGCCCATCATCCCTGCAGCGATGGCTTTTCAATCTGTTCCTCATTCCCCTTCCATATTAGGCTCCTCTCTCCTCCTTCTGTGCCGTAATTAGCACTTTTTGGCCTGAGCCATGTCCTTTAATCATATCTGGACTTCAGTCTCTCCTGCCAAGGTGAGTAATTCCCTGGGCAGAGCAGAAGCCCTGTGCGTTCCTTGTGCTCTTGCCAGGTCGAGTGCTGGGAGGGATTTGGTGCCCCAGGCGTGCACCGGTGCAGCGTCAGGTCGCGGGCAAGCAGCAGCACCAGAAAGAAGATGAAGGCAATTATTTCCTGTGCCCTCCTGTCCCTCCCAAGGGGGAATTACAAAGGAAACTCAGTTGTTAGTAATAAATTGCTTTGAGACCTGCGGCTGACCTGTGCAGGAGAGGAGAGCCTGACTAGGGGACAAGTATCTGCCTGGAGATGTTGTCACGGCGGGTACGTGCCCACCACAGTCACCGCGGGGCTGCGGGCCCAGGTGTCCGTGCCCAGAGCAACGTGCCGAGCCGGGACAGTCGGTGGCTGCTCCCACAGGGACCCACTGGTGGGCTGTGGGGGTGCCCCAGCCGCCGTCCCCCCACAAGAGCCCTGGGACGGTCCCTGACCACGCACAGGGACAGCCGGTGTGCCAGCGAAGCGGGAGCTGGGGGGTTGCTCTGAGATAATCTTGCCAGCGGATGGAGAAAGATGGGGATAAAAAATGAGCAATTCTGGCGCAGATGGGGAACGCGTGGAGAGGAACAGACACGCTGGCGGCTGGAGAGGGCGGCGGAGATGGGACCTTCAGGGTTGTAACAGCAGCCAGGGGATCCCAAGACGGGGCTGTGGCCCTCCCGGGCACTTAAGGGAGGTTGATCATGAAATGTTTTATAGCTTATGAGGAGCTCGTAAGGCAGCCAGGACCCAGATAATGGGGGATTTTAATTACTTGGATATTGATGGACATAATAAGTGTGCAGCAAACCACAAAGGGAAACCTGTGGCTAGAAGGGAGAGTGAGATTGATCTATGCACAGCATGTTAAATAACTTAAATTGTTCGGAGCCTCCTCTAGCCCCGGTTCCAGGAGCAGAGCCAAGTATGATAAATAAGGTCGGGGTTGGGAAGTGTCTAGAATCCAAATGTTTGTGTTCTTGTTCGATTTCAAATATTCACGAGAACAAAAGCGGTAGCAGGAGTCGCAGCAAAGCTCTTGGCTGAGCCTGCTCGGGGGCTCTGGGACGCCCCGGGGAGCGCCGAGAGGCATCTCAGGAACGTTCGCGCAGTGGTGGAAGGTGACCTGGGTGAGACCCGGGCGAGGAGAGGAGGGAACCACAGGTTAAAGCAATCGAGGAGCAGGACGGAAAGTCTGAGCAAGCAGTGTGGGTGGGATGGCGGCCGCCAGGCTGGGCACGGCCCAGGGAGCGACAGCGGGGCGCGGGCAGGCTGGGGACCGCGCCGGGAGGGGACGGCAGCGGCGAGCGCTGTGGGGTGCTGGGCGCTGCCGGGGGTGCAGCGAGGGGCCCTGCCCTGGGAGATGACGTGAGCTACATCCCAGAGCTGGGAGACCTGTGCGCCAGCGTGCCCCGCGCCGCGCTCCCAGGGCCAGGGAAGATTTTGTCAGCGGGGGGCAGCCCCGGGACCCTGCAGACCCTCCTGCTGTCTGCCCTCGCCCAGGGGAGGCGGCGGGGCTGGGGCAGGGAGCCAGGGGCTGTTCCCTGTGCGTGCCCCGGGGCGGGGTGGTGGGCACCCGACAGACCTCGCTGCAGGGCAACGCTTACGCCTCTGCCCCTGCTCGTGCACCACACGCGGGGCTTTAGGGAAGGGAAGCGTCGTCCCCGGGCTGGGTGGGAAGGGATTTGGGGATAAGGTGCGAGAGAGGCGCTGGGTGCCTGGGCTGCCCAGGAACAGGATGCAGCTCTCGGACAGATCTTTGTGTTGATGCCCAGCAGAGCTGTCTGGGGCTCTGGTCAGGTTTGGTGGCATCAAAGGTGTCCCCAGGGGGGTCTCCTCCTCCCCCCCCCCATCCCCCAGGTGCGCACCAGGCTTCCTTCTCCATCACATGGGTCAGACCATCAGACTGTGGGAGAAAGTGTCCACTTAATAAACGGGGGTAACGAGGCGTCAGGAAGGTGGGCACCCCCCGCACAGGGCTGGGAGTGCCCTGCCGGGTGGCTCCCGAGCTGCAGGTTGGCAGGTTGCATCAGCGCTGCAGGGGCAGGGCCGCTGTTTGCCGTGATAAGGGAGTTTTCTGTCTGGGTGGTGCTAATGTGGGTCTGCAGCTGCTGGTCTGGTTGTGGCCGAGGGCCACGACATCCCCCTGGGTTTTGCATCAGCTCCCCGGCCAGCGTCGGTCCTGGCTGACCCAGCGGATGCTGCCGGGCTCAGGGGTTGGTACAAAATCCCACGTGGAGCCTGGGCAGAAATGAGCTTAACTCTGCCCGTCCCACTGCAGGCAGCAGCGCCGGGCGCCTCGGGCATCCCGCGGGCTCTGGTTGTCCCAGGCAGGGTCGGGGCTGGGGCTGGGGCTGAGGCTGGGGCACAGCCCTTCCCAAACTCCCTTTGCTCTTCGCATCCCCCTCAGCGGCAGAAGGACCGAGCTGCCCTATGTGTCCCGGGCTCCCCCCGCGCTGAAGCGAGCCCTTCAGGGCCGAGCTCGGGCTGCGGGCAGCGCCAAACTAATGCTGAGCACCGGGTTATTCTCAAACACCTTGTGGCGTTTTTAGGCGCAGGCGTAAATTATTTAAATGCAACGTGCTGCCAGTCGCAATGCACCCGAGACCCTCGACGGCTGCGTCTTGTGATCAGTATTAGACAGCAGCGGTTTGGAAACAGAAAGCAAAGCTCTCGTGAAGCAGCCGAGCCGGCCCGGCGGCAGAGGAGGCGGCAGGCCTGCGCCTGGCTGCGCCTCGCCGCCTGGCTGCTGTGAGCGCCCCGGATCTGTCCCGGGGCTGCACCCGCCGCCTGCGTGTGCTGCCGCTGGACGCGTCCACAGAGCATTTCGTGAAGTGGACTCAAACGTGCCAGGCCCCTGCTTTGTGGTTTCCCAACCTGGGAGCGCCGTGGCCTGACTCTTCCTGTGCAGCTTTTGGGCACCTTCCTCATCCCCCAGAAGCAGAGTGTGGAAGGTGCAGGGTTCCCCCTCCCTCTCCCCCGGTTTCCCAGGTCCCTTTTCTCGTCCAAGGCAGCACGAATCCACCGCTGTCCCAGTGCGGCGCAGGGGTGGGCGTGCGGGGAAGGGCCCTGGGCAGGAACAACCCCCCCTGGGGCCCGTTGCCCCTTTCCTGGCCCCGGCATCGCTGCTGCCGCTGTGGATTTGGGCATTTCGCAGCGCGGGTGGAGCCCACATGTCCCCCCCCGCCAGCCTGCACCGGCTCCCTGCGAGTCCCAACTCCATTTTTCATTTAGCTGGAGTGATTTTTTTTTTGCCCCCTCTGAGTTTGCTGTTTCCCTGAAATGGTCTGAAATGTAATAGACCAAGGCAATCATCAGAATGAAATATTTCCTACATAAAATATGCAGCAGCTATTCAGAAATGAAGATCAAGTGGAATGAGGGCTGCCAGGCAAAGATTTAAAGATGCTGACATGTTCCCATAGGTTGTTTACTGAAGATATCTTCTCCTAAGCCCCAGTTTTAAGACTGCCTTCCAAAAGAGGGCACAAAATAAAATTTAGCAAGGAGCTTTAATAATTCAAGCTGCCGTGTGCCGAGCTTTTTGTTGCCCTTATGGGAACAAAGCCTCATTTCAAAGGACCTTGACTTTGTTCCGATAGTGCAGGAGAAGTGGCACTGCCAGAGCTATTTTTGCACCAAGGCACTGATTGGGTGTGAAACCTGTCTCTGGTGGCCCTGCCAGCAAAACCTGGGCAGGCAAAACACGCAGGCATATGGCCTGATTTCCCTAAGGACGCCAATTCCAAGGAATTTGGGGGGTGCTCTCTCACCGTAAAAGGGCATCTTGAGCATCTGGCTTTACAAAAAAAGCTTCAGCGCGGCTCCTGGCGCAAAGATCTTCCACCCCCTGCCCCCAGCACGGTGGAGCCCAGTCCCACGCCCTCGGGGGGGCACGGGGGGGCGGCGGGAGCCGAGCTGAGGGCCCGCTGCTGCTCCCGCGTGTCCGTGTCGCAGGAGCCGGACCCGCGGGACCTGGCCTGAGCCCGGCGTCGGCCGCTGCGGGCCCGGGGGGGCCGTGGCTTTGGCCGAGGTGTTTCGCCCTCGCTGGCCCCTCAAGGAAACCATATGTCCCCGCGTCCCCCGCCACCGCACGGTGCTGCTCATCGTGAAGGGAAGCCTGTGCGGGCCCAAATGTTGCAGCTTTGCCCCCGTGGCCTCCCGAGCCCTTAATCAACCAGGAGCCGCCGTGAAGTTGGCACTGGAGGGTGGAACCTTGCGCCTGAGCGCGGCACCTCCAGAACACCAGCTCGACACCCCGTGCCTTCCCTGCACGCTCTGCTCGCTTCTCTCCCCGCTGGGTTTGAGCGACTTTGGCGTCGTTCCGGCGACTGGAGAGCTGGGGGGTGTCAGCAGTGTCCCCCGTGAGCCCGGGTGGTCCCGCTGCAGAGGCAGCGCCGTGAGATCTCGGAGCGGGGATCCCAGCAGACAAAACTGTCTCACAGAAACGAGTGATTGTGAAGCACCAGGCGAGGCTCTGGCTTTCGGACTGGACCCCCGGTCCTTCCCAGCCCCGGTATCACCGCATCGGGCTGGCAGGTTCGATGAGCTGATGCTGTCGGGGACCCACGGGGGACCGAGAGCTCCGGGCACGGAGCAGACGCGCGTGTCGGGCGGCAGAATGAGGGGCTGGGGGGTGTGGGGGGAGAGGAGCCGTGCCGGGCTGCCAAAGGCTGTGGGGGGCAGCGGGAAGCCCCATACGGCGACCCTCTGCGCCCCGCAGCCCCCAGCACTCACCGCCGCCCTCCCAGATCCCGGTCCCGTTTGATTTTACCTGCCCCCCCCGCCCCGTTCCTCTGGTGCTCGGGAGCGCGTCTGCGGCGGAACCAAAGGCAGGTTTCTGCCGCCACCTCGCGATGGAGAAGGGGCATGTCGCGATGGGCCGCGGCTTCGCGACTGACACAGGGCCCGGCAGCGCGGCTGGCTGGGAGAATCGCTGCTTTATTAGGCCCTGTGACCCCCGCCGGGGCGGGCCGGGAGCGAGCCTGGGGGGCCCGGCAAGCAGCGCTCGGGAGGACACGGCTCTTCCCGGCGCCTTGAGAGGATGCTGAGCCCATCCCGGAGCCGTGAGAGGGTGCTGAGCCCATCCCGGAGCCGGGGGAGGGTGCTGAGCCCATCCCGGAGCTGCACGCAGCCTTTTTGGGGTGACCAGCAGCACCATTCTCCTCCCTCGACAACCCGGAGCACGTCCCCGTGTCCCAGAGGGGCGCAAGCGGGACGGGGGCTGCCAGAGGGGGTTTTTGGCCGCTGCCAACACACACGGGAGACGTTGGGCCGCCTGCGCCCCTCCGAGCGGTGCCCTGCAAGCCTGAGGGCGGGTCAGGCGCTGATCACCCCCTCCCTCGTGGTGTCCCTGACGCTCTTTAGGAAGCTGAAGATGTGGGACCCGCCGGTCCCTTTGGTCTCCAGCGCGGACGGGGGCTTCCCCACGGCGGGGCCGTCGCCCGGCTCTGCCCGCCCGGCCTTGGCTTTGGCCGCCGCCACGGCGATGTACTTGGTGACGATGGTGATGTGGTAGGACCTGAAGTCTGCCAGGGCGCAGACGCAGCGGTTGAAAGCCGCGCGCAGCCGAGCGTCCCCCGAGGAGAGCACGTGCTGCCTCAGCGGCGGGGCACGGCGGATCTCCTCCACGAAGGCTCTGTGCGGCGGCGGCATGTACTGCCTCATCCTGCGCAGGAAGGCGCCTGCGAGACACCGGCAAGGGGGGAAAATCAGCTGTGGGTGAGGGGGCCTGACACCCCGACACGCAAAGAGCGGCCGGGCTGGAGCGCTGGTCTGCGGGGACCAGGGGTCGGCTGGTGCCCGCGCAGCCTCTGCCCTGCCCTCGCCGTTCTGCCTCCGTGCCTCCAATTCACTGAGAAAGAAAACCCCGATTAGGTCACTGCTGCATTGGGGCTGCTCTAAAGGCAGGTTTGAGCCCTTACTCAGCCTTTTGGCTTTGAGTTGGTTGTTGGGGTTTGTTTTGCTATTAGAGTGGTTTTGCTAATTCCTGACAAATATATTCTGGTGTGGGACAGACTTTGTGTACTGGCAGGATGCTGGCGGGCTCAGCTCCCCCGCTCCGTGCTCATCCGCAACCTCAGGCAAAAAGCTGACACGCAAAAAGCAAAGTCTGTCCCCTCTGGGAATTGGTAGAGGTGAGGAAGTTCCTGCCAGAGCCTCGTTTACAGACTTCCTCCCTAACGAGGGGGCAGAGCCTCGTCCCAGCCGGGCCCCACGAGGGCGAGAGGGGCGAATGTCCTCTCTGCTTTGGTTCTTCCCCACCCTTACTTGCTTGGGAACAAGGACCGTGTGTGACTCACTGCTCTCCTCGCTGTGGCGAATCCCCAGGAGCTCATCGAAGGCGTGAAGGACGGTGCTCTGGGCCGCGCTCCCTCCCGAGTAGGCCAGGGGCTCGTCGGACACCCCCTCGTAGACCAGACCCCCCGGCATGGCGGGGTTGTCCTTCCAGCTGCGCGGGGAGACAGAGCGGTCAGGCCGGTATCTGGGGGCTGCAAGAAGGGGCCTGGGCTGGCACGACTGAGCAAAACCTCCCCGACCCTGCCCGCGGGCCTCCTCCTCCTCCTCCTCCTCCTCCTTGCTCAGTGTCCTCGAACGCGAGAGCAGCTCGGAAATCAAACACCCCGCCGCGGTGCGTCACAAGGCCGTGGGTGCAGGGAGAGACCCTTAACTCTCCTTTGCCAGGGATCGCTGGGGGGCTCCGTGCAGTGGGGAGCACCCGTGGGGTGGCCCCATCTCCCCTCGGGCCCTGGCCCCGGCAGCTACCCCGTGGGTTTGGCACATGCCGAGCTGCTCTGGGGAACTTCTCTGGGCAATAACGGCAATAACTCCGTGACAGCCGGAGGCCCTGAGGGGAGGCCGGGTTGCCGCTGCGGCAGGTGGAGTTGCCAAATGCTCTTCCAAGCCCTTGAAGTTTGTGCTTTGGGTTTTTCCCTGTTCTTGCTACTCTTGATGCCTTTAAAGAGAGCGCAGGACAGCCTGCCTTTATTTATGTCAGCAGAGCACGAGCCTATAATGTGATTTCCTCCCTCTCATAAAGCTGCTCGTCCTCGGCGAGCCCGGGAACCGGGCAGCGTCGGTGCCCCCCCCATACACCATTAACTCACAGCCCCTGTCATCCGGCTTTATGTGCCTGTTGTGCAAAAATGGATAAATGCTCCCTCACAAATGGAAAGAGGAATTATGATTTCGGAGAGATAATGTGCCTGGCACGAAAACATCTCTTGACCTTCTGAAGAATGCACCGCTTCATGAAGCTTTTGGTGCTGGCTGCTAAGGCCGTTTGAATGCTGGAGGAGATTTTGCACAAAATGCAGAGAAAATAGAATCATTATCAAATACCATAATATTTTTAGCTCTCCCGGGGATGTATTTATAGTAACCTCTACTAGTGGGAAGTTCTTATAAGCAGAAGGGAATTTAAAAGGCATGTTTTTCCAGGCTGATGACCATCAAGACAAGGTCAGCTTGGATAAAAAATGAGAGAAACCTAATCAGGATGCATGGAACCTTTTGACTCAGGAATGCTGAGATACGCTGAGGAGAAATAAAAATAGAACCCCCCTGAGAATCCCGGGAGCAGAGCAGTGGGGATGCTCGGAGCCCCGCGGGGAAGAGGAGGGACAGCAAACCCACAGCGCCGGGCTCTCCTGCCGAGGTTCTGCTTTGCCTGTGTCGGTATTTGGGGCGGGATTGGGGTTTTTAATTAATGGGATTGTAATGGGGTAACAGCAAGAGGCTTGTTATAGATGTTTCCTTAACGTGCAGAGGGAAGAGACCCCACTCGGGTTCGTAGCTTTGTGTGTACAGTGTGCCAAGTAAAGAGGAATTAGTCTTCTGTCAAAACCGCTCGGGCCAAGAGCAGGAATGATTCATTTCTGCACAACTGCGGCTCTTGCGGCGCAGAGAGCGCGCCGGGCCGAGCTGGAGCGCGGGACGGAGAGACAGACCCCAGCCCTTGTCCTCCAGCTCCGCACGGGCGGATCGAGCACCTGGGAACTCCCTCGGGAGAGGGACAGCACCGTGTCACCCGTGGGGCCCCCGGACATGGCGCCGGTTCCCACCCTGAGCTGCCCCGTCCCAGCGCATCCCCTGCGCCCCCCGGCCCCCGGAGCTGCCAACGCGGTGGCTTTGGAGGGAAATGCGCCGCACTTACCCGGAGAGAAAGATCCGGATCACAGCGTAAAATACTGCTGGATCCACAAAGTCTAGGAGGAAATCAGACCGTAGGTGTTACGGCGGGCAAGAGGCAGTTAGTGCCCTCCGCCCCGGCGTTCCCCGTGGGGCAGCGCTCCCCCCGCAGCCGAGCTGACCCAACCCAGCTCCGGGAAGGACCCGGACAGAGTGGCCGGCGCGCTGCAGGGTGCTGGTGCCCTGTCCCTGCGGGGGCTTCCCCCGGCCGGGCTCCTCGGGCACAGCATCGCGGCTCAGAGCTGCGCAGCCCAACAACCCCCCACGCGTTACCCCGGGCCCGCTTGGGTGCTCAGACACCAGGTACCATCCCGGGAGCAGAGCTCCCCTCAATTTCTCCCACCTCCTCCCGCTCCAGCCCTCCAGAGACGCTTTACGGGCCAAGCGTGTGCGTGTTTATGCTAATGGCATCTGATGATCTCGAGCGCGCCCAGCGGCGTGAGGGCACGAGCTGCCTCCAGCTGAAGGCTGCTGGTACCGTGCATCCGGGCCAACGCCTTGGTCATGTCCCCGATGGCCTCCGCCAGCTCCTGCAGGGCCTCGTGCAGGGTCTCGTGGTCGAGCTGCAGGATGGCATGAATGGCCTGAACAATGGCCTGTGAGAGGAGAGGAGGAGGAGGAGGAGGAGGAAGAGGAAGAGGATGAAGGGTTGCAGAGGCTGGGATGTCTGCGTACAGCGGCTCTGAACACCCGCTGCCACCGACGCCAGCTCTGCCCCTTCCCCCAGCCCCCGAGCAAGCGTGTGGGGGTCGGGTACCCCCGGGGGTGCCTGAGGGCACTTTCTGGGTGAGCGAAGAGCCACAGGGCACGGCAGCGCCCTCCTACCTTAATCCCAGGCACAGCTGCCTTCTCAACCAGGAGGGTGACGAGGATGAAGCCGCGCAGGCTCTCTGCCCCCGGCAGCGAGATGATGGTGTCCAGGTTCCTGCGGAGCGGCCGCGCGGGGGTCACGAGGGCTCTCGCTCAGGGTTCCCCCGCGCAGCCCAGGGCCCGGTGAGCCCTTGGAGCAAAACCCTCCCGGCCGCAAGAGCCTCTTCTCTGCACCCCCGGCGGAGACGAGCTGGCACAGAGCAAAAGGGGCGAGGGGCTGCGTGGGCCTGAGGGATCTGCGACCCTCCCCATACACTCGCTGGGTAAAAGCCTGGCCCGTGAGAGCCGGGCTCTGCGTGGACTAGAGCAGCCCACGGTTCAGCCACGGTCACGCTTTGCTGTTGTTGCAGTGGCATTTGCGTGCCAAAGACTGAGCTGGTTTTGTTGTGCTCGTACATCAGGAGACAGGTTCAACCTAAGCAGAGCCCTGCAGTGTTGCAGTGCCAAGCCAATTCAAACAAAACCACTACTGTAAGAAAATAAATAAGCATCTTAAATACTTACTCGATTTCCAGAGGCCTGAAGGCATTCCGGTTATTGCCAGCAAACGCACAAGAAAAGGAGAGAGAAAGAGACGTTATAGGTTGTCTCAGCAAGGGGCCGTGCTGGGGGGGGGTGGGGGGGTGGGGGGGTGGATGAGCTCACGGCCCGAGGGCAGCCGGTTCCCCGCGGGCGCCTGCGTCTGCACCCGTGACAGCCCCCCAGTGACGGTGGGTTTCGGTGGGTTTTGGCAGAACAGGAGCGGTTTGGGGACCGTTTGTCTCCGTTGTGCTGGACGGGACCTGCTGAGGCTCATCGCTGTTGCCCCGAGCGCGGGAAGAGCCACGCTGGGCCCGGCTGCGATCGCCCGTTTACCCGTCGGGGTCCTTCCTCCTCCAGTTGGCCAACACAAAGTCCGCGTGGCAGAGGATGGGGGGAAGCCCGAGGGCCTGTGAGACCTCCCAGAAGGGGACTGCAAGATTTTGGGGCAGGACCTGAGGGGCACAAAGCAGGAGAAGACGGGGACACTGTCAGGCTGGTGAACGGTGCCTGTCTATGGGGCAGGAGGGGTCACGCTCCTGCTGCTGCCTCAGGAAAGAGGCTGCTCCCGCGGGATGAGCCCCAGGGGAGCGGCACCAGCCGCTGGAGCCCACGGGAAGCAGCTGCAGGTTGCTTTTACCTTCACGGTGCCCTCCTCGCCCTCCTGCCAGAGGTAGCCCATGGTGATGAAGCTGAGCACCAGGTGCGCCAAGTGCAGCTCCTCGCGCCCTCGAAGGTGCCGGGCGCTCAGCTGCGGCATCTGCCAGGGAGAGCCTCGGGAGCGAGGGGCACGGCAGGCGATGCCGAGGGCCCCCGCAGCAGGGGCTGCCCCGCCAGCAGGGGGACACACTCCTCCTGCCTCTCCTTGCCCTCGCCCTCGCCCCGCAGCCCTCCATTCCCTCCACGCCTGCAGGATTTCCTACAGTAAACCACGGGATTTTACTCCAAAAGGCGAGAGCGGCTGATCCCCGTGTGCCGGGGGGTCCGGCTGGGCCAGGGGGCTCGTGGAGCCCTGGGCTCCTCGGTGTGGAGCGTGGCCGGGACGAGCTGTGGCTCTCGTGACACCGAGGGTGGGTCCCTGCCGCCCTCGCTGTGCTCCGGCCCTCGCCTCAGCGGCCCCGCGCGCCCAGGACCGGCCCTGGGGGCTCTTTCTGTGCCACGTTAAGGCTTTGTTCTGCCCGGTGCTAGTCCTGCCTGCCCGGGTCCTTGCCAAGGACGTGGCTCTGCTCTCCGTTTGCTTTTCCATGCGTTTTGCAGACGCTGCTGCATCAGACCCAGGTGTGAGAGAGCTCCAGAGCCAGGAAAGGAAACTCGGGTACCTGGTGAACGTGGGAGCGGAGGCGGTGGCTGGCGATCAGCCGGGGCAGGTCGCGGGCGATCTCCATCCAGGGGCCGTAGGGCGCCGGCAGCTCTGTCTTGGTAGAGGGAGGCGGGGGAGGGCTGTTACCCGCAGCCTGGCTGCACCCCCCGCTGCAAGGCTGCGACTCCTCTCCCCCGGCTCCTGAGCGGCTCAGGGCTGCGTCCAGGGCTCAGTCTGGCCTCCGCGGAGCTGGATGTGGGGCTGTGCAAGGAGCAGGGATGGGCTGAGGGGACGAGGCAGCCGCCTCCCCTGTGCTGGGCCGGGGTGACACTCTGCTGCCATCCCCCTTCGCAAGACATCGGCGGGGGGGTGAGAAATGGGACCCGGGACACTCCGGCGTGGGCAGGTGGTGGGGGGGGGGGACAGGTCGCAGCACACGTGGCACTGCCAGTGCCAAGCCTGGGAAGAAGTCATGGGGTTAGAGGGGACGCGTGGGTTGGGAGAGCCGGGCTCTGGGGGGTGGAGGGGAGCACGTCCCTGTGCACCCGTGGGCCGGGGCCTTGTGCCGGCCACGGGATGGCCAAAGCGGCCGGTGCAGCCCCGGGGACGGGCCTGGCCCTCAGAGTCGCTGCGCGAGCGGCCGGAGCCCGTCGGTCCCGGGGGGCAGGGGAACCCCGTGCTGGGCTACGGGAGGTGCTGGGACGGGAGCAGGAGGGAACAGAGGGCTCGGAGATAAGCCCAGCCCTGAGTAAACTCATCGGAGCTGAGGCTGGTTGAGAGACAACACCCAAACCCTTCGGCCAAGCTCCTGCCTGCGAGGACGGGAGGGGGGTGAGCGCCGCCAGGCCGGGCTCCCACCATCCATCCGGCCTAACGGCTTGTGTCTGGTTCCCCATCTCGTGAGAGCAGCCTGTGAATTATCGGATGATAAACGCGAATCTGCCTGTCCCCGAGTGCTGCCGCTGGGAAGGGAGCCCGGTGATAAACGGCCCTGCTCCCGGCACGGGGATCTGCAGGCTGACTGCTCACCTCGTACTCCCTGAAATCCCGCAAAGCCAAGGCCGTGAGCATTGCAGAGAACTGCAGAGAATTGCAGAAAGAGAATTCCTTCTCTCCACCTGCCGCTTGCTGCAGCCAGTTTAATCATTTTTAAAGCGAGGGGTCTGTCCAACGAAACTAAGCCAAAAGAGCATGCGCCCTCCTCACCGCTTTTTACAAACTGTTATAGAGTAGCATCAAACTGAAGCCCAACCAGAACGCCGCTCACCAACCCCTCTATTTTCCTGTTTTCTGTCTCCTGTAGCGAGCAGAGGCGGCGGCACAGCCGTCTCCTACCAGAGGATGGGGAAGGAGGAAGCCGTACTCCTCGGAGAGCTGGAACCTTGCCAGTGCCAGAGGCAGCGGGGTCTCCTCGGCGCCGTCGCCGGGCTCCATCACCGGGCGCTGCCCGCAGGGTCGGGACGTGCTGGGGCTCGGTGGGACACGCGGCTGCCCCGGTATGTGCTGAGCCAGCGCCGCGTGCCCCGGCGCGGCCGCGTACCTTGTCCTGGGGGGAGCCAGCGCCCGGCTGCCCAATGGCCGGAGGGTCCGAGCAAACACGGTTAAAGGTCACCGATAAGGCGTTGTCGTGGAGCAAACTGTGATCCCCGTCCCCTGTCCCGCGCCAGGACCCCTCGGGGCTGCAGGGATGCTCCGGGCGCTCTGGGCCGCTCAGTCGCACTGACTCTGCAGCCGGGTTCCCCGGATCCCGGTGACACCAAACTCACGGCCGGGGAGAACTGAGCACCGGCCACATCTTGCCCGCACCCGTGGCCACCACAGGCCCCTGGGACGGCCCGGAGGGGCCGGTGTGCTGGTGGCACTGGGAGCTGCCGCGGCTCCCGTGGGGCTGCGTGTGACACCGCGGTGCCAGGGGACCTCTGTCCCTGCAGGAGCCACACGCGAGGCACACGGTGCCCCCAGGCTCGCGGGAGCTGCTGCCGCCGTACGCGCTGACAACGCACCCATCGCAGCCAAAATAAATTAACGGGAGCCACGTCCGAAGCAGCTGCCGCAGAAGTAAGCGCCCAGCAGGGAGTGGAATCCCTAATCGGGGCGTCTGTCACTTAAGGGTTCATCTGCATTTCCAGGGAACTAACGGCTGAACGTGAGCGGATGCCGCCGGTAATCCCCAGCGCCAAAGCGCAGGACGGTGGCGGTGGCAGCGCGGGTGGCAGCTCCCAGGGACGCAGAGCCGAGGCTGATGCCCGGGGGCAATGAGACCTCCAGGCAAGGAGGGTCTGCGGGCGTCGGGCCTAATTGCGAGGCCCAGGAGCAGAAGCGCTGGGTGGTTAACGCTGGTGCTGCCGTCTGGGCAGAGACCATGACACGAGGCTGAAAGGGGCCTCACAGCCGCCATTTCCCCCCGCAGTGGGTGCTGCTGTCGCCGCAGCGACGCGGTGCCAGGGCCATTCGCTCTCTGCACCCCGGGGACCACGGTGTGGGGCCCCCGTTACCGCTGCCAGCACATCTGTGCCCCCAAACCCCCCACCCCAACAAACCTGCCCGGCTGCCGCCTCCCCGGGCAGCCGCAGCGGGACGGTGACCCGGGACAGCACCTTCCGCCTGGGGGGACAGAGACCCGCGGGGGGGCCCCATCACCCGATGCGTAACGGTACCAGCCTGGCGGGAAGCAGAGGCAGACGGAAGCGTCTTGGACAAAACCGGCACCTTTATTGCTCGTTGGTGTCTTACAGAGGGGCCGGTGGCGGCCCTCGGGCAGAGCCCGGCGGGCTGGGGAGCGACGTGTCCCTGGGGGAGCGGGGACGGGGCGGGGGGCTGGCTCAGGAGCGGGACACGGGCATGGCCCCGCTTCCCCGGGAGCCCCGCGGGACCCTCCGAGAGGGAAGCGAGGGGCCACTGTCACCCCCAGCCCCGGGAGAGCGGAGCTGGTCCCGTGCAGGGGGTCGCTTCCACCAGCCGCCCCTTCGCCGCCTGACGCCCCCACCCCGCAGACGTGGCCAAGGCGCAGGCTGGAAGTATAAAAACTCTTTGTCTTTTAAAAGGCACCGTTTTCAGCACAGTTTTAGATCGCACATACAGCTTCAAATACAGTTCACTCCCGCCTCTCCCCCACCCGCCAGACCCCTTACAGACAGACAGACTGACAGCCGGCCCCAGGAGCAGGGTACAAGAGAAACGAGGGAGTGATTATCCCAGAACAAAGAGAAGACCCTCACAGATACATCTGGTGATATCCTAGGCGATGTTTTACATATTTTAATAGTGTTATAAATCTTAGTCTAGGTTTATAGGAAATCACAGGAGTTCAAGTATTTCATTACTGCAAATGCAAACACTATATATATATATTTATATATGTATGTACAGAGGAAAATATATATTTTTTGCATTATTACGGGGGATTTTACAGACTGGGTTTGCACTCAGTGGCTACTGCAAAGTAAAAAAGCCAGGCCCTCTTTTCAGAACTTATTTCACTTTTAGCAAGTTTGTGCAACAGGTTCCTCTCTGTGACCGCCCCGTCCAGCTGCCCCAGGGCATCACCACGGGCTCCGCAGGCTGAGCACTCCTCCTGGGACTGAGGCTAAACCCGGCTCGGGGGGCAGGCGAGGCGGCGGCACCCCCATCCTGACCGACACCAAAGGGGCTGCCCCGGGCAGAGCAGCACTTCTGGCCTCCCAGCGTTCTGCAGGGACTGCTCCTCAGTCTTCAGATCCAAATTAAAATCTAAAAGCAACCCCTTTTTTAAAACCAGAATCTGGCCACGTCTCTTCGTACCTTTATTTTCACTGCCCATTCATGGTGTTAGTGGGAATTAGTAGAGGATTTTCATTTAGCAACTCACAAGAACTACCTTAAAACCATTAGTGTTGGTATAGCACAGCTCAGTGTCAGTCAGCATGAAAGTAAGAATTCAAGTGCATTATTACACATCAATAAACATATATACATGCATAAACATGTTTACAATATATTTATCTTCCTCTGAAAAAGTACAGACACCTTATTTCACTTGTGCCATTAATGTGTAAATGCAGAATGTTTTCCAGTTCGTGCCAAATAATTTTAAATTGGCCAGATTTCCTTGTTTGGCAAACGGTCCGGGTTAGTCAGTTCTTCACTGTACGTTTAAAAAGATGACAACGACTCAGACAATTTCATTACCAGGGCTGATCAGAGGATCGGGGGGAGCAAAGGCACCTCCCAGGCGCTGCCCCTCAGCGGTGGCTTCCCCGCGGGCGGCTCCGTGCCCAGCTGGAGAGCCCCGGCGCAGGCCACAGGGCCACGGCAGGTCCAAGAACGGGTCGGGTGTTTCCAGCTCCTGTAGCTTTGGTAGAGGTATTTTGCTTAAAGTTTTACATTCCTCGTTCCAATATCGCATTTGCCTTATCCCAGGCTGCAGAAGGAAGCGTTCTGGGATTACCACGGGCCACTCAAGGCAAGAAGGAAAACTGCAATTCCAGCTCTGTCTCAGTGAACACGTCAGCTCACGGGAAGGCCCCAAAGACGCCAAAAGCTATTTGGGAGGCAAAGGTGCCGGTCGAGAAGGAAAATAGTGTCCCTGAGGTAAACATTTCTGCTGTGGCGGAGGAGGGCCCTGAGGTACAGGCTTCTGCTGCGGCGGCGGCGGCCTGCGGGAGACGGAGAAGCCGCCGTCAGCGAGACGGGGGCGCCCGCAGGGACGTGCCCCCTCCCGCCGGAGAGCCGGGGTCAGCCTCTGCCTCCCGCCGCCCGGAACCCGCAGGGTGGACACACGCGCCCCCCATTTTCCCCAAACGGCCGAGAGGCCCCGCGGGCGCCCGCCCTCGCGCTCCCTGCAGACGCGCCCCGGGGCGCCGGCACTGCGACGCGGAGCCAGCGTGGAAAGGGAAGGAAAACTCTGCTCAAAGTTAGTGCGAAACCACCCTGAACTCGGCAATAACGGTCACGAACCAGCGCAAGGACAGATTTTCCGTAATTTCTTTTTAAACCGAGTGTTCTGGGAGGCGTTTTGTTCACCCGCAGGCAGGGCTGGCCTGGCCCAGCGGAACATTCTGGAAGCCCCAGCCCAAGCGTGGCTGTGGCAGCGCAGGAAGTGCTGCGTGCGACGGCGCCCCGGCTCCAGGGGGAAGCGAAGGAGAAACTCCCTTCAATAAAAGGTCAGTGCTGCTCGCGCGTGGTGTGTGATCATGGTGATGATTCTATAGATCACACAATACACGCTGCACTCGATGATGATTATAACACACGAGGATTATTTCACCACCCACATGACCTCACTCCCACAGAGACGAAGGCAGCGACAACCCAAACACTAGCACAGGCACCGACTGTTATCTGCACCAACTCGACTCACCTTGTCGGCAGCTTCTGCGCCTGCGGTGCCTGGTACTGCGGCGATGGGTAGTAGGACTGGTGGTAAGCCTGCTGAGGATACTGGTTAACTGGGTACGATGGAACAGGAAAGGTATTTGGTTCCACATCCTACAAAGAACACATAACGAAAACGTTCACAAATTCGCACACAGGGAACTGAAATATTTGTTGAATTAGTTAAGTGATGTTTAAGACCCCTTGCGAACAAACCTGGAAACGTCAGAGTTGCTTTTTCCCTCTGAGAAACTCAGTAGAAAGAAGCAACAGCAGTGTGGAAAGTATCGCATTTTGGAAAAACAGAAAGGCTGATGGTGACCTGGATGGAAGCGCTGGATTTGTTCTGCCGGGGTGCTCTGGGTAGTTCCTGCACTGGGAACTGGCCGCAGAGGAGCGGGGCGGGGGAGCTGCCCAGGACTGCTAAGGGGCAGCAAGGCAGGAAAACTGCTCACCCAGCCAAGAGGGGACTGAGGAGTTCCACCCCCCCACCCTAGGAAACAATGCTTCTCTCTGCCTCTTCGCAAAGAGAAACCCCCATTTGCAGAAATGAAAAATTAAAGTAATTTTGAAGCTTTTATTAGGGCAACAATTACATGAAGTGCCTTCACCTGTTAGCTTAGAGGAAGAGACAGGCAATGAAGTCAGGAAAAGCAGATCATTCCTACCGTGGGAACACCTCTGGGGGCGTAGGGCACGCCCTGGGAAAAGCCTCTGGGGTGACAGTCTCTCGGTTCGGCTTCTGTTCTAGGAGGTGGTGACTGAATCGACCTGAAATCCGATTGAGAGGGACAGGGTGAGCACAGAACCCCGACAGAGTGACCACGAACCCAAGCACTGCGGACCTGCTGGACGGATTTACTCCATCTCAGCACAGAGCACATCTCAGGAAGACACGATTTGCCACAGATCTAATAAACATCATCACCCTTTGTCTGCTTAGGACTACGACAGCTTCATTTTGCCACTTTATACCAAAGATGGGACCCAAAAATAGAGAACTCATCAGCAGTGCACGACAGCAAACAGAACAGTAAAAAGAGAATCTCTGCTCCCTCAATTTCGGATGAATTTCTCTTTTCGGCCTGGGGCAAGCTACGTGCATCGTTTGATGCAGGGGCCTTCGTCTGACATCGCGGGACTGGAACACGCCTCCACGCTTCAGCACTGCCTTGTGCAAAGAAATGTTTGCAGACTGCTTCAAAAGGGCAGAGGAGAGGGTGAAAAGGAGAAAGTACTCACGAATGGCAGCGTGACATTAACCTTCTGTAGCATCGCTTCAGCCTGTCTCTTTTTGCAAATGCCAGAGCAGCAGCTACAAGGAGCGGGAGGACCAGGAAAAAAAACACCAGCAGCCCCGTTCTCAGCGAGTTGTCTTTGATGGGGACAAAATGATGGAGGAGAAAAAAACAGCATTACATGGTGTTATCATCACTTGGCTCATTGTAGCAGTGAGTATTCGGTAGGATTGGT
The DNA here is from genome assembly GCF_965140245.1 of Athene noctua. Lineage (NCBI taxonomy): Eukaryota > Metazoa > Chordata > Aves > Strigiformes > Strigidae > Athene > Athene noctua. The sequence goes on along the minus strand of NC_134064.1, from coordinate 6,573,332 downwards.
TCTACAACCGATTTTTCTTCCATTTTTCATAGAAGAAAACACTAAAGAATCTAGCAAGCCTGCAAGATATAAACCCAGATAATATTCTTTCCTGATTATCTTTTCACTGGGATTGTCTGGTCAAAGATGAACGAACCGTACGTGCCGTGACACCCTGGGCTATACCAGCGTGCTGAACTACGAGATCAATACCCAGTTCTTCCACTACATTACTACAAAGATCTTCAGAGCTCAACTGAAAGAAAGGAAAACAGAGCTTCTGCCCCTTGGTCTGATCCTAAATCTTCCTACCATTGTTTGCTGTAGGCAAAGAGCTCAGGTTCTTAATCTCCACATTTTTATATGCAGCAAATTTCTCCACTGCAGGCTGTAACAAAAAAAAAAGTGCCTTTCCCTTTTCTTGCCTGATGATTTGAGGCATCTGTCCACGCTCCGAGGTGACCGCCCAGTCTGTCACCGCATCAACCGTGTCCTGCTCCCCCCACACCCAACTCCTTCCTCCCAGAAAGTCTTGGAGATCGTTCTTGCAGCTCACAGAAGGGATTACATCAGTCCTGTCGTTACCTACACTACCTGACCACACGGGCACTGCGCAAGTTTTCTGCAACTGGATTTGGTTTCCTACTTCATCTTCTGGCTCTCAGTGAGAGAAGCCCGACAGCCTCTTTCATTCCCTCCGCGGGACTTCCCCACTCCTCCATTCACACGCAGATACACCATCCTGCCCCAGCACCTTTCCTGGGGGAAAAACTACATAAAACCCCCCACAAAATTCCTTCCCCAAGCTATCTTTTCCCTCCACAAAAAAAGCAGCAAACTAGGAGTCTGCAAACAACGGAGCATCACAAGTCTTCTCGTTTCTCCATCGCATCCCTCTTCCACACCAGGAGCTGTCTGGGGCAGGGACTACATCTGCATTTGCTACCAAAGCAAACCAAGCGTGCTGTCTGTACATTTATATTTTCCCACCTAAACATCAATGGAACGTGACTTCTCAGCGGCGCCGCCCCTCAGGCAGACACCAGTCCCCGCCACGGAGGGCCCCGCCGCCAGCCCCAGCGGGTCCTTGTGGAGATGCAGGTTCCCATCCTGAACCCGCAGCCTGAGCCAAACTCCACGTTTCTTTGGCTCCAAGAAGAGGAGGGCTCGGTCCCCAGCTTGGCCCCAGGGAGGCCAAGAGGCTCTCGGCCCACGGCGGCAGAAACCCGCTAAACCGGCCGGTTTCTTCGCGGCCGCCCCGGCAGAGGGAGGCGGCACCGCCCGAGCCCAAAACCCCCCGGACCCGTCGGCGCGGAGCCGGCCACCGGCCCTCCGGCCCCCGCGGCCCCGCGGGACCCTTACAAGCACTTGCCGTTGTAGGGCGGGCCGCTGTCCAGGCTCCCCCCGTAGCCCTTGGTGTCGCAGTGAGGGGGGGCCCAGCCCGCGTCGCAGTGGCAGTTCCTGTTGTTGTTGCACACCTGTAGCCACACAAACAGCGCCGTCAGCTCCGCTCAGCACCGACAGCTTGTGGGTCCCCAGGGCAGCGGGCGGCAGCCGTCACCCCCCGCGGGGCTCAGCCCCGACACCCCGAACCGGGAACCCCCACCCCGAGCGGGAGGCTCCTCGGCCGGGCAGCCCGAGACTTCACCTCAGCAAGCACAGGATGAGATTCCAAAGACCAGCCACCCCAACGGCTTCGGGTGCAGGGCTCATGGCTTTTGCCTTTTTTTTTTTTTTTTTTGAAAGATGCAGAGCTTCAAATTACATCAGTAATACTGGAATTGAGAATTATTCTCGCTTTACCATCTCCAGAGCTTTTGCCAAAAATTTTTTTGATACTGTTCTAGGTTGTCTTGCCCAGAGACATTTTATAGAGAGTTTTACAGTTAAACAAAAAAGAAAAATAAAGTGACTATCCACCATTTTAAAGCTCGTTCAATTTACCAATTTTTCAACCAATTTTTGCTGACTGTAAAAGGCACTTTTCTCATTAACAGTACCAAAACCCAGCTTTTTATAGCAAAACTCATCCTCAAGAACCCCACAGATTTTTTTTAATCACTGCATCTAGCATCATTCTTCATTCCAGATTAGTTACAGCCCTCAACAGAGCAGGGCAAAAGCCTTCCTAGGTGCACAAAGGACACAACTGCAGCGTCCCTGGCCCCAAGTGGGACTTCTGGCTGGAAGTGCCGGTGACACACTTGCAGGGCCATCGTCTCCAACGGTCTCGTGTTCCCTCACAAGGACGTCAGAGGACCCCGCGCAGGAACAGCACCCAGCACCCCAAAACCTCCAGGCTGGCGGCCGCGGGCTCCCCCCACTCACCCCGTGCCCGTGGCACTGGCGCTGCACGTCGCAGTCGTAGTTGAGGACGGAGGCGCTCACGCACTGGAAGTGCCGGCAGATCTGGGCAAGGGGAGAGGCACGTCGAGGAAGCAGACGGCACCGGACGGCCCCCCCCGCCCCCCCAAGCAAGGCTCAAGGCTCACACCCCGTGACAAAGCCCAGCAGGCGCTCCGAGCCGTCACTGGGAGCCCTGTCTCTAGTCTGAGCCTAAAGGAACAGCCACGAAGCTGCAGAGCGCGGGTCCATGGAGCGCACGTTCCCCTGGTGGGGCCGAGCTCCGGGCTTTCTAGTTTGGTCGGATTTTAATTGAAAGTTGTCTTAAAGGCATTTGTGGGCGCCCGGCTCTTTCTGCTCATTGACACTGGCTCTCAACAAACCCGATTTCTTTTGTTTCATCTAGAAATGAGAGGCTGTTACAGTTTTATGCACAGGCAGTGCAGCACTGGGCAGCATGGGGAACCCACGGACTCGCTCCGTTTTGCATTAACTACAGGCACCAAAAAAACCCCAGTCATAAATATTCACGAAATATATTATGCAGCTGAGAATTTTATTCAGGTGAACCCTCCAAATGATTACTGTAAGAAATCACTTTTGAACTGTTACTTACCTTTCCAGTATCACATTTGGTGCCCTCATTCACCATTCCTGGGTCCGGGACATCAGAGCCCAGCTGGAAATCGACACCCCAGCACCTGGTGCGTCCGATGTGAGTCCAAATGATAGCGGGCTTGATGCCAAAAACAGGCAGCGTTTCCACGTTTTCACACTGCAGCTTCCCACACATGGCATTCCTACAACACCAACGTATGAACACTGTAGTGACACTTCCACTTAGTCTGAGAAAAAGCCTATCACGTATTTGATGTGATCTTGTCTTCCTACTGGAAGACTTTACTTGAAAAATCAAAATGAGGCATCTCGCCAAACAAAACCAAGCCGGGCCTCCTTTCAGTGCTGCAGGGGAATGGATTTATCCCTTCGCCCCGTAAGCTGCGGGGATCTTTACGTTACTCGTTTTCCCGCACGTGGACACCCTCGGGCGGGACAGGATCAGTGAGAGGAGATGTGGAACACCCTCCCCCGTGCCCGAACATGTGACACACAGGTGGGAAACTGCGGCACGAGGCCGATCGCTTCCATGCCGGCTCCTGAGGAACCGCCCGAACGTTCAGACTCGTGTCGGCCCGTGTGCGGGGGTTAAAGCCAGACAATCTCAACCAAAAGCCAACAAAACTTACACCTGCGTAAGCCTGGGGCTTTAAGTCCTAATAACAGCTTCAGAAATGAGGGTGAACACCCTCCCTACGCTCTCGCACGGCGGCTTCAGAACGACGCACACGGGGCAACGAGGGTGGGTTGTGGGACAGCACATCTCCCCGGGGCACCACTGAAACACCCCAACTAACTCCGCAGCGCCCGGAGGAGGGTTCTCAGTGACACCTTTAGGAACTTCTCGATGCGCCGGGCTCAACTCACCGGCTGGAGCATTTCTTGTAGTCGTGGCCATGGAAACCACAGTTGCCAAATCGGTCGCCCTTGGAATTCACTTCAGTAAAGCAACTGCTGGGGGCTGCTTTGGCTTCTGCAAACAACAGCCCATCCCCCAGAGAGAGAACCAAGTTAAACGGGGACAGAAACGTCTCAGCACCACATCTCCTCTGCCCAGAGCAACGATCCTGCTGCACCTACACTGTCCACGCAGCTCAGATGGCTTATGAACTTGATCAAAGCAATAACGAGGTGAACGTGTCGGCACTACAAGGTTCCAAATTTAAAAAGAGGGAGAGGAGAATAGTCACTTAAATACTGAGTCAGTGATACCATCTGATATTTCTTCAGGGCTTCTTTACAGCCCTATGCACCGGCAGCCCCACTCTAACAGGAATGACCAGTGCAAGAAAATTACTATTTGAACCACCAGCAGAGCATTAAACCTGACAAAGGAAGGACGTGTGGGGCTGAGCCATAAGTACCACTCCTTCAACTCCTTTGCCCAAGCCGGCGGGTCTTTGTTACAGGAAAACAAGTAACTATATTTTAAATAAACTTAGTGTATTCTTTTAGCTACGTCTCCTAGAAAAATTCTAAGACTGTGCTCTTCCTTACTTGGGCCGAAGATATCCTGACACTGGGCGTCGTAGTACTGGCAGACGCCGTTGTAGCAGTAGGCTTCCTCGTCGTGGCAGGGGTGACCGTTCTGGACGGTGAAGTCTGGCTGGCAGAACTGGGACGTGCCGTTGCAGTACTCTGGAAGGTCACACTCATTGTTACTCGCCCGACACTCGGTTCCTGCAGGAAGGAGCTAAAGAGAGAGGGGAGAGGGAAACCCCGTCAGAAAAGGGGAACCGATAGCAGAGACAAACCTGCACCTGGCCCACAGTGTGCCCCAAAAACGGGCGTGGACTGAAGGCTCTGGTGGGTGCTGGGACCCAGGTGACAGCTCCCCCCGAGGCGCTGGCCAGGCCAGGGCTCCCCGCCTCAGCGGCCGAGGAACGTTTCCAGAGAACACGCTGGGGCCTCTCACCTGGCAGTTTTTACAGCAGTCGCCGTAAGCACAGTCAGCGCCGGCCCGGAGTCGGCAGGTCCCCGGCTCACAGCAGGGATCCCGCTCACACTCCTGAGGAGAGGAAGGTCGTGAGCGCCCGGGACGGCGGCGAGGGCACACGCAGCCCCCCGCAGCTCTGCGGCACGCACGAGCCACTGACCTTCGGGGAGCCGCAGTCACACTCCTCCCCTGCGTCCACCAGCCTGTTCCCGCAGTACGGGACGCTGTAGGTTTCATCAGGCCTGGGAACGTTGAGCAGGCAGCTTCCCCCCTTGTTGAGAGTCAGCTTCTCAAAGTCTTCTGCACTGCAGCTGCTGAAGTTCCTCGACCCCCTGCGACAGAGACCACCAGCTGGTCTTTGCACCAAGCCAACACACCAGTGTTCCCTCAGTTTGTGGGTCGAGGGCAACGTTTGCTTTCTCCATGAGCTGCAAGAGTGACACGACTCCGCAACCTGTAAAAACTCAGCACACGGGAAGGGAGGTCTGACCCTTCTGTCAGGTACTTACGATGCTCCAGAGCTCATAATGCAGCTGCTCGCTCCGCAGTGACAGACGCGTTCATCGTCGTGGTTCATCCCCAGGTTGTGTCCCAGCTCGTGAGCCATAATTGATGCAAACATCTGTATGCTGATTCTTCCAAACTGCACGAGAGAAAACAGAAGAAAATGAGCAGACAGCTTATATTGAGAACGTCAGCATTTATTTATGTGCCAAAAAGACACTTCTGTCATTCTGTCTCTACACTAATCGGATTCTCAGACCAACTGGGCCTGCTTTCTGACCAAGCGCATGTCATTCGCTTAGTAACAAGAGCCTTAAACAAACATCTCTGGGACACTACCTGACAATCTCTGCTCTCCAGTGCAGCTGCAACATTAACACAGAAATCAGAGTTCTCCACGCCAGCCCAAATCTCCTCAAACACGCAGACTCCAGCTGCTGTACTTCTGTCACTAGTCCAAGAAACAAGATTGCCGGGGTTGCTGGTTCTCTGAGATCAGCACTTCAGCCCAGTAACGTCTGCAACCTCCCAGCACGAGGGCGGCCAGCTGGCACTGCTCTAGGAGCTCACGACTGCGCCGGTCAAGCAAACACCAGAGGATGGATTTGAGAACACCCACAGCTCCCACGTACTTCTAAGGCAGGGGCGCTTAAAACATCCACAGGGACATCCCGGCCCTTTTTCCAGAGTGCTGCACACTGAGGGGGGGAAGCTGGGCAGAGGATGCAGAAGACTACAGAAAAGTTGTGATTCAGATATTGTGGAACTGCCGGAAGCAGTTGGGGACCACACAAAGGCCCCCACCAAGCCACTTTAGCTTTGTTATTAAAGATCCTGCACTTCCAGGAGGACTCCTGGAGTGCAAAACTCTTATCCTGATCACACTCACGGTATCAGTAAAGATATCTCACCACATTAATGCCTCCTGCGTGGCTCTTGGAGCACACTGTTCCAACGTAGGCCATCCCAGCTGTGCCACCAAACCCCTTCTTCCTGCAGTCACGGGGAGAAAAAGGACAGGCAATGATCCTGGCGGCACAGCCCCGCGAGCCCGCCGGCAGCGCCGCCCGCTCTGCTTGTGGGGCGCCAAACGCTGCTGCTCCGCCTCTCCAGCGCCCACACAGGAGAAGGCACCAGCTCAGCTTCATCCTTCTGTTCACGGTTCTTTTATTCTTTTGAATTACGGCAAGTTTGCACAGAAAGTCGGCCGCTTCCACATCTTCCCTCTAAATATAAAGAGCTAACGGTCCGCCCTTGAAATCGTTTGTTTCAATTGGCTGTTGGCTGCCTTTCTACTATTGCCAAACTCCAGAGATTTCTTCCCTTGTCAACTTCCTTTTTATTATGGTCTTATTTTGTTTCTGCAGAGGTCAGAGAGGCCAAAGCCCTGACGGAATGAAATCTGGCCAGGGACATCCAGGGTGACAAAAGCAGCTTTTAAGGTGATAAAGGGGCCGGGCCGCTGCCCCGCGCGGAGCAGTGCGCTTGCCTCCTCCTCCGAGGGCCGCAGGGGACGTGCCCAGGGCTCCCGTCCCTCCGGAAGGTCTGTGCTCCTCCGAGGGAGCAGGGACTGACCGACCCGCGTCATGCCTCAGAGCTCCAACCGTGCAGCTAGATACCAGCGGCACAGACAGCTCGCTCCACTAAAATGCAATGCTCTGCACCAGATTTATGTGCGTTTTCAAGCAGAAAAAGCCCTGGATTACAAGTCTAACCAGTGTACAACCTGACAAAGGATTATCTGAATGGAAGCTTTATAACACCGCGGGACACGTGAGACAGGGAAAAAAAAAAAATTAGCAATATACCTGTCAGAGAGGACACTGAATTTGAGGACCACAGAAACCTTCTTCACAATGCTTAAATTGACTTGGGATGTTTTCACAAGTACATGAACCACAGCAGATTGCGCCGGGTTCTCTGCTGAAAAACCACAGCTACTTTCGATACCAGAGCACGGCTGAGCAGGCAGGGACAGAAGAAGCTTCTTAAGAGTCAAAGGGACGGAACTGCAACTCACAGAACAAACTGGGCGCTGTCATGTCTCCGGCGCAAAACAAGATTCTTCTCCCGCCACTGTACAAAATTTGCCAGCACATCACCAGCACCTCCGTCCGTGCTAATTATGTTTTCATACTTCCAAATCTCTAGACCAACCAGCACAATGCGGATGTTCAGCATGATGTACATCTGGGGAGGACAAAAAAGGAGAAATATTTCTGAAGACCTTCAGATAAGAAGTGGTCTGGTGTTGTGTGTCTTACTGCAAGATTCTACTTTTTCTGTTTGGGTTTTCTGCGTTTGTTTTCTTTGGTTGGGTTGTTTTTTTTAAGTTCACGGTTCAAATCACCAGAATGCATTTTCCCTGTGATACAGACCTTCATTAGCTACAGGATCAATGAAAAAATCCAAAGCAGAAGAGAAAAAAAAGGAGTCTCACTCCTGACAGATAGCTTTGTCTGAAATAGTCAAGTTGAAAGACACGCTTTTTCTCTGACCTTGACAAATACTTAAAATTGCAATAATTGGAGCCACCTGTCCCATCTCCACCGTATGTAGTGCAGGTTGGAAGAGTTCCCTAAATTAATTCTCAACTACGGTAGCTGCAGGTGAATTTAGCGGTGGAAAAGCTTTCCCAGCGACGCACTCGCCAAAGCCCACTGTCAGTACGGCCGAGGGAGCCGCCTGGCTCCCGGCCCGATAAAAACCTTTATCTCGTTCTCACCGCGGTGGTAAGAGAGCAGACTCCGAGGTGGAGGTTTACACAGGCGAGTAGAGCTGCAGGGCTGCCACACACAGCACGGCCCCGCTTCCACTTACGCTGTCGAGGAAGTTGGCCAGCTGCACCATGTGTTCCCTTACTTCTGTCTCACTCTTCCCAAAATCTTCAAACTGCGAGACAGAGAAACTTAGTCATGAAGAGACAAAGACAAGAGTTAAAACAAGGAACAAAACTTTTTGAGATTAGTTACGTGATAAACGTATTTGTCTGGTTCCAAATCTGCTGTCAAGACAGCGGCACCTTCGCTGCTGCTGCTCAGCAGCTCGTGCTCAAGCGCAAACAGCAGGGACGGGCTTTGGTCCCTGCCGATAGCAGCTCTCCACAGCTGACAGTTTACTCTTTTCCTGAAGAGTACTGCATAGACACATTTATTCAGTTTTAGGTCAGTGCATTCGCACAACCTGGGCTGAAGTGCCAGCACCTTCCAACAATCCACCTGGGGGTAACGAGGACGGGCGCCTTTCCCAGCCGGCGCCGGGGGCGCAGGAAGGGCGGGTGACACCCAGCCCCTACCTTTTCTTTGTCCACAACTATGAACAGCTCCACGTATCTCGTTTGATGTAGGACCGCTCTCTTTCTCTGTGGAGAAAAGTTTTAGACAACTTCAATTTTATTAATGTGAGCACAAACAAAAACCCCCACGACACTGTCACACTTCAGTGGACACGACCAGCGGCCTGAGCGCCGCACCCAAAGCACGCTGCGTCAAACCCAGGAAGCGTAATCCACTGCAATGACAATTCCTCTGTGTTTTACATTGAATTCAGCTGCGCAAGGATCTCCCGTGTTTCAAAAGTAAGGGACCTTTTTACTTCTCAGACAGGTTTCTTTGGAAAGACAGCATGTGTTTCTGCAAAGGAGCAGGAAGATACTAACAGGGAAACGCCAACAGCCTCAAAGCGAGACACAAGGTTTCCCGTCCTCCTGCTTTTACTGAAATTTTGTTCTTCAAACAAGGGGGATCTTCCCACCCAGCTGTCGTTCTGACAGTTAGAGGAATGGAATAAACACCACAGCGTTCTCCTGGCTTCTGCTGCAATAGTTCGTTACAGAGCCTCTCCAACGAGGGAGATGTTCCTGCCCTTAAAAGCCCCCAAACGCTCTGCCCATGAATCATCCAGGTGGCCACTCGGCTCGCACTGCTGCATGCAGCAGACGGAAGTTGCAACTGCTTTGTTGAAGCAACTGCGTTTTTCAGCAGCGTGGAAAGCCCTCTGAATCAGAAACCTTTAGGTATGTGTTAAACCCCAGGAAATCTGGTAAGCTGCTTCCATATTCTTAGCTGAACACCCGCAAAACGCATGACGGGACCGTGGAGGAGACACTCACTCGCAGCAGCTGAGTCACACTGGGATGGTGATTCTCCTCCGCGTGCTCCCTTCCGTGGCCAGCGGCCGTTACTCCACACATCGCGGGCTCTTTCTTCACGTTATCCAGACGATATAAAATGTGTTTAGAGCCCGAAGAGGAATCCAGGGGCTCAATTCCATACGTGATGTTCTCTACTGTCACCAAACCCCTAAAATACGGTAGTGAGAAATCCCTGCATTAAGCACAGAGGATCGTTTCCCAGATTTCCACAGCACAACAGTTATTCTCTGACAACTAAAGGCACGTCTACACCTCAGTGCTGGCGAACGGCACGCTGCACCTCCAAGGCTGAAAGCAGCCTGTCACTGGGCAGGGCCTTCACCAGCGCAGCAGATTAACACGTCTGTAAGCAAGGAAGTTACAGGCTTTAAGCAGAAATGCTTTAGTTTAATTATTATCACTAATTTGGTGTCTGACGTGGCACTGCAAAAAAAAAAAAAAAAATTAAAGTCCCAAAAGATACGGAAATTAGACCAAAGCAGAAAAAAGTTTCCATCAAATTTGATGTGCGTAAGCTTTAGGGCCGATTTTGTAAAATTTGCAGACTCGTGTTTGACTTTCCATTTTTGCACTATGTACAGTTCTTTGCACGGACCATCTATCCCAATTAGAAAATAAGCCACAATTTGCGTTAAAGAACGACTTTGTGTACTCTGATAACAAACTGCAACTTGCGCAATGGCATTTCAAATATCTGTTAACTACACGAATAAAAGACACCACAGAAAGACTGCACAAAGGCAGAACCACTGCAGCTGGGCCGCGGACAATGAATCCCCGCCTGGCTGGGCAGTAGTTAAAAACAGCAAGAATTCTGTTTCAGGTTCAGCGAGCACCAGACTCACGTGACAGCCGGGACACAAAAGACGAGCCGCGTTACCTGAGCCCCGAGCAAGTGCTGACAGCAACCACAGAGTCCAGGGCGCCCTCCACGTACCCCTGATAATGGCAGTGATCCTACACGGGAAAGCAAGGGCGCGTTACACGGACTCCTGTGTCACCTCTGGCTGTGGAAGTGCCCTGCCTGGCACGGGTACGCTCTGAGCTGAACTTACCACTCGCCTCTGATCTACAGGCGGCGCCGTCTGACGCCCCCCCAGCTCTGCACCCCCTTTGCTCACAGGCACCTCAGAACTCCTCGCCTGCCCTCGTGCCACGGGGACTGACGTGCAAGGGGCTAATCAAGGTGCTGGGGCACGGGGCTCCAACCGGATCCCCGTCTCCCTAACTCTGCCCAGCAGATGCCCTTCACAGCTTGACGGGGCCAGCGGTTCATGGCACGTTTCAGGTTAAAGACCCACTCCGTCGTTGCACCCGACGCCGCGGCCGGAGCCGGGCTGTTGTCACGGGCAAGCAGGGCTCTGAACCACTGGCCAGCAGCAGCGTTTCTTAACCCGACTGTAATCCATCCTACTCTCAATTTTGGTCCTCCACCCTGCCTCAAATATTTCAAGGCCAGCCCCTCCCTACAGATTTGGGCCAAATCTCTGTTCAGTTTTCTGGAGAACAGCCCCGCACGCTGGGCTTGTACGTGAGCTCTCTCCAGCAAGAAGGGGGCCAAGGCCTCATCACGTTCCTCACCAGCCCCGGCGAGACAGAAGATTTTGTTTTGTCCGCTGTATACACACATTTTGGAAACTAGGCAAGGGGGTAGAATGGGGCAAATACACTCCATCTTCCCTGGCGAGTGCAGTTTTGAACGTTACCACAGGGGTGAGGCAGATCAGGTCGCCTGCTTCAGCACGGAACACAGCAAATGCTGAAGGCACAGGCCAGTCCTTTGGGGCCACTGCAACTTCCATGACCTCGCACAGGAAAAGCATTTTTCCTTTTTGTCAATCACTTTTAACCAGGCAGTACGTACCCAGCTGACTCAGGTGCTCTATTTTTAAAAACAAGACCCCATGAATCATAAATGACTCACGCTTCCCTCTCAGAGGAACGCTGATACATTAGAGTGAAGCCATCAGATATACCCTCATGCTTTTTGTATCACACAAGCTGCTTTTTATATTTATTCTCCTGAAGCAATTAAATTTTCAAAGGCAACCTATTAGGCAGCCTGCTTGCACAGAACAAGAGGGCTGCGACCGCCTTTGCAGCGCGGTAACTCCCACGCCACGCAGGTAACACCCTTCTCAAAGTCTTCCAGACTTGATCTCGTCCATCCCTTCTAGTAATTCCCAGATTTCTGGACTAACGAACGGCCTGTCAACCCTCAAAAATTCTTAGAGCCACGAACAGCCAGCCTCGCACAACGGAAAAGATGGCTCAGCAGCTGACCGTTCGTTTTCCCTGGGGGACCGACCCGGGAGACCAGCGTGTGTGACAGCCGAAGCCAGAGGTGGGTCCCGGGGCCAGCCCGGCCCTGCCCCGCGCGCTCTGCTCCCGCCAGCGGCAAGGTCTGTGCTGCCCGGGACAGCACGGCTCAGACAACCACACACCTGACAGCTGCGAGGAGCATTTCCTTTTTAGAGGAGAGCGAGTAGCTGTTTAATTAATTAGACAGCAATCACCTCCTCCTCGGCCAGAACCAAGGCTCCTCTCCTCGTGCAGGGCGCACGGGGTCAGAGGGTGGCCCAGCGGAAAATCCAGCTTCTGGAACACGACTCCCTCACCCTGCAGGTGCTCAGGGTTCAAGTCACCTTCAGTAGGGGCATAAAAATAATCAAAAAATCATACCTGGACATCTGGATATTCAGATTGCAACTTTCCCTCCTTATTATAGGTATAAACTGTGAAATCTTTGGGCAGCAGTTCTCTGTAAGGAAAGGGGAGAGGGAATACAAGAGGAATTTCATTAAATGACCAGCGCTATAACAGGGCACTAAAGATGATCTTAATCAAAAGTGTCACAAATATATAAATTGCAATTAAATAAGGAAAAATTCAAAAGGAACACCCCGCTCACCCCCCAAAAAAAAATTAACAAAGAAATTGTGCATTTCCACACCAAAATCCAAGATATCAAAATGGTGGAACCCTTAATGAAATCAAATCAACCACTTCACCCTGGATAAGTAAAACAAGCATCAGAACCCATCAAATTCTGCTAAAAGCTTGCTTTCATGCAGAATTTTAAAAAAATATTTAAAAATCACAGCACTCAGCCTGCTGCGTGTGACTCCTCTTCCCCAGCACCCAGGAAGTCTCCCACGATCAAGGCTCCTGACCCACGCGGGTAAATCCCTTGATGCGGCCCAGCTGAATGTTTCTGAGGGTCAGGGGCTGGGCAAGCGGCAGCTAGAGATCCCCCCGGGGTTGTCACCTTTCAAGAGTTCTGTCTTTTTCCTCCCTTACGAGCGCAGTCTGAAGAAGCACTAGCCCGATAAATGATAACTTCCTGTTGCTGCAAGTAGCCCTTTGAAAATTAAACCCAAGACAGACAACATCTACACTGCCTGCAGGTGATGGGTATTAAGACCTCAGGTGTAAAGTCAGCTTCCTCACTTATTAGTATTTCTGTGCTATCGAGACAGGAAAAACCACCCCGAAACAATAAACAAAACACAGGAGAAAGCGAAAATATTTACTTAAAATATAGTTCACTTTGTTTATTTTTAGATGTGAATGGAGAGCGTCATTTCAGCAATTCCCCGGATCCCTTTGAGCAAACTGCTGCTTCCTTCACTGGAGGGGGAGCACCAGGGTTGCAGGAGTTCAACCAAATTTCTGGCTGATAGCCAAGACTCGGTGACTCAATCCACTCTCGCCGCCTCTCTCTGCGGATTTTGCAGAGCCAGCTTAGTGTAACTGCACTTCTCGTAAGGAGCCTCAAGAATGGGAACTCGCATGCTACCTGCCAGCTCGTTACTGGGGTGCAACAGATGGAATTTAATAATCTAGATTAATCACTTACTTGTTCTTTTCTAGGTGAATGGTGTATTCTTTTCCCTCTATCGCAAGAGCATACGACTCCTTGTCCTGAATATAAAGAAAAGTTGCATTTTACTTGTGAATTTTACTCATTCTCTGGATGTTTACTCAGCCTTTGGAATCAGCCAGGGTTTGGCAGCAGACCCTCTACCACAGCACCCACATCGGTCCCGGCCCCTCCGCAGCTCGGGGCTGGGCTGCACCCGCGGCCGCCTCAGACACAGGTACCGACAGGAGTGAAAGCACGACCTGGAGGGGTGCAGAGCGCTCGCTCTGGGCCGGCACCCCGAGGCGGGAGGGAGCGGGCTGCTCTGCTGAGCCCGCAGGCCGCCGCCGCAGGAACCTGCCCACGGCCACCCGGACACGGCTGCCACGTCCACAGGCTGCCGGCACCGAGCTGACAAACCTGCCCCTTAAACCTGCTACTGCACCAACCCAGGACTAACCGCGCGTGGGTGAGCCCAAAACCTATTTTATCATTGTCCCCACCTCCGGAACCTGGCAGCCCTTCCTGTGTGACTGGGGAAAAGTCACATGAAGGAAGCTATTTCAAAATAGCCTCGTGGTTTTCATATTCCTTGTTTCTAAGACGTCCACAGAAAACTCTTAGTTACAGCTGGAAAAGGACAACACAGGTTTATTCCTGAACACTCACAGTGAGGCAGTAGCTCACAGGGCTACAGGCAGCACCTCGGGCCCCCAAAGACCGAGCAGTGGGTGAGCTGAGCTGCCTCCCGCCGAGCGAACCACCACAGGGGCACCGGGCACCCGCTGCCACAGATGTTAAGTTCTGCCAGTGTCTGCAAGATCTGTGACTAAACACGCTTGGTCTAATCCAAATGCTTTGAAGTGTGCAGCCGTTAGCTACGTGGCTGGAAGGTACCGGTGGGGGCTGTCGGAGCCGAGCCCCTGCCCAAAGCGGGGCCAGCGACAGAGTTGGCCCCGGCTGCTCACCACCTCCTCCCGTCAGACCCCAGGCATCTCCCAGGAGAACGATTCCACCACCTCGCTGAAATTTGTTCCGGTGCTTAACCACCCTCATTATGCAATTTTTACACCCAGATCAAAAGCCCATTGAGGCAACTGTACCCTCCAGAGCAGGGAGGTATCTACCGTAGCCCAGGTAATGGACCTGCTGTGGGACGGATGCTTTTTGCTGCTAGGTGAGTCCCATCGTGTTCTGTGAGAATTCCGGGGGGGTTCGGGGTGCACCTCGTGAGGAACTAGATAAAAAACTGAAGGCATTTTTAAGACTGCCCAGTACCTGTACTGAGGAGACATTGGAAGCCTCTCGCCGTTCTCTTCCTAACCTCTGTGGGATTACAACTTCATAGGAAGACAACAGAGAAACCTGCTGGAAACCTAGAAAGCAGAACAGAAACACTGGCTGAAGAAAGCAAGCGCTCGGAGGATAAGGCACAAGGAAGAAAACGCTCTCTCAGGAAAAGCCCCCTCGGGAGGAAGGAGGCAGCCTGTGACTCCAGGTCCAGTCTCCAGCTTATCGCAGGCCCCTGAGGCTGGGCTGCACGTCTGGGGCTGCAGCACTGCCCGGGGCAGACCCCTCTGACGAGCTTGGCCTTTGAGAACCACCACAGCCCCTCGCTGCCAAGGCACCACACGTCTGGAGCTGGAACCCAGAGAAAGCCGAAGGCCCTGACGCGCAGAGCAAACCTCAGCGCAGAGCACGCTCGGACTGCCCCGAGAAAGGCCGGAGAAAACAACACACCAAGAGCAGAGGAGACCCCAGATTTTCCAGAAGGTTTCAAACCGAAAGCTTCGCATTTCAAGTCCTGTCTCACAAGCACCTATCTCACATGCCATCACCTCTCGCCAGCGGGAATCGGAGCAGTTGACAAAGCAGGTCAGCACCGACAGAACTTGTTCAAGGACACAGAAAGAGCATCAAAGCCGGGTGCCCTGGGCACAAAGCTGGAGCCGCACCAGCCTCTCTGGATGAGCTCCCGGGGGCTCCAGCAGTTCCTGCGCTTCCCGGCGGCACACGGAGCCAGCCCAGCCCAGCCTTACACCCTGGCCCTGCACGCCACGGCCAGACTTCAACACAAGGCCAGCACTGCTCGTTGTGTCCTCAGAGAGCTCTTAGGGACCTTAGAAAAACAAGCGAGGTGAAACAAACACATGCAACAAAGCAGCTTTTTGCAGATCACTTTATAAATTATTTGCATATGCAACATCAGACAGATCCTCTGACCCAAACAAAAGTCTATGGTCCAAGTTTTCTTCATAAGGCACCAGTTCTTGCAAGCAACTGTTCTATATCAACCGTGTAAACAATAACAACTTACACATGCAAACTACTTTTCCCGTCAAGGGCCGCTGCCTGCCTGTGCCTGGCTCGGGACCTGCTCCCCCGGGACGTGGGAGGTTGGTCGCCCAGGACTCTGGGCAGGATTAAGAGCAACAGATTTACTAGCTCATGGCAATGGAATCGGTGAGCTCATCGGAGGAGCCTGAGCTTCCCGACCCAAAGGCAGGGGGAAGGGAACAGTTATCCTCCTTGTCCCCACTTATCTCCAGAAACTATGGCCAGATCTGGGGGGGGTGAGGGAGCGTTTAGTTTCTGAGATCCTCCGCAGAGTCTCCGAGCGGGACCAAGGCACCACATTCATTTAGAAACCGGCCCCTTGGAGCACATCAAAACTCACACCGCGGCTCCGCAGGCAGCACGAGGGCATCTGCGTGCTCAAAGCCTGCTCCATCGTTTGGGAAAGGGGCAGGAGCCCCCACGCAGGCTTTAAACGCCGGGGGTTCCCCAAAAGCCTCCCCGAGCCAGCTCTGCTGAGCTGCAGCCACGTTCAGGTCCCTGCAGAGGCTTCTGCAGCCTCTTCCCGTCCCCAGCAGGAGCCGCTGCGCGGGCGCAACGCGACGAGCAGCACCCAGGCCGGCACGAACAGGCACCCCAGAAAGCGTCCCAAGGGAAAAGCATGTCCACTCCCGCGCTCGGTGTCCCTGAAGAGGAGCAAAAGCAGCGAGATCGCTTCCAGCTCGCTGCAGCGCGCAGGCACGGCCGCCTGGAGAGCAGGGATGGACCGATGGCCCATGCAGCAGTCCTGTCGGACGGGCACGGGCAGAGCCAGGCAGTAACAGTGCACAGAAGCTTCATTAATTACCGTGATTGGTGGAAAAAAGGTGTTGAAAAAGCAGAGGTAAACTCCCTGAAAACAGGCTCCCGGCAGTGCTGATGCCCCCTCGGCCTGGCCTGCACTCAGGGGAGGGAAGGGTGGCTGCCTCCCGGGTGAGGCACCGAAAGCGTTCTGCAGCAAACCACTGCTCTACATCTGCCATTTCCAAACACACGTTTCACTCGTATCCAGCCCCGAGCTCTTGCACGTCACTGCTCTGCACTTGCTACTTCCACACTGCCATCCAGAAGTGCCCCTGTTAGTGGGGGATGTGGCACTGTGACGTTTGGCCAGACTCAGGACACACACGCTACAGAAACAGCAGGGCACGGTTAATCTCGGCCGTGCTGGAAAGCAGCGTGCCCCCCCAAAAGCAGCTCGGAAGCAGAAGACAAAGGAGTGAATCATCAGACCAAGCCAGCAAAACTGGGAGGGATTTCTGGGAAGAGTGAAACTCCAAGAGGCTTCCTCTCAGAGGAACGGCACAAAAGGGTGCAATCTCCAACTCTGAATTCTCTGACAGTTCTCCCCCCACTCCGCCCTCCCTCCCTCCCTCCCTCCCTTCACTACTGCCAGTCTGGGAGGTGGTTTCAGGTACAAAGCCTTATTCTTCCCTTCACTGTGGGCACAACTCATTGGAGGAGGAGGAGGGGTGTTTGTCTTGATTAACAAAGTGCTTCCTACTAGGACAAGCTGAAACATAAGGGTAGGGAGGCACCACCTCACTTCCTCGGGGAACTAAGGAGAGAAAAGCAGCCTTCACGTTAAAAGTTCAAACTGAATGCAAATAGCCTTCCCTCTAACTTGCAGTTCTCTCTCCTCTTCTGGCAAAATCATCCTTCCTCTCCCCACGTTTCAGCACTGACAGAGGCGGGGTTGTCAGCAGGACACAACCGCTCCGCAGGGGCTGGAGGTGCAGCACAGCCCGTCACCGCCCGCGACACAACGCCCCTTCCCGCAGGTCTCCCCCTGGCACTGACCCTCACTTCACAAAGTTTCCATCCCGACTGCCCCACGCAATATTTCACGCATCGCTGGCAGCCCTCAAAGAGGGCACCAGACTAGTTCATCAAAAATCCAATGAAAGGGACAAGCGCAACGAAGCAGAAATCAGAGCACGCAAGAGACAACCCTGCTCCTAAATCCTCCTCGTAAAAGGGCTCGTTACAGGGGACAGGCCCTTCTCCTGCTGAGAAACACAAACCTCGAGAGCTACGTCCTTAATCCAGTAACACATGGGCCACCCCAAGTCCCCCCCGGCACCCAACGCTCAGACCCCATCCCACCCAGGGAAGAAAAACACATTCAACCCGACCTAATTAGCACAAGGCGGAATTCTCACGAGGACCAGGCGGTCTGCAGCCTTCGCAGCAGCCTGGAGAAACGCTGGGTTCCAGCACGCTGCGAGGGCGCTCGGGCACGGTCCTGCGGCCACCCGGCGTGGCGGTGCCGCCCTCCAGTCGAGGCGGTTATTATCCACGAGATCCATCCACGAATTTCAGTGCAAGGTGGAGGTGGTTTAATTCATAGCAACGACCGAAAGGCAGAAGTGACAGCAAAAACCCAGCCCAGACACTCAGCACTTTTCCACATAAGCTGTTTGAAGATACTTACACTGTCTTCCTAAGATACACTATGTTTTGTAGCTTCTTCTCCACCCCCTTTCGAGACACTTCACTGCGATATAAGTATGGTTCTCAAGCACAGTAGTTTGCAATAAATTTTTCAGTAACTTACAGGACTTCTCGTACTCGGGTGCTTCCTGCAGTGCCCAAGGCTGCTGCCGGAGTCGCACCACACGTCACCACTGACAACGCGCTCTTATCAGCCATCCTTGGGCGTAACACGAGTCGAGACTGTAGTCCCAAGGAGAAAAAAACAATTGCACCCACTGTATTTATCTTGTCTCATTAGAGACTGCCTTTAATTATCAAGCATTGAAGGCAACTAGGAAGATGTGAATCATCTTCCCCTCCCCGCCCCAAATCCACAGTAGGAACTCTGTGCGTGCTCCAGGGCGTGCGGGGGCTTGAAAACCATCGAAATGTGTTGTGGCCGTGGGGGTCTCCAGACACTGGGCCCGCGGTCGGGGTGCTCGCTCCCCACTCAGCAAAGGCCAAGCTGCATCGCCTGCCTTCAGAGACCTCAGCGAGCAGATGGCTGAGCAGCCCCGGAGACACGGCACACCGGTACACCCACCCGCACTGAACAGTCCACCCCGACTACCCGCTTTCACCGAAACTCCTTCCCAAGCCTACTAGGGTGAGGTCAATGATAAACTCTTCAATGGAAGAAGAAAAAAAAAAAAAAAAGAAACGGGAAAGTTTAGACTGTAACCTATTACACCACAAAACAAAGTAATTTCATAAAAACCAGCTCAGCAGCACATGAGCAGCTCATCGCTTGGGCTGCAGAAACCGCTAAGTAGGAACATGCACAAAACCACCCTCCCCACCCCGGGGAGGAGGAGGAGGAGGAGGAAGAGGAGTGGACTTGGAGACAAGGCTCCAAACCACCCCCGTGCAGGGCAGGGCCCGCAGCGTGCTGGGGCTGCCAGTGGGGCTCGGCAGCTGCTCTGAGCACCCCTCTGGGACCCCCCACTGCTGCCAGCACCACAGGTGATACCGGAGAGCACCATCCTGTACAATAAGCAAAACGCTAAAATTCCCCTGACGCTACCCAGAGTTGTTCACAGCTGCCCACCAGCGAAACCCTGAGAGAGGACACAGCACCGCCGTTTACTTGTAATTCTCTACTTCCATTTACTCAGTCCCTAGGTGAGAGTGGAAATAAAGCCAGGAAAAAAAGTCAGCACCACACAGAAGTAAGATATTGCCAATGTTCTCTTTGGATTTATCCCGTGCCTGCATCCACCCTGGCAATTTTAGGTACTCCACTATAAACGTAAAGGCTTGAGCAAAACCCTATTAATCCCAGAGCATCAGTTAGCAGCAATGAGTTTTAATCTATTAGCTGCGTGCGTGTCTGAGTCAAAAGATGCGCATTGCTAAAGCATTAAATACAGAAGGTCATTAAATTAACCGTTGTTGCAATCAATGACAATTGATGGATGAGGTCAGCCGCACCGGGTGGGCAGCAGACCGACCAGAACCCGTGCTGGGAGTCCAGGCAGCCCCCCCGGCCCAGGGCAGGGGCAGTTCCACCCCAAGTGCCCCCCACAGTGTCCCCAGCGCCCCGCGCGTTCCCCTCGCTGTGTCTGACACCGTCCCTCCAATCCCCAAATGGGGTGGACTCTTCCCTCCCCTTCTGTCCGGCTGCAAAGTTTTAGATTTCCGAAGCGTGCTGTCACACTCCCCTCCCCTTTCCTCGAGTAACACAATATTCAGTATTTCCTCGTGGAACCCATTTCTCAGATCCCCGAGTGTTCACGTTAGAGCCCACCTGTCCCGAAAAAGGATCCAAACAGGCCAGGCCCGCCCAGCGAGGCCCCCTTGGAGTGCCACTGCGTGTTTATGTATCTCCACGGGTCAATCTTTCTCCCATGACAGACAGCCCGGCTGACTCACTCGCCATTTAACCTGCTCCAACACTCATTTCCTTCCCTGCCAACATGCTCCTGCACCCCATTTTTCACCTCTCATAGTGCAGACGGTCATTTCCACCTCAGCAGAACACTCTGCACCCGTCCTCTCAGAGCCGCAGCCTTCTGCCGTCATTTCTCTCACGTGTCCACATCACCGGGGTTGCTGATCCTTCCTTTAAGGGCCCCACGGGGTGCAGGGCACCGACTCAAAGGTCAATGCGCATCCCCTGTACCCCACTCCCAAAATCACAAAGGACTTTGCCAAGCAGTATCTGTCTGAGGAGAAACGTGTGTGACCTGGCTTTCAGATGTCCTTCCAGAATGACACCTAACACCCACGACTTCTTTGGTGTCTTTCTTCAATCCATTACATACCAGGAAAAACACCTTTAGGTGCAGGCGACCCCTCCGCTGACAGCTGTAGTAAGATTTACTCTTTGGGTTACTGGAAACCAAAAACTCCTTGGCTTCTACTATGTAAATATTATCCAAGTCCACTTAAAAATATTTAGAGATTTATACAAAACACCAAGCTAACGAATCTGCTAATAGCAGGAGCACTTCCTACAAAGCCAACAGCTCCAGTTCCTCACAGACCTCAAAGGCCAAGGAGGGCCTTGGTGGTGCTGCTCCTCCTCCTGACTCTTCCCCCCGTCACCTCCCGCCCGGGCTCTAAATCTTCAGACCAAGCGGGTCTCCTTGTGTCACAGGAGGAAAAGATGACTGAGTATCACAGCAAGAGAAGGAAATTCATTGATTTATTGCTCACCTGGAATATTCCTTTAACATTAAAGCTGGCAAGAACAGTCCATGTAACTTCTCTCAGTATTTTACAGGGGGGGTTGGACGTTAATGAGGGCACTGAGCTCTTCTACAGCAATAGTTCCTAGAAAATTCTTACCTCCCTCTTGCTGAAATCCTGACCCATGCTGTAAGTGTTTCCTGTCTAGACTCTTACTGTTCCTGCTGCCCTTTCTAAGGCCACACTAATTCATCCACAAGACAACGGCCACTCTTGTTCCACAGAAAGGACGATCGCTCACGTTCTCTGGTACAGTCACAACGTCGTCTCCTCCCTGGAGCCCTCCTACAAGGAGAAGCAGAGCAAAGCCACGCAACCCTCTGGTGCAAGACGATTAATCTCACCGGGACCTTGCTCCTGGGGTCTCTGCCCTTGCACCCGCGACAGCCTTGCCCACGGAGAGCAGCTCCTCGAGCAGAGCCCGCTCCCTCCCTCCCGCCTCGCCAGCTGGGCAGGCGTCAGCTGGCCTCGCACAGCGGAGGCTCGTGGGAACGCTTCTCTTCGGAGACGTCGCTATCTTTAAATTCGGCCACCAAAGGAAACCACACAACACAAATTCAATCACAGAACTCGGTAGAGTTAAGCAAATAAACTTTTTTTTTTTTTAATTTTAGCTTGAGAAATGAGAATGGTCGAGACATGCAAAAGCTACAAGGCCATGTTTCAAACTTCCTTTTTCTGAAAACAAAGCACAAGAAGCAATATTAGCTACACTGAAATTTCTTTCCTCTTTTTGTTCTTCACATGGAGGAAATAACCACAAAAACCCTCTTTGCTCTGCTGAATGATTGTCCCAGATTTGTTGAAACATGGGTGAGGCAGTGCTGTTTTTCACAATTTGAACAAAGGAATTATCTTAACCAAACACTGCATCTCCCCAGAAACTGAAATTGAAGTGGTTAAACACTTTTAAAATTCCTTTAAGAACTGGTAAAGCATGGCTAGAACGCCCTGGCGAGTGCATGACATCAAGGATCAAGAAAGAGACCAAGCAGCGAAAACCACCGTCCTGACCTATGGCAATGCCAGATGGTTTCTTTATGAATTTATACAGCCAAATGCTGAGGCCTCTCCAGACACAAATAGGAAGGGAAAATCTACAGTACACAAATCCCTTAAGGCTACGCATCACTGTCTGATTACGTTAATTCAGGAATTTTCAATTAGTAGTTTCCGGCAACATCCCATTGCTGCCTCATATCCCTGTTCGTTGGGGAGTGTCCAAAGCACTTACATTCCAACCCAAAATTTGGAAGTTCCTGGATAAACCGACACAGGTGACTGGTTTCTCCCCGCTCCTTCACGCTCAGACCCGAGACAAAGACGGTCCATTAACTTTTATTGCAGATTTGGTGTTACTAGCCGGGACAGAGGTGTCCGACAGCAGAAACACCGCCAGCCAGCAGCAGTAACTCCCTGCGTCCTCCCACCCGCGGGTCGGAACTAAAATATTACTCCTCAAAACGCCGACCGGTCCGCTGGAAGCACAAGCACCCAACATCCCGGAGATGCGTCGCTGGAGCCTGCGCTCCCTGGCAGGGCAGTTCTAACACGCCGGGCCACCTCCGCAAGCCAACGGCCACCTTCAGAGCTCGGCTTTCGTCTCGCTCGCAGCCGCCAGCAACAACGCGCCAAGTGAGAGGCAGAGATTCGCAGCACGGAGTCCCTCAGGGAGAGATCCCCACCACAAGAGGACTGTTTCTCAGCATGAAGCATCAATACCAGTTTTAGAAAAGATTCCTCAGTTAGGAAGCCCTGACTATAAAACTGTGCATTCATGATAAACACAGGAGCTCAGCACAGCGCATATATCCCTTCAGGAGGGGGAAAACAACAACAGAGGAGACACTTCTGCCCATCTCGAATATATAACATCAGAATCAGCATCCTAAAAGCCCACGAAGAGAGCAGTTTCAATTCACGACCAGCCCATAGAGCCCGCACAGCGCCAGCTCGGTAGAAGCCCGCCGCGGGAGCGCGCTGCCCGCTCCCCGCCGCTGCCGGGCCCGAGCTCGGGCCCTGCTCGGACCGGGCAGCCGGCCGGGGTCCTGCCCCGCGCCCCGGCCCCGCGACGGCCGAGGCCGCCCAGACGGAGAGGGGGAAGGCACGGGTGCCTCCGCACGCCCCTGAAACGCGGCGGCGTCCTGCCAGCCCCGCACGGACACGGCGCGGCCGTACCCGGGACCCGCTCGCAGAAGGTTTCTGGGCGCCCCGCGAGCAGGCTGCCCAGGCCAGCACCGGCTTTACCGACCTTCCCGTACGCGGATTGTCACCGGCCCAGCGAGAGTCCGGAACCGATGCGGAGCGCCCGCTGCCCGGCGCGGGAGGGTGCGGAGCAGCGCCGGCATCGCCCGGGCGCCCGCGGGCAGGTGGAAGGGGGCGGCGAGTCGCCAGCCCAGGCCGCTGCTCGCGTCGGAGGGTCCGGACAAAGGCCCCGCCGTCCTCCGGGCCCCCGCAGCACCTCCGGCCGCACGCGGCGGCCCCGGGCTGTGCCGGCGCCCACAGCTCCGGGCACCTGTGACCCCGCGCCGCGACCGTGAGCCGCCAGCGCCGCCCGCGCAGGGGGATCCCCCGGCCCGCGGAGCCCCGCACACCGCGGGGCTGGACGGTGGGGCAGGACCGCGCCGCGCTGGCGAAGGGAAGGGGATGTCTCCCAGCCCACCCGCCGGGCCCCGGGGCCAGGCCGGGCCCCGGCAGCCCCGAGGGACGGGGGAGGGGGGGCGGCCAGACCCCCTCGGCTGCCCCCGGGCCTGGCCGGGCAGCCCGGGGTGAGGCGGAGGAGCCCGACCCCCGCGGAGGGGACGGGGCCCGGCCGCGCCGCCGGGAGGGAGGGAGGGAGGGAGGGGAGGGCGCCGGGCCCGGCCCGGCCGAAGGGAGGGAGCGGGGGCCGGCCGGGCCCGGGCCCGCCGCACTCACCCGCGCGGCCCGGCGCCCCGGGCGCGGCCAGCAGCAGGAGGCAGAGGCAGCTCCGCGCCGCCCGGGCCCAGGCCATGGCGCTCGGCGTCCGCATCGCCCCTCCCGGCTCGGGGCGCTGGGTCCGGCCGGCGGCCCGCGGCCTTATGGAGCCGGGCCGGGGCCTGCGCCGCGCCGCCCCCCCGCCGCCCCGGGGCGGGGCCGCTCCGCCCGCCCGCGGCCGAGGGGCCGCCCCGGCGCCGGGACCCCCGCACCGCCGGCGGCAGCGGCTCCCACCGAAAGCCCCTCACGCCAGCCGCGCCGGAGCCCACCCGAGACGCTCCATCGCGCGGCGGCCCGCGGGACGGGGGCTGAGCCGGGGCCGGCTGCGGGCCCCGTGGGGAACGCGGGAAGAGCCCCGGTGTCAGGAGAGCCCCGAGCGGCACCTCCTCAAGTGATCGGCCTGGAAGAAACCTGGCGTTAACGTTTCTGGTACTTTTTTAGAGAAAAACCAACCAAGGCCCGAGAGCAAACCTTGCTGAAGGGAACTGGGGTCGGCACTGACCACCGACACAACGACTCTTCTGGCCTTTCCATCCAAAACCCGCCACCCCCGGCCTGAACCGGCCGACAGGCAGCGCCCCGGGACACGGCTGAGAAGGGACAAACCCTCCGGAGGAGACGCCGTCACGGCTTTGTCCCCCGCTCCCGGCGTCCTGCGTGTTGCTGTGACCTGCCTCCGGGCAGCGTCCACCGACCCAATAAACACCCTCCAGGGCACCCCGGGGCGCTCGGCGCCTTCCTCCGGGACAAGGAGCAATAAACAACCTGTGACACACCAGTCACTCCCAGCGGCGGATGGAGAAGCACCCTCGTACTTCAGTGATAAGCAGCGGACGTGAGCCTACACAAAAAACATCCAGTTCACCAATGACTTCCTGGATACCGATGCCCTTTCTTGGTTTCCCGAGCATGGTACTTCACTGGGGTTTTTTGAGCATCCACGTTCTTTTCCCTAGGAAGTCACCTCTCGAACCCAACATGCCACAAAACACCCCAGCACAGATGCAGAGCCAGAGCTGCACCGAGGCCACAGACCCCCATGGGCACAGACAGCGCGGGGCGATGCCCCTTGGGCGCCGTCAGCCTCCGTGCACGCCCGACCCCTCACTCGCAGGGATCTGACCGACACCTACGATGTCTCAGAAATGGCTTTTGAATGCACACAGCGCAAAAGGTGCCATTAATAAACACGTAACAATCTGAGAAATTGGCACAAGTCT
Source organism: Athene noctua (assembly GCF_965140245.1). NCBI lineage: Eukaryota > Metazoa > Chordata > Aves > Strigiformes > Strigidae > Athene > Athene noctua. The sequence continues at coordinate 6,548,262 of NC_134064.1, read as the reverse complement.
TCCCCTTCTCCTTAACAATGATTTCTTGGAAGATTTTATACCGCTGTTGCTACGGTGAATGATTAAAGGGGAAAGAGTCATCTGTCCCTTCGCATTCCAAAACTCTGCATCCATTCTTGCAGGAGCTGTAGGAAGATGACCTGCAGCTCAGCTTTCCCCTCTCACAGCAACCAGAAAACCTCCTGTTCCCGCTGGAAGGAGGCGGCAGCTCAGCTCTATGAAGCCAGTTCTGTGTCTCCTAACAGACCAAACCCAGAGCTGGACGGGGAGCCAGCACACTAAACTGGGTGACACTGCAAGGTGAGACAGAGGTTTTTATTGCCGCCTGACGTTACAAACGACACAGAGGTTACATGTCTCCAGCTCTCGTGGAAGCTGCACATAGCTTTTGAGGCAGGTAATAGCCTGTGCCTCCCGTAAGCTGGGCGTTGCCCGAGGTGCAGGAGGCTTCCCTTGGATTGTGACAATATGGATCAAATACGGATACCTCTGTGCAAACACCACACAAATGTGAACCGTCCCACAGTTCTGCCTGAGGGGCACGAGATTCCCAGGTCTGGACATAGCAAGAGCCACATCCATGTCCCCTGACTTCTCCTGTCGCTCGCCACCACTACTGCAGCCTTGTAACACAAGGAACAGACGACAACACACCTCAAAGCTCCAGAAACAAACGAGAACTGAGGCCAGAGAGCTAGGACAGCTTCTGAACACGTGTTTTGGGTCAAATGCAAACCTGCCAGCTTCAGAAACAAAAAATCTGGAGAACTGCTCATCTGGTCAAGCAGTTGAAACACACCTGAACGGCCCCATCGGCAGAGCTGTGGCTCTGACACGGTGAAAGATGCTCTTGGAGAAGAACCAGGTGAGGCAAACCAATAAATCCTGGAGCCCCACAATGTCCTACGTCACAAATGAAACCTCAAAGGCAAGCACTGGGACTCGGGCCGTCAGCTGTCTTCAGCACAGACTTTATGACCAGAATAAGGCAAAGCAAGAAAACCCATTGCAAAAAGCCTTGGAGATTATTTCCTATTAAAATTAGGATGTTTCATTCTATCAGAGGTTTAAATAGGAGCAATACTCTCTTAAATAGGCATAAAAGCCTGAAACAGGAAATATCTCAGTGAACTTACTAAGAAAAAATGTACACAAATGGAAACCAAATACGTGTGCTGGACGTCTCGTTTCCACAGGCCGTTGGCAGGACGGTGAAGCCACGCGACGCGGCAGCTGCTCCGGCTGAGAGCTCCCGCTGACGGGGCTGGGGGGCAAAACGATGCAAAACCAACTATTTACCCCAAAGACAAAGTAGTATGCAGTGCGATAACAAAGTTTACGAGGTAGATGCTGAAAAGCACCTCACTCACGTCTGGGGATCTGGCGCTGCCAATCCCCTCCAGAGGCTTCAGAAGATTTTTAGGCTGGTTTGTGGAGGGAGCAAAGCAGCGTGGTCCGATGGATCAGGGCATAAATCTTGTACGTGTGGGTACTCGCAGAGCTCACGGACGCCCTGTGAGCTGAACAACGGGCTGTGGGTTAGCGAGCGCTGTGCTGGAGCAGACAGGGAGGGGATACGGAATGAACTCCCCAGACAACATCTGCTGTTTGTCAGTTATTTTCACAATTCTTTGTGATAAAGTTGTAGAATCAGCAAAAGAAATCTCTCAGAAATGCTCATGATGGGGCTGGCCATTACACTCCCTTTTCTCGGGAGGGCCAGGCAGTGCCTGGGCCAGGCGGGTGGGTGTACGGGCTCCAACTAAACTGGCTGAGCATGTAACAGCGGTTTTAAGTAGCAAAGTCAGATGTGTCATGTCCTCCCCCCAGCCTCAGTCCTGCTGGCTCCCACATCCTCTCCGAACTCCACATGCGCGGTGTTTGCTTCTAAGCACTGTAAATAAAACAGATTAAGGATTTTGGATGCAGCCAGGACTTCACTGACATCACCAGCAACACTCCAGCTGGCTTAGGAAGCAGAGTCGTTAACACCGCACCAGTGATTGCTGGCTGACAGCACCTGTGAATCCTGGTAATGGCTCTTCCCCCAAACACATTCTTATCAAATTACATGTTTTGCCTGGCTTCCAGCTGGAGTTAATGAACGCCACATACCTGTCTCAAATTGCGCTTGGCATTTCCAATCTAATGGCCTCAAGACACTGTGGGGGGGGATTAAGTGAGGTAGAAGAAAATGAGGCAGAAAAAAACCTGATGGAAACAGGCAGCAGCTTGTCCAGATGTAGAGAGCCAACACAGCAGGATCCCAGTCTCTAACCCTCTACTTTTATACAGCTGAGTGCTCCATTCTCTGCAATTAATCACCGAGTCTCAGACAGACAGACTCAGAGGTAGATCTCTCCAGCTCTCTGGGCATAACAGAGAAGGGCCAAGACTAGGCAAGGGGGTGTCCAGCACTAATCACTTTGTACAAGGGGCAGGGCAGTTTGGATAAAAAAAACCCTCTGCTACTTGACTATCCAGGCAGGACTAGCTCCTCCTCTGGGCAGGGAGATGGTCTAAACAACTCCTGAAATCCCTCCCATTTTCCTATTAATGGCAAATTTGCTCAGGGAGTCAAGTCCCATTTATTTCAGAAGAATTCCAGAGTCACACTTCAGGGAGCCCAAGGGAATAGACAGTTTTTCCCCATCCTGGATCTAAGCCCTCTCCAAGCAGCACTTGGCCGTGCAGCACCCTCCAGACCGCGACCTGCTGCTGCCTCTCACCTCCGAGAGCGTTCCCAGCCTCTTTGGGTGCCACCTTTTGCCCAGGAATTGACGTGGTGAAGTCTGAAACATCAGGCCCTAAAGCAAGAGTTTCATCTGCAGCCATTTCAAAGATGCTTTAGGCTGACAGAACGGTGTAAAACCTGAATAAAACGCACACTTGGTGTGATCTCTCCTCTGCCTTAGCACTGCAAACCAAACCCGCTGCCACCCAGCCCACGTGCTTTGCAACCTTTAAGCTATTTCTAAAGCCACTTGGAAGGTTCTTAATCATTAAAGACGGGCTTAATGAGACAGCTGCCCAGCACATCCAAGAGATTCCTGCTGCCAGTCAGAGGAAATCCGACTCGAGAGGTACCGCCCCAGCCCCACAACAGTCACCAGCCGCCAGGGAACGAGCCAAAGCCCCGGCGCCTTCAGGAAGGCGGTGCCTGCCCCCACCGGGCACACCGGGCTCCTCCAGCCTCATCCCGCGGGGAGCCGCTTGCCGAGACCCTCTCTCCCATCACCGGCACGGGGAGAAGCGGCTCCCCAGCCCCGCCGGAGCTGCGCCGGGGGCCGGGCGGCTGCCTCCGTGCCGGGCGAGGCCCCTCCCGCCCGGGGGGCCTCTCCCCGCCGCCGCCCCTCCTGAGGCGGCACAGGGGGCGCCCACCTCCGGGGAGGGATCCCCGGGGCGCGGGACGGGCTCGGGGCGCGCCCCAGGAACTCACGCCGAGCGCGGCAGCGCACGCGGCACACCCGTCTCCGCCGGGGGCCCGCCCCTCGCCTTCACCTATAGGCTGGCAGCCCTGCCCGGCAGCCAATCGCCTCCCTGTCTGGCCCGCACTTCCGCCCCGCCTCGTCGCAGCTTCTTCCGCCTTCGCTCTGACTGGCTGCGGGAGGCCGCTCCCCGCCCCCCGGGGAGTAACGGCGGGCGCCCATTGGCTTGGCGGCGCCGCGGCCCGGAAGTGGGGGCGGGCGCGGCGTTTCCTAGCAGCAGCGGGCGCCGCCATGGCGCCGCGGCGCGGCGGGCCGCTGGGCTACGCGCTGCTGTGCGGACAGGCCGCGCTGCTGCTGGGGAACCTGCTGCTGCTGCAGGGCGCGTCCCGCGGCCTCCCCCACAACGGCACCGACACCGAGGCGCCCGCGCCGGGGCCGCCCTCCGCCAACTGGGCCTACACCGACCCGCGGGCGCCGCTCGTCCTCTGCACCTACCTGTGAGGGCCGGGCCGGGGGGGGGGGGCGCGGCCTCCCCGCTGCCCCTCACCGCTCCGCTCCTTCCCCGCAGCCCCGAGGAGTTCGTGGAGTGCGAGGAGCCGGTGGACCACGGCGGGAACGCCACGGCGCAGCAGGAGCTGGGCCACGGCTGCGTGAAGGTGAGGGGCGGGCGGGGTGGGGGTAGGGGGCGGCTCGGCAGGGCCCGGCTGCCCGCGGCCCCCCCCGCGCCCCGCTGAGGGCCGGGCGCTGCCCGCAGTTCGGCGGACAGGCCCACGGCGAGGTGGATCACACCCGGGTGCAGTGCCGGGCGCTGGACGGCATCGAGTGCGCGGAGCCGCGGACCTTCCTGCGGGGCAGCCGGCCCTGCGTCAAGTAGGACGCGTTCTCCGGGGGCGGGAGGGCCCCTTCTCCCCTTCTCCCCTCACCCGACACCCCCCGCCGGCCCCTGCACCGCCCCCGGCCCCCGCGGGAGGGAGCCCCGCCGCCAGAAACGGGGCTCGGCCGGCGGGGGAAGCCGCCCCCCCCTGACGCGGCTGCCGGCGCTCCCGTTGCAGGTACACGGGACATTATTTTATAACCACTCTGCTCTACTCGTTTTTCCTGGGTTGCTTCGGAGTGGATCGGTTCTGCCTGGGCCATACCGGGACGGCTGTGGGGAAGCTGCTGACTCTCGGGGGACTGGGGATCTGGTGGTTCGTTGATCTGATCCTCCTCATCACCGGCGGGCTGATGCCCAGCGACGGCAGCAACTGGTGCACCGTGTACTGAGGGGGCAGAGCCCACCCCGGGGGGCTCCGCAGGACGGGGGGCGGCCGCCTCCGCGGCAGCAGCAGAACAGACTTCTGCCGTGCACAAGCGTGGATTTACAAAGCTGCAGCTTGACGTGCAGCAGTTACTCTTGTTAATGCCTCTGTACAAACCCTGGACACGAAACTGTTCGGTATATATTGCACTTGTTTGAAATAATCTGGATGTTCCCCCTCCCCAAGCGGTGACAGTTTAAGAAATCAGAACTTGCAGGCAGAGGTGGTCAAACAAATCTCAATAAAGTCGGGAAGGAGCCGACTCCACGCACTTTCAGTATGAGCAGAGCACACGTGGGCCGCGAGCGTGTGGTTTTGTGTCACTAGACTTTGCAAACCTTTATGGTCGAGTAACCCATCACAGTGTTACAGAGACTGCAGCAAAGCGATGAGCTCTAATTCTGCATTATTTGTTTCAAACCCCGTTGGCTGGCTGCAGGGGAAGCTGGGTTAGGTTTAGTAGAAGCGGCAGCCTTTGGAGAACGTCACTTTCTGCTCTTGCAGGCAGGGAAAGCCGCAGTGCAGCAAATAAAGTTACTGTTCAGGCCTTGAAAGAAGCGCTTCTGTCTGTTTATGTAACTCCCTGCCATGCTGGCATGACAGGAACATCAGCTGCAGGACGCTGCAACTGCTCCATAGTACGTGGGTTATTTTAAAATCACCAGTTTCTCCTCCTGCCCTTCACAGTCAAGTGCTTTTCAGAACCCTCCGGCGCTCCCACGGCAGCCGGTTGCGTTTCCCTTCCCTGCTGCCGCACAGTCGCGTTCTTTAAAACTTCCAAACTTCCTGGCTAACGGGAGGCTCGCTTCCCCTGGAGCTGGGGGAAGGGGCTGAGGGGCAGCTCCTGCCCGTGCGTGCGTTCTGGCTCCAGCCCCCGGCACCGGGTGCCTGCGGTACCGAAACAAGCAGGAGCTTCCAGCAGCACGCGCCCAAAAGAGGAAGCCCCACCAGCTGCAGTCTGAAAACTTAACAAGCTGAATAAAAACGGGAAAAGGAAGCTGCAGTCACAGCCAGAACCAGACACAAAATCCATTTATGCAAAAGTCCTGTCGCGTTTGACGTAAAATACAGCAAACACCGGCACTCTGCAAGCCTGGGACCCTCCTGCCGTTGCCATTTGGGCATCTCTGCCCCCGTGGAGCTGCAGCAGGGTTCAAGCCGTCCGGGAATTCCGCCTGTTCCAGTTTTGGTTTGTGGGTTATTGCAACAACTCCTCCTCTCCGGGGAATGGGGGTTCTGTCCCGTTTAGGTCACGAGTAATCTCCCTTTGGCAGCTCTGAAGAGGGCTCAGGGCCCCGGGGTGGGGGGAGGCCTCACAGTAAAACTGCCACATTCTTCAGACCAGTGGCACAACGGGGCTGCAAAGCCCACGGGGGGCGGAAAATTGTGCAGCGAGCCAGAAAGAAAACAAAAATAATAATCCCATGTGGAAAAGCTCATTGTCATTAACATCTCCCTGTACTCAGCCCGGCAGCTGCCAGCTAACGGCAGGACGTCAAATCCTCCGAGAGAGTTTTACTGGGACACAGTTACCCCCAGAAGGGCTCGAGATGAGCAAGAGCCGGAGCTGGTTTAACAGCAGCAGCAAAAAAATGAAACTGGCTCCTGGGGCCGGCCGGACGCAGAGCGCCTGGAGATGGAGCGTTTCTGCTCCAGCCTCGGGTTCCCGACCACGCGCACCCCCAGGAGCCGGGAATGCTGCTCGCCCTTAGTCTGTCCCCTCGTTTCCCAGCAGTGACAAACGAGATCAAAATCTTTTTCAAAGCAGAGGCCACGATGACCCTTTGCCCTCTGCTGAGTACTTTTCTCTGGGGAAGGTGGCTGGGGGGCTGGGGTGTATGCTGGGGTGTCACTGGGTGCTCCCCAGGCGGCTGCAGCTCCGTAGCGGGGGTCTCCAAGGGGCTCCAGCCCTAAACTGAGCCCAAGAGAGTCCAGGCAGGACTTGGGCAGCTCCGTGCAGCTTCCCCAGCACGTGCCATCGCTGCTCCCCTTGCACAGGGTCCCCCCAGCTGCTGCGCCCTGTCCCACTCCCCCCAGCAATCGTTACCCAAAACACACACTGCAAATAGAGCCTGGAAAAGCGCCTGGGATTGATTTCTTTATTTAAAAACAGGGAAAAAGGGCGTTCCATCTGCAGCCTGCAGCCAGCATTTACAGGCGGGGGGGGGGAAGCAAGTAACCAACGCCCCGGGTGTCACGGAGCATCGCCCACACGAGGCCCCCCGGCCCTAAGAGCACTTGAAATCCACCACCAGTGCTCGCAGACGGCCGAAACCGCCTGGGAATTTCCACAGAAAAGAGCAAACCCGTCTCTCACACCGCTCCTTCCACCCAAGATCCCTCGAACCCGCGCGTGTCCCTGGGCCAGCGGGAAACTCAAGGCACAGGGGGATGCTCCATCCCCACGCGGGAGAGCCGGGAGGCAAAGCAGAGGTGAAGGGACACCAGCCTGCTTTAAAAACCACCACAAAGCTCCACTGAGCTCTGGCTGCATCTGCCTGGTCCCTGGGGAGGGGAAATTCCTCCCCACCCCACCACCTGCACCACAGACGGGTCTGGAGCCCGGCTCGGCTTCAGCCCCGCATCCAGCCCTCGCGCCGTCCTGGGGCCGGGGAGGGTGGGAATGAGAAACAGGAATGTCGCAATAGCTCTGGAGCCACTGGTAGTTTCTCCTCCTGAATAATTAACCCTAATTGTGCAACGAGCGTCTGCTTTACCATCCCAGGCCCGAGGAAACTCTGCCATTACCAAGAACACAAACACTTGGTGCTCCACGGTTCTGAGGCCTTGCACAAAGTAACCATCATCCCTCCGACGTTCTCCAGAAACGAGGTCAGAGCGCCATCACCAAACGCTGTGACTCTGTGATTGATAGGCTTGCCAAATCACTGAAACGTTTCTGGAGCACCATGTTATGAGCCAAACAGCAAGTCAGCCTAAAAAAAAATTAAAATATTCCAAACACTAGTGCAAATAAAGCAAAAAAAAAAAAAAAAAAGGAACAGCATGATCTAGGTTTCTACAATTAAATAACAAATACTAACACTCACCCTGTACCGTCTGCATCGATTCCCACTCGTTTTCATAGTTTCAGTGTTCTCCACACCTCCACGCAACCCCCCTGAGCCACTCTAACCCCTGAATTTGGCCCAAGGCTGCACCAAGGCACCTTCAGCCGCGCCTGCCCGGCCCCAGCGCAGCAGGGCTGGAGGAGGAGCCCCTCCGAGGCGGGAGGGGATCGATGCAATTTTAATCTTGTTAAGATCCATTGGGTCAACCAACACCTCGGAGCTCAAGTGATAAAGCTCCGCTCGGTCCCAGGCCGAGCCTCAGCTAGGCTGAAGCACAACTGTCCAACAGCTGGAGACTTGGAAAGGGCAGGGACAAACCAGATTTTTTTTGCTCCTGGGGAGCACGTTGGGCTGATATTGCAGAGCAGAGAACACGTAATGACAAGAAAAAAGAAAAGAAAAAAAACAAACAGGTAACTAGTCCACAGTAAAGGGAAGCCTCGTAACTCCAGCCCACTCCCCGCGCTGCTGAGCCTGTGTCGGCCGGGGCACAGCTGAGATGGCAACGAGAATGCGCTAAAACACCCCGCGCAGCCCCTGGTGCTCCTGCAGGAGCTGATTTGGTTATGGAAATCACAAATTTGCTCTAAAAACTTCCACTCGTTTCATTCCAAGGCGGGCAGCAGGCGAGTGGGCTGGGCGAGCCTTCCCGGCTCCATCAGACACTCGGCTTGCGCTGCTTTTTGCTAAAAGCTCTTTGCCACCCGGGCAGGGCTTTGTGGTGCCCAGACGGACACAGTGCAAAGCCGACACCGTACCTGAGGATCCTCCCGTCGCCGGGAGCCACCGCGGCACCGGCCGCTCGCCCAGGCTCACGCTCAGAAAGTACCAACAAACCTCTCCGAGGGGCTGAGCAGGAGCCTGCCGGCGCCGGGGTCTAACACTGGCCACAGGTATAAAAAGGGTAATTAAAAGCCAGCAGAGCTGTCGATACACCACTGGTCAGGCAGCGTAAGGAGCTGATCTCCTCGGGAAAATGTCATCGAATGGGGGAGCCGCCGCGCGTCCCTCCTGCAGGCAGCTGCGGGCTGGCTCTGCCCGGCTCTGCCCAGCTGCCTGGGGAAGGCTGAGCAGCGTGAAAGGGGAGAAAAATGTTTTTTTCAAACACAAGAAAGGCCACACTCCCCTTCACGCCTCCGAGACCTCCCACTGCTTCCTCCAGGTTTTGGGGGAAATTATGCGGTTGCAGAAGAGGGTGCCCCCTCATCCGGGTCCGCTCTGCACAGCGAGCGATGGCAGCACGAGGTGCCCGCGGGTCGCCCTGCCTGGAGGCAGCTCCCAAAACACCGACCCCCCCAGGCAGAGTCCAGGCAGGAGCAGGCAGGGACCCCGGCCCCCGGCAGAGCGGGGCGCCGGGACGCGGGTCCAGGGAGCCCGTGGCGGGGGGGAGGGCGACAGCGGAGGGAAGGGGCCGCTTCACCCCCGCCGAGACGGGGCGAGCTCGGTCCGAGACCAACCGTCCGCCCCACGGGGACCCGGGGGGGCGGCTCGGCCCCCGGTCAGACGTCGGAGGTCCGGATGCTCTCATCGTCCAGGTCGAAGGCGAACGGCTTCTCCTTCAGGTGCTGCGGCTCCGACCTGTGCCGCACGCGCCTGCCCGGCGCCGCTCCGCCGTCGCGCTCCGGGAAGGCCGGAGCCAACACCGAGTCCCTCGTCGAGGCGGGCACCTCCCCCGGCACCGGCTGCCTCCCGCCCGCCTGCGGCACCGGCGTCCAGGGCTGCCAGGAGGAGGAGGACGGGGGGGCTCTGCACAGCGCTCTCCTCTCCTCCACCGCCTGCTTCTGCTGGGGGGGGCCCGAGGAGCCCCCGGGCTTGGCCAGGGAGGTGGATCTCATGAAGGACATTTCCTGCAAGGACAGACCCGGAGAGAGCGCTGGTTGGGGTCTGGGGACCAGGCCCAGGCCCTTTACGCGCTCTGCTGAGGGGGAAAAAAACCCCCTCAAACCCTAAGGAAACGAAGTCTGAATTAAACGGCCCTTTGCCATCAGTCAGGCTCTCGCTTGTGCCTCGGGGCAGAGCGGGGGTCACGCAGGCCCCGTTCAATGGCTGAATCTCACTTTTCCATCTTTTTCAAAGAAACTTCTGCAGCGAGTGGTAAACAAACCCTGAGAGGGCCGGGATCTCATCCCGGGAAGGAGCTATAACCGCGCAGCACAAACCGCTCAGTCCACCTCTCCTACACCGGCATCATCTTCATTGGACACTAAATAGGAAGCAAGAAGGACGTGACCTACCCTGGGGCGGAATTTCAGGGCCTGGACTGCCCCTGTGATTGCGCGGATCCAGCTGCGCATGTCCTCAGGGCTGTCTGCCTGCAAAACACCCAGACTTCGGTGAGACTTGCTGAGACTTCGCCTCCTGCAGCCCCCGCGGGTACCGCGGCCCCCGGGCGCTCCGGATCCTTCATCCCTGCTGAAAAATCACCGCAGCGCCGCCCGTTCCCCCACGGAGAGAACCGCTCCCCACACTGCAGCATTTTTGTATCAAGCACAGGTAAGGCATTTCAGGAAATAAAACTGTCGGGGTGTTACCAACCCTGCCCTGCGGAGGGTCGGGGTCTGCGCCCCGCCACCAGCCCGCCCGTCCCGAACCACCGAACTCCTGTGGCGCCCGCTGGCCGGGGGGCTGCCGGGGGGCTCCCCGGGAGCGCAGCTCCCACCAGCTGCCTCACCTGGATGTAGAAGGTCCTGGAGGTCGTTATGATTTCGAAGAGGTTGTCCCGCATCAGGAGGTCACTAGGAACAGCGAGAAAGAGACGGTCACTACCCACAAGTCAGTGTGGAAAGAAAAAAAAAAATTAAAAAAAAATCTGTGTTTACTGTCATTGCTAGAGTGTGCTGGGGAAAAGCGTCACGAAGGCCAACCCTGGGCCTCATCGGGATTTTGAGAAGGTGACTCCAGCTCCCCAGAGACCTTCAGCTAAACGCTCCAGCTCCTGCTGTCTGCAGGCGAGGCCCCTCCCCAGACCCAGAACCCATCTCCCCTACAGTTCATTCCAAATGTGAGCTATTGCTCATTGAGAATAAACAACGCAAAGGTGTAGTAATAAATCACATTTTTACTTTAGCTAAAGAGGTTTGTTTTCTTAGTTAATTTTTCATTGCAAGCCTTCAAGTTACTTTGATCTGATCAGCACTCGCTGCAGTAAGTTGTTCCCAAGACATCGTGTAGCCACCTGTGCCAGTTTAAGGAAAAACCCACGCAGGGCCTTGGGCAGCTTTATGAACCCTCTGTCCTTGTGGCATTTACTGCGCAGGGCCCCACAGGCCCAGTCTGCGGAGGTAAGAGCTGCAGGAGCAGCAGGCCCAGAGGCGGGGAGGGACAATGTCCGGCGTCCAGCCACACCTCCCCGGCCGCGCACGGAGCCAAAGGGGAAGAAATCTCTTAAAAGCAAAATAAAGAGGCGACGTTGGGGTTATGGGGCTCTGAAGGAAAAGCGAGTGGCAGCCCAGTCCCACTCCCACCCTCCTCGGGGGCTGCTCCCCGCCAGCAGCTCCCGGCAGCGAGACACGGACGGGAGCGTTACCCCGACTTGACCAGGCACTCGTGACTCTTGCAGACGTCCTTGAGGAGGATCGAGCGCAAGGGCTCCTTGTCCTGTGGAGACGAGAGGAGACGGCGATGGGCTCGGCCAGCCCCGGGGCTGGTGGTGCCAGGGTGTCCCTCCCATGGAGCCCCCCGGACCTCTCCGGGGAGCAGCCGGTGCCAGGCGGGGGCCAGGGGCCGCTCACCTGCTCACACTTGTAGTAGCTGATGGAAAATTCATCCAGGACGAAGAACCGGCGCTTCCAGCTCTTCCTCTGCACAAGGGAGGAGGAAACCGCTCGGTGCTGGGCGCCGGCGCTCTCCCCACGCCGTCGTGGTCCTGCACCCAGCGCACCCCTGCAGCAACCCCATCCCGGGGGGGGGACCCCGGCACTCACCACGTTCCCCTGTTTCACGCAGTAGCCGCTCTTGAGGACGGGGGGCCCGGCGGGAGGCTTGGTGGCCGAGGTGGGGATGTAGCTCTGTGAGCGCCGCAGCAGCGGGTGGGCGGCCACGTCGCTGCCCTCCCCTCCGTCCCCCCCATTCTGCAACCGGAGAGCACAGAGTTACCGGGAGCCGGGAGGGCGCAGGGAGGGGAATTCCCTGCTCAAAGGCAGGACACCCGAGCCGGCGGGAGAAGCAACCCGAAACAAGCCCCGAGTGCAGCGCTGCGAGCCCAGGGCTAACGGCAGCGCCTGGACATGAGCACGGGGACGGGCCAGAGCCCAGAGCTGGTTTTATCTCCTCGCATGCAGTTTTTCAGACCTCTGCTTCAGTGCTATTCACCCTTTCGGCATCCGCGTGTCAAAAACAACACTAAGAAATTGGAAAGGCTACAGAACAGCAACCTGAGGGCTGAAGAACATCCCCTGTAGCAGGAGAGTTAAAGGACCTTGGACCTCATCTGCCTGGTTTATCAAACACCGGCTGCACCACAGACCTTCTCGGGGGAAGCTCAAGGTACAAGGAGCCCTTTCACCTGGCAGAGGGACACAAAACAAAAACCACCAGCTGGGAGCTGGTGCCAGATGAACCCAACTGAGAAAGCAGAGATGCTTTCCAACCTGAGGCGGCTTATCAGGGGAATAAACTGCCCAGGAAAGCCATAAGTCTCCACTCTGTATTTTCTCAGCCAAAGAAAGAGACTGTCATGTTCGGAGCTCAGGTAGAAAAAAAAAACCAACGTACTTCCTCTGCCCCGAGTTGTCTCTCCCCAAGCGCAACACTCGCTGCTACAAGTGCGGCCGGGCTGCGCACGTGGCCGTGCACCCAGCACCCATCCCTGCGCCCAGCACCCATCCCCGCGCCCACGTGCCCCCTGCCCCGCTCCCACCTTCCCCCCCTCCCTCCTCCGCGCCTCGGCAGCTCCCTCCCTCCCTCCCTCCCCTCTCGGCAGCGCAGAGGACGGGTGAGATGAAACATCTGCGCCCATCTCCTTCCCCCGTCCCTCCAACCCCTTCCTCCAGCTCGGCGCTGAGGTTTGAGCATTGCCATGGCAGCCGGGGGGGCTCTGGCCACCACCAGCCTTATTTGGCACCCGCGCCGGTGCGGTTACCCAGCGGCCTGCCCGCGCGGCTCCTTCCAGCACCTTCGAGAGGCCACTCGGGTCCCTCCGGGACACATTTGCCTGTCCCCAAAGCGCCGCCCGTCCCCTCCGAGAGTGGCGGAGCAGAGCCCCGGCCCGGCCGGGGAGGGGAGGGGAAGCCACCCGCTCCCTCGCCCAGAGACGGGGACACTGATGCCACAGGGAGCGTCACCCCCAGAGCCAGGGGTCGGGTCTGGGGGCGCAGCCGGAGCGCGGGGCAGCACCAGCCGGCCGGGGCACCGTCAGGAAACCACGGACGCGCCCAGGAAGCTGCAGCGGAGAAATAGCCATTTCACACGGGGCAAGCGGCAAGAGCACGGAAAATTTTCCGGCAGCTGATGCACCAACTCTGAAAAACCCCCTCGGTGAAAGACAGAGACTGGGCGAGGGCTGAGGACGGAGCTCGGGGCTCTGGGGAGGCGGCGACAGGGGAGGAGAGGGAGGCAGAGTTGGGAGTCGGGAGGAAAGAGCAGATTTAACTCACTGAAACGAAAAAAGAAAAGTCCCAGGGCCGGTTGGCGACACTTGTTTGCAAACAGGCTGTCCCGGCCGTGCAACACATGGGTAGCGAAGTGGGGAGGCACAGCCCTCCCCTCCCCTCCCTGCCCTTCCCCACCCCACGCACGGGGCCGGGGGGGCAGCGGCATCGCGCAGGGCAGCGGCACCGGGGAGGGACGGCTGGAAGCCCCCACGCTGCTCTGCACCCCGACAAACCCCAACAAACCCCCCTGCACCTGACAAACCCCGCGGCCAGGGAAGCGTTAAAGCCCCTGCCAGTGAAAAACGGCTGCAATGATCTAATTCTCTGCTCTATTTTTAGCGCTGCCACCGATAAGAGCTGAAGTGAGACCCGCGCAGGATGCGCACCCGAAGGTGGGAGACGCCGACGGCCACGCGCCGAGGGAAGGGGGTGCAGAGCCACGGCAAGGGGTGTCGACCACCCCCACCGGGATGGGTCGGGCTCTCTGGGGGCAGCAACACGGGGTCCCTCTGCCCCGAGCACCTTGACGGGGGGTTTGGACCCGGGACGTGTGGGTGGACGGTGCGGGATGGAGGTGAGCGGGTTCGTACCCTCCTCTTCCTCCTCACACCCTCCTCGCATCACACTTCAGAGCGAGGGAGAGGAGAGGTGCTGCAGGGTGCTAAGTGCAGCTATTTATACACCCCTGAGTGGGAAGGGTTTGCAGGCACCAAGCCGGTTTCCAGAAATGAAACTGCAAACCAGCCTCCCCAGCAGCCCAAACCAGCAACTGCCTCCAGCCCCACGGACCTCCCTGGACCCCCAGACCCCCGCGCCAGCCCACGGGACACGTCCCCGAGCTCTGCTGCTCCCACACGCGGGTTAGAGCAGGGCAGAGCCCATCGCTGCTGCGTGTTAATGGAATTTCTCCCCCCCCCTGCACTGCTGAACGCCGGGGGCAGGAGGGTGCTAAAGCAAGAACAACACCCCGACACTCGCCTTCCCGGTGCCCTCCCTTCCTGAAGCAGAAATCTGAGCAGCGTTTGCAACAAGTGATTTGCAGACCCAGGTGGAGGCAGGAGGCCGCTCGCCCTTGCTGGCAGGGGCCAGGCACAAAACCTGCGGGCTGGGACCCACGAAGCCCGGCTCAGGTGCCGAAGGGCCCCAGCAGGGCTGTGGTGGGAACGCCCCCGCCCAGCTACGCACGGAGAGAGCTGCTGCCTCTTCTGCTTATCCCCCTTGGTTGCTGCTCTTAAACCACGGGGAACGGGGACACCGAAGCGGGGCGTTGATGTCGGAGGGATTTCACCCCCAGGATCTGGGGCGGTGTGTGGATCCTGCCAGCCCACCTGGTTGATGGAGATGGGCGTGTGGACCACCACCCCCCCGATGATCTCGGTTTTGTAGGCCACCTGGGGCTTCCTCTCCGGGGCCTGGGCCACCACGGGAGGCTTCGTGATCTCCGCGGCCGGTGGGACGCTGCCGCCCTTTGGCACCTGTGGGAGAAGGAAAGGGGTGAAGGGCACAGGCATCTCTGTCCTCCCAGCCTGAATGCGGCAATATCCCTTTAAAAAATAATAAATGAACAAGCCACCCCAATTAGGGAGGGTGTGGGCCCCACCCGGGCGGGTTGCAGAGGCACTGACATGGGAGATGAGAGGTGGTGAATAATTAAGCGTCAGCTCACAAGAGCCTGTGACTTGTCTCTGCAGCCCCACGCGTTTGTGGGACACTTGGTCCTTTAATTGTCCCCGCTCTACTTACAGCCAGGCTTAATGAGGAGCTTTCATCTGCCTCTAACGAGGCCGAGCTGCAGCGCGGATTCCAAGTTTTCCTCCCCCAGTCTGCACTTCCAGCCCTGCCAGGCCGTTTATCAGGGTCTCTGGCTCCAACCCACCCGCTGCCTCCCGCCCCAGAGCGCAGGGGGAGCCACCACGGCCCCCTCCCTGCAAACCGCGGCGGGCACCGGGCACCGGCCGCGCCGAGCGGGGCTCCCAGCTGCTCTCAAATCCCTGCTGAGGCAGACGGCTGGACCCGCGCTTAACCTGGGGCCCGGCTTAAGTCCTGGGGGGGCAGAGGTCTGCGCTGAGACCTCACAAACCCACGGGCAGGAGAGGAGGAAGGGCCAGGGACGAGATCCTGGTCACCCCAGAGCCACGCTGCCCGCACAGAGCCCCGGGTGCGATGGCTGTCGGGGCGGGCAGCGGCGGGCAGCAGCGGGCAGAGGGGCAGGCAGCGGCGGGCAGCGTGCTCAGGTGCCATCGTTTCCTGCTCCGGAGATGCTGCTGCCATGAGCGTGACCACGCCAGGCTCCTGCGCAGCCCCGCGCAGAGACCGGCACCGGCACTGCGGGTGAGGCCGAGGCGGGCGCGGGGCGAGGCCCAGGAGAGGCACAGGCTGCCCGGCCGGAGGAAAGGGTTTCACAACGCTGGGGGTGCGGGCAGCAGCGTGGGGGGAAGGTGCAGAGTCCTGGTGACGGTCACACACCTCCTGCCCTCAGCCCCTGGGCCTGGCTGCGAGGACAGCAGGAGGGTGAGGAAACACAGGAACTGATTTGCCAAGAGCAGAGAGAGGAGAAGTCGCTGTGAGAAGCAGAAGCTGAACCCGGTTCTCTGCCCCATCCTCCCCGTCCCCCCGCGGCGAGCACAGGCGATGCGCCCCACGCCCTGGAGCCCGGCGGGACCCCAAAAAGGCCAGAGGCTGGTCAGGGTCAAACGCTGCCGAAAGCCAGAACGTCTCCCTGTGCCTCTCCGCCCGCGCCGAGGGGACGGAGTCGAGCGGCCCAAGGACACCTGGGCACAAACAGGGAGCGTCGTCCCCAGCAGGAGCGGCGGTCCCTGAGCAGACGGGGACATGGGGCTGGGGACGGCTCCCACAGGACCTTCCCCAGGGGGCAGCCGGGCAGGGAGGGCGAAGACCCAGAAGCAAACAGCAGCAAAATAAATCCCAACCAGGAGAATCCGTGGGGATGCTGGAGGCAACGTCCCATCCGAGCCAGACCCCTGAGACGGGTCACTGCGCAGCTCCGGCCTCGCAGAGGGACGCCGGGCAAGGAGCAGCCGCGGTGGGGGGCACCGGGGGGGCGGTGGAGGGGGCGAGCACAGCAGGAGGGAAGCACAGCTCTGCTGGGAGCTCAGCGAGTGGCATCAAGGCAGGACGCAGCAACACCAGTGACAAACCTCGTGCCACCTACCGTGATCTTACTGGCCCGGTTCAGCGCCTCCACCCAGTCCTGCAGGTCCTTCTGGTCGCTGGCTTGTAGGAAATAGCGCTGGGATAGAGCATTGATGACTGCCAAAGAAGGGAACGAAGAGTTAGGGAACCCCGCTCAGCCCTTAGCCTTGGTAAAGCAAATTAAACAATAAATCAGCGCGACAAGCATCTCTCATCTCCCAGGCCCAGAGCGACCGGCAGAGTCATCTCGTAACCTCTCGCACGGAAAAGTGGCACGCAGAGGCTGGACACATCCTTGCCCCAAGCTTAGGGAGGGCAGGGCTGAAGCCGGGCTTAAACTAGGACTTAATCTAGACTCTTGCCGGGGCGTTTGAGGGCCCCTGGGGACTCCCTTCGCTCAGCGTTCGTGTTTTAACCGTCACCCGAAGCGCTGGTGCGAAGCCCCGCGTGCGGATGCGCCGTGAGCTCTGGTCTTTGTCCTGGGCCACGTCCCTTGCCCTGAAGTATCGCAAAGGCAACGCCGCTGCCTTGGGACGAGTGTGGGCTTGTGGTGCCATTTCTGTTGCTTTAAACCCGAGGTCAGGGCTCACACACGAGGCACGGAGGCAGCGCGGGTCAGGCTGAGGCCATGCGGGGTGGGGGAACCGGACAGGAAACCCCTTTCCCTGCGCCGGCGGGAGCAGCAGCTCAGCCGAGAAAGGGCAAAGCCCTGGGCTAGACGAGGCAGCGCAGCACAGCGGGACCCACGGGAAGGATTCAGGAGCAAAAGCTGTCACGGGGGGGACCCCCAGGGTCCGGCCTTCTCACCAGGCTCTGCCTGTGCGTCTCATGGGGGGGTCACAGTGTCAGGGCCACCACATGGGGCTGTGGCTCACACTAGCCCTGTGCTGGCCCTCTGGCACGATGTGCCAGGTGCTGGCAGCGTCCCCTTCCCTCCCTGACCCCAAGGACGCTGCAGGCAGGGTCTGTCCCGGGGGGGGGTCACGGGGGAGGCACCGAAGCTGCAGCCTCCCGCAGCAGAGCCCCGCCGGGGCCCCCTCGCTCACCAAAGCAGAACGGAGTTTTCGGCTTCTGTTTCGGGGTGGCGATGCTAACCTGGAACAGAGCAAGTACAGAAAAAATTCAAGGTAACAGCACAGACGGGGAGGGGAGCCGGAGCTGTTCCCCAAGCTCCAGCCCAGTCCACGCTCCCGGTTCCTCCGACACCGCAGCATGCGCGGGGGGTGGAGGAGCGAGCTGGCACCCCGGAGCCTCGTCACCCCGCGCCCAGCAGCCGCCCGGCCCGAGGGCGGCATCGTCCGTCCCCCCCGCCCTGCAACTACCCCCGTCTGCGAACGAGGCGGGGAGCTGGCTCCAGCCGGGGAAAATGAACGTGGCCGGCGGGCAGAGCCCGGTTCTTCCCGACGGGTTCCCCGTGCCGCCCGGGTGGAGCCCGGCCGCGCTCCCCCGCGAGCCCCCGGGCCCGGCCGGTACCGGCCCTTAACGCCGAGCCCCCGCGGCCACGGATGCGCCGTCCCGGGGAAGGTCAGAGCGGGGACGGGGCTCCCACCTCCCGCCGCCCCCCGGCGCTGTGAAGCTGAGCACGGAAAGCTGTCAGAGGCCTCCAAAACGCCGGGTTTCTGCTGGACTAACACAGTTGCTCTTGTCAGCAATTAAGAAAATCGAGGGAAAATAGCAGTGGTTTCTCCCTAAAGAGCAGGAATCATTTATATAAGAATAATATTCCCTGGGGCTCCAAGCACAGCATTCATGGAGTATTTATTCCGAAGGAGGCTTTCCTTCTTCGGAGCCAGACTATAATGTTTTAAATATGTTTTCTCAAGCAAACCTCCATTTTTCTGGCGTATTTACCGTTGGTAGTTAAAGCCGCTGGCATAACCCAGTCCTGCAGCTTGTGACCAAATGCTGTCCTACAGCAATTTTCATTTAGACTAAAACATATATAATTTATAAGCGAGGCTCTTTCTGAAATGGGGAAGGCTCAACCTCCCGGCGTTGCTTCATCTGCGCTTAATTTATAAATCATGATTCAGCAGGAACAGAGAGATCTGTCCAATTCTTTATCCAGCTCCCACCCGGGGCTGAGCCCCGCGCGGCGGCCGCAAGCCCCCCAGCCCCCAGCAGCAGCCGAGGGGCAGCTCTGCTCTCCGGCCACGGCCCCACACATTCCAGTCACCAGTCCTGCAACGGTTGCCACTTATTGGGCTCTTTTGCCTTCCCGTGGAAGCCGGATAATGCCATTAAGACACACCAAAGACCAAGTCTCCAGGAGGTCTCATCCTGTGGGGCGCTGCCCTCTAAGTGCAGGGGAGAGCTGCTGGTGCCCCCAAACCCATCACGAGAGGGACCTCGGGCCCGTCTCTGCCTCTCCATCATCAGAGGGTCTGACGAGAGGGACCCGCAGCCGCAGGCACCGTGCCGGGTTCCTGGGGACCGAGCGCCGGGGCGAGAGGGGCAGCGCGGGCCGGGGCTGCAGCACGCCGAGGCGACCGCAGCTCCGCGCCCCGTCACACCGACACCGCGCTCCCGTCCCCGCTCAGCACCGCGTCCTTCCTCCTGGCAGAGCAGTTCCTCTTCCTCCCGCGCCCCAACCCCGCCGCCCGCCTGCTTCGCGGGTGAAGGGACGCTCCCCCCTTCCCACAGACCCCGGGCCATCGCCCCTCCCGGGAGAGCCGCAGGGAGAAGGGGACAACAGGGAGCATCCATCCTCCCTCCACCCCGCCATTACCTTGGAGATGTAGGTCAGCTGCAGGGATCCGACAGCACCCGCCCCGATAGCCAGGTTCTGCAAAACATTTAACGAGCAATGGGAGTTAAACGACGGGGCAAAGGAGGGGAGCCAGGCCCTCACTCGAGGCTGCGGCCTCGGCCGCTCCCCTGCTCGGTGCTCCCGCTTCACCTCGCACCCACGGGCAGCCGGGACCGGCCGTGCTGGGCTCACCCCGGCCCCCTGCCCTCCTCAGCCCCGCTCCAAACTGTCCAGGCGGCAGCTCCTTGGGCACAGCTCACGGCGGGAGCTGCCCTGCTGGAGCTTGGTCACGGCCACGGGAGCCCCCGACAGACAAGCGATGCAGCAGGCAGCATCCTCCTCCGCTGGGGCAGCCCCGCGGGGAGCCCGGGATGTGCCCATGGAGCCGTTAACAACCCCAGGGATGGAACGTGCGGAGCGGGGAGCGGCGCGGGAGCCTACCTGGGGGTTGTCCATGTACCACAGGAGGCAGTTGGCCTGGGTGTCCAGGATGAAATACCTCCGCAGAAACTTGCCGCACGTCTCATTTTCTTCGATGTCCAGGAACCCGCAGATACGGTTCTGTCGATCCAAGTACGGCATGCCGGGCTCCTTCTGGCATCACCCTGCGGAGCGGGGACGGGCAGGGAGAGGTGGGTGCTCCGCTCCCGCAGCCCCAACCCCCCAGGGAGCTGCTCCTGCACCCCCGGGTGCCCCAACCCCTCGGCGCCAGACGTGCCGAGGTGCCAGCGCAGTCACCCGCTGGCGTCCGAGCTCACGAGGGGGAGAGGGAAGGGACAACCTGCCCAGGCTGGCCCAAACCAGCAGGTTAGCTGCCTCCCCTCGCTCAAAAATGAGGCATCTCCATACACGTGTTCCTCCCCGCGGAGACGCACGTCGCTCCCCAGCGCTGAGAGCCGCCAGCCCACCGCAGCCAGGGAGCTCGGAAGGTGCGAAAGCGCACGAGGCTCCAAGGAGGGGCTGGGGCTTCGCTCCTCGCCCGGCTCCCTCCTCCACATCACATCCCACAGCCGCTGCAGCTCCGATTTCCCAACCTGCCCAAACCTCCCGCTGCCTCTCCCAGCCTCCGCAGCCCACGGCTCAGCGCCCGAAAGCAAAGTCAAAGGGCTCCCGCCGCGCGTTCGCAGGGCGGGGAAGCTGCCAGACGCAGACGTCGCCCAGCGCGCCTGTGACGAGGTGGGTGTCAGCACCCGGCCCTGGGAGCGGGCGGGAGCGGGACCGAAACGGCTCAGCAAGGAACTGCAGGACTTCGGATAGCCGGGAGCTGCAGGTGGACTCAGTCTGCCCAACGAACGCTCGCTGGCCCCGCTCCGAGACCTCTCCTGGCACACGGCCACTGGCACGCCCTGGGGCAGCGACCGACCGATTCCGAGTGACAGCCCCAAACTGTCCCTGTCACAGCGGTGGTTTGTGTCCCACCGAGCTGCCCTCCAAGAGCTTGGCAACGCAGAGCAGCCCCGTGCCACAGCTCGGCCCACAGAGGGGACAAAGTAGCCACAAAGGGTTTGACGCGAGACACCAGGTCCCTGGGAACCGTAACAAAAAATAATCCCGAAGCAGGCTGCGCGCTAGAGAGAGCCCGAGCACACTCCCAGGAAATGGAAAACAATCTGCAACTCCAGCAGAAAATCTGTGCAGCCAGGATGCCGAGTCAGCAGGGAAAACAATGACCCATCGCCGCGGGGCCAAGCCGTGTCACCAGCTCTGCCGCGGGCACGGACCCTCCCCGGCCGCTGCCCCCCCGCCGGGGCGGGCCCGGGGGTCCCCTCCGAGCTCCCTCGGCCACAGCAGCCGGGGCTGGTGGCACCGCGGCTGCACCGGCACTTCCAGCCCCGCGCCGGAGCCAGAGCAGCACCGAGAGCCGCGGGGGGGGACACCCCCGCCCGGGCAGGGTCCCCTCGCCACGGCTCAGGGATGGAAGCGGCCGTTACCTAAAGGACACGAGCTGAACCCGGTGAGGTCTGTCCGGTGGAAGAGGGGTGACACGCGCAGGTGCCGGCAGCGGAGGCTGCACAAATAGAAGATCTCATGCAGAAAAGGAGGAAATACTATTTTTGAGCTGAAGAGCTGCAGGGGAGAGGGGCCCTGAGCAGCGAGCGTTGTGCAAGAGTTGTGGTGCAGCTGCAAAGGTAGAGGCGGTAGAAAACAGTCAACCTGCTGTCAGGATCTCGGAGTTTATCATCACCAGCGTTTCAGAGATGGGTATCAGGGTTTGCTAGGAGGGAAATCGTGCTGCCTTGGCAGAGGAGATTGTTTTAAAGCAACACGCTTGCCCTGATGCAAGGGTTATGTGGGCACTGCACATTTCACTGCTTTTTTGTGGGGTTATTTTTGTGGGTGGGGGGAAGCACACCGAAAGCAGATTCCCAAGCGCCTTCAACCATACCAACACGTTCAGACCAGGCCTCAGAAACTCTCTCTTCCTCCTGCTGGTAATAAAAGCCCAGAGATTCCCGCTTACGAGGGGGGTGAGAAAGAGCCGAGGGTGCTGCCGGCACCGGGATGAGCCCCGGCCCTCGGGGCTGCGGTGCCAAACCACGGGACACCTCCAGGGACCCCCTGCGTCCCCCTCCCATCCTTAATTACACGGGCTGGGCTGAAAGCCCACAAACCAGCTCAATCTCCTGCGCGAGCTGACCTCAGATTGCACTTGGATATGCAAAAACCTCTGGGCAGAGGAGACTGTGATTGCTCCAAACCGCCCTCCAGACCGTGCTCCCCCCAGCCCGGCTCCTGTCCCCTCACCTCCCACCGCCCGCAGGACACCGACTGGCCGCCTCCTTGCAGCACTTTTCCATAGGAAAAGGATAAAAGCAGCATCTGCAGCTCCACCAGCATGTGGGTATTTTGTTCCCCTGCTCAGGAACTCGGGGAGGGCCAGGAAATGCTGTTTGCACCAAACGTTTACTATTTATACAGCACTTTGTAAACTCCAAATCGTAAATATTTCCATGCGAGACCCAAGCTGATGGAATGACACAAAACTAAACCTGAGGGGAAGAGCCAGGACCTCACAGAAAACCAGCATCATTTAAAAGCGCAGGTGAGTCCCCGAGGGCCTCGCGGTGAGGGGCAGCCGCAGACAACGTCCCTTATGGAAAGGGGACGGGCGCCAGCGCGGCACCGGGCGCGGGAAGCGGCGAGTTACGGGCGATGCCAACGCCTGGTTGGTGGGGCCTGATCTCCCACCCAACAACCCCCTGGCGCCCCGGGCATGGCCCCGCAGCGGGCCCTCGGGACCCCGCTTGTGAACGGACACCCTTTCCCGGCGGAGCCCATCGGAGCCTGCCGGGACTCTCCCCACCCCTGAAGCACCAGATTTCCCATCTCCTTCCGTCGTAACATCCCCCCGAAACCAGGACACCGCTGTCCCAGCCCAGTTCAGGACACGAAGGAGCAATTAACTGAGCCCTAGAGGGTCCGCAGCCGCAACGCGCCCCCCGCCTGCGGGGACACGGAGCGCGGCCGCGGGAGGGGCCGGGACCGTCCGAGCCGCGGCCCCCCCGGTCACCGCGGGCCAAAGGCCCCGCGTGCAGCCGCACCCCCGAAGTTTCCAGGAAGCGGCCGCGGCCGCCAGCGCTCCGCCACGGCCCCGGGACCGGCCGAGGCAAGGGCCGAGCTGACCCTGGCGCCCAGCACGGCCCCTGGCACCTGCATCCTCCCCCTCCTCCTCCTCCTCGCCCCCCCTCAGGCCCGGCTGCCCGAGCCGGTGCTGCCGGGGGCTCAGACGGGTCCCGGTCCCGGTGCCCGGGCAGCCCCGACGTGCCCCGTCGGCGCAGGGCGATGGCTCCAGCGCTGCTCCTGCTGCCGGCGCGGGCAGAGCCCGGCAGCCAACTCCTGCTAATTCCGGCCGTTTGCCTTAATGAAATAATTAACCTGCTGAAAGGCGGCCGGGGAGCTCCGCGGGTACACCTCTCGTCTCAGCAGTCGCGGGGGGGAACACCCGCACTCTGAGTAGCTGCAGAACCCAAATCCTCCCCCCCGCACATCTCCCACCAATCCCACAGACCCAAGGCTCCCCGATCCCCCCCAGGGATCCCCCCCCGGCAGGAGCAGCCCCCGCTCCCTCCAGCCCCCCCAGCCCCAACGTGCGGAGCCGACCCGCATCGGGGGCGGGGGGATCCTTCCCCCCCGCTCCCCCCCGCGCCACGGATGCTCCCGAGTGCTGAGGCAGCACTTTCTGCCCCATCCCCGCCCCGACGGACCGGCCCCACGGCCGCTGCCTCCCCCCACTCGGGGCCGCCCCCCCCAGCCCGCTCCCGGCGCCGGGGGCTGGGGGGGGGGCACGGAAGGGGAAACCCCCTCTCGGGGTGGGGTGCGGGTCCTGCCCGCACTGGGCTGGAGGGAGGATGGGGATGGGGCAGCCAGGGCTCCCCCCCCGCCCCGCGGGGCCCCCGAGGGGCAGCGCTGCCCGGGGGGGCTCCGCGGGCCCCCGACACTCACCCCGCGGCGTCCCTGGGCTGCGCGGGCCGCGCATGGCCGGCGGGGGGGGACGGGGGGTGCCCCTGGCTCCGCCGTCGCTTCTTTCCGGGTTAATTACGTCTCCATTAGCAAACCCGGCCCCGGATGTGAGTGCCGGCAGCGGGGGCGGCTCCGCGGGGCGGGGGGTGTTCCCGCGGGGCGGGGGGGGGTCCTGTCCCGGGTGTCCCCCCGCCACGTCCCGTCTCCCCCCTCCACGCACCTGCAGCGGGGCCGGCTCTGCCCGCGCAGCCTCGGGGGGGGCCCCGCTGCGGGGTTGGGGCCAGCCCGGTCCCGGCCCCGCCGACGGGTTTGCACCCCCGCCGCGGGGTGGGAGAACCCCCCCGAGAGCCCCTGCCCGGCCCTGGGCGCGGGTCGTCCCCGTCCCCCCCCCACGACAGAAGCCCGCCCCGTGGATCCGCAGCCCCCGGACGGCTCCTGCGCCAGCGCCGGGACTCTCCAGCAGCTTCCCAGCCCCGTCCTGCGGGTCCGGGGGGGCGGCTGCACCCCCGGCGGGGAACTGCCCCCCCCGGGACCAGGGACCCTCCCCGAGTCCCTGCGCAGGGCCGGAGCCAGAGCGCAGCCCGAGGGGCTCAGAACAGCGGGTGGGTTCCCCCGCAGGTCCCAGGGCTTCCAGACCCGGGGGGGGCATCGTCACGGCTTTAGAAAACCTTTCCCCCCTCCCTTGGCCTTATTCCGGCCTGTGATGGCAAATGCAGCCCCTGAGCAGGCGCAGCGGGGGGGGGGGGAGCAGCGTGTGCCCCTCGGGCGGCGGCCTCAGACCCGCCACCACCATCTCCGTCGGCATCGGACCCTCCGACCCAACACACGTGGGGCGGTTTGGGGGCTCAGACCTTCCCACGCCAGCCCGAGGGTGCGCCCGGGTCGCCCCTTGCGCAGACTCGCAGAGTTCAGGCTGGAGGATGAGCCCCAGGACCCCACGAAACCGCCTGTGGGGGCACCGACAGCGGCGCGGGGGGCAGAGCGGGCGCCCGGTGGGGCTGGCATGTGCCCTCGCAGGGCAGGAGGGAGAACCCCACCGCGGAACACAGCGGCCACAGCGGCGCCCGACCCCCAAAGCGCTGCCAACACCCTCGAGTGAGCCCTGAAATCTGTCAGGTTCTTTGTGTGCTGCAGCGCCGGCGGTGCCTCCTCACCCGAGAACCCCGCGAAAACGAAGCCCGACGTTAATTGTTATTGGAGCGAGCAGAGCGCGGGCAGCAGCGGGTCCCTGTCCCCCTCGGTGACACGGCCCCGGGGCCTTTGCTGGCCTCGTGCACCTCCCGCAGGGTGCCGGGGGGAAGCTGCTCCCCGCTCTACAGCCGAGGGCGATCAGACGTGTGCGGAGCTCGCAGGCGCTGCCTGGTCACCCAGAAAACCTCAACCCGCCGGGCGTTAGCGCATCGCCTGAGCCGTCACCCACACGTGGAAGGTCCCTCCCTGGCCACAGAGGGTCAGGGGTGCTGCCACCCCCCGGGACTGGCTCTGCATGGCCTCCCCTGGAGACATCACCAGCTCTGACCCCAACCTCCAGCTCTGGGCCCCGCGCCGCGGGTCTGTCGGGGAGGTCCTTCCCTTTATCATTTTAAGGCAAAACTCTACTTTTGAGGGTCCAGTGCATTTGAAGATTACTTTTTTCCCCCCGAGCAATGGCACGCTGTTCAGCACTTGCTGTACCAAGTGTTGTTAAGCAAACGCGTTGCCTCAACCCCCAGGGTTTCCTATAGCCTCGGTCATTTTTAGAACAGAGGTTCTTTTCCCCGTCCATGTTGCAGAAGGTTGCCCAAACGCTGCTGCTGAAACCACGTGTGTTCATTTCTGTGTGACTCCGCCGCGGGCCCCTGTCACCGCCCCAGGGCTGACGAAACCACAGTCTGTCATGGCGAGAGCAGCCGCCAGCCCCGCGCCGGGCACACGGCGCGCGGCCCCCCGGGCCTTGGGGGGTTTGTGGGGGTGTGGGTGGGGATGAGCCGCCCCGCTTGGGCCCCGGCTCCTGCAGGAGCATCACTTGGGAAAGCTGCTGCTGCAGTTCAGGTGGATTTGGGGGCTCGCCCCCCCGCGCTGCCCAGGACGCTGTGGGCTCCCCGTGGCCGCGCCTCGGGAAGTCCCGGCTTTCCCCGCTGAGCAGCGTCTGGCCCTGAAAAACTTTCTCCCAGCGCGAGCGAAACCGACCCCGGTGCTGCCGGCCCCGCCGAGGGCGCACGGGGAGCTTTGCTCTCACGGGCTCCGTGCAAGTGGTGCTCTCCCAGCAGTTTGCACAAGGGGTTATTATTTTCGCAGAAATTTCCTGCTGGGCCCTGCTGGGGTCGCTCACCCCCTCTATCCCCGCTCAAAGCACATCAAATAAATGCACCGTCCAGCGGCTGCTCTCCGCGCTGCTGCCGGTGTCAGAGGAGCAGTTTCCCTCCCTGCTCTCATCCCTCCACGGTTTCCCCGTTGGGGGACAGGCCCCCCCCCACGCCCTGCCAGAAGCTGCAGCCCAAACC
The DNA here is from genome assembly GCF_965140245.1 of Athene noctua. Taxonomy (NCBI): domain Eukaryota; kingdom Metazoa; phylum Chordata; class Aves; order Strigiformes; family Strigidae; genus Athene; species Athene noctua. The sequence continues at coordinate 6,522,025 of NC_134064.1, read as the reverse complement.
GTGTCATTTATTAATAACGTCAGGAGAAAAGCAGAGATGACCTCCCTCTGCACCCCCCCTGCCAGCGCTCCCGGCGAGCCCCGACAGGACCGTGTGTAGCTGCGTCCCGATACCCCCGGGTGACTCCAGCCTGGGTGCCCGGTTTGTGTCTGACAGCAGGATTTCGGCGTTGCCCCTCATGTACCTTGTCAGAGACAGGTCATTCCTCGGGGCAGCTGGTGCCTTGTCCCTCGCACTGCCTCCCCGTGCACTCGGGGGGCTGCAGACCGTAAAGCCCCCCCTCGCCTGGCTGCAGACGCTGATGGGGCCGGAGTCGGTGTCAGGGCCTCCCCGCAGAGCTTGTGAAGGTGCTGTAAGAGAAGCAAAACTCAAAGCATGAAAAACCACCAGCTGTGGCAATGCAGGCCACAGCAGCTGGGTTAGACTTAGAGTTTAAAAAAAAAAGGCAAACAATGAGGAAACAAGGAGGTTGGAAAAGCAACTTTCCTGCCTCAGATCAGGGGTGGCCGCTCGCTGGAGCCCCGTCCAGGCAGCTCGGGAGGGCTCGGCGGTGGATGCCACCAGCCCGCCGCGGCGTTTGCCCGCTCCCCCGGCGCAGGGAGCAGCGCCCGGGCGCCAGGACGCGGGTGTGACAGCAGAGGGGACGTGCAGAGCGTTGGACCCAGGATTCGGCACAGCCTCACCCCCACCCCCCGTCCCCCCACGTGTGTCCTCCCCTCCGTGCTGCCGGCTGCGCCGCCGCCCTCCCGCGCCGCGCTCTGCCACCCCCCGCCCTTTCCCCCCTCCCCACCCCTGCCCGCTTTGCTAAACTGTTCCGCCGAGTATTTTTATAGCGGAGCATCTCCCGCAGAGCTTGTGACCTGCACCCGGGCCTGGGCCTGGAGCAGCTCCGTCTTCTACGGGCGCAGTCACATGGCAGCTGGTCACGCTGCTGCTTTCCGTCATCCCGAGAGCCTTGGAGTTCTCCTCCGTGTTTTTCAGTGTTTTGCTGCTGCAGCCTGCCCCGGGGTGCGAGCAGCCCCTGAGCTCACATGAGCAGCCGTGGGGGCATGGGGGGACCCAGGGCAGGGCACTCTCTGCCCCAGGGCCTTTGGGGGTCCCAGCAGCAGCCAGGCTCTCGCAGGGAAACGTCCTTGTGTGTCCAGGGGAATTCTGGAGCGGGGCCCACAGCAGACACAGAACAAGCTGCTTCCCAGCAGCCAAACACCCCCCTCGGCTGGGGTTAACCCTCACAAGGCTCGATACCCACATTCTCCAGGACTTGTGGCCCTTCCCCTCCAGCACTCACCGAGGTCTCTGTTTCAGGAGCATCCTGCAGCAGGGAGTTCCACAGCTGGATCCAAGCATGCTGAATTATTTCTTCCTCTGCTCAGACTTGCTCTTTTCGGTTTCAGTACCTGTTCCCTTTTTTCTTGCGTTATGACTAAGGGAAACTCCTGGCAGGTTGCTTTGCTGGAGGAGCAGTGGCTGGGTTTGCAGTCAGCACTTTGCTGACATGCCCTGCGTTACATTTCTTGCAGTCAAACTCCCATTCTCCCTCCGACACGCCCGGCCATCCTTCTTTCTCCTCCCTTCACCATTCCCCTTTCTTCTCATTCTCACTCACTCCCTTTCACTGTTCTCCCTCACAAAACAAAGCAGCACCGGGCACCCCTGGGGTCCCTCCAGCAGAGCTTTCAGCGAGCAGAGCGCGGGCGGGCGTCCGCTCGGCTCGGTGCGATGCTTTCACCCTCCTAAGCATCAAATATTGGAGAGAACCGGGAAAGCGGCTGGCCTGCCTGCCCCTGGGTCCCGCAGTGCCACCGGTGCCGTGGCAGCTTTGTTCTTATCCCAACATCCAGCGGAGTTTCCCATTGGGCAGCTCAGCCCGAGTCCCCCGTGTCCTGCATCCTCCCCAGCCACCCCGCACGTTCATCCCCTCCGCACCTCGCCCAGGCATCGCTTCTCTTCTCTTTCGACTGCAAACTGCCCCGGGCCAGGCCCCCGTGCCGGCATTAGACCAGCCCGGGGGGCTGGCCTGCAGCGGGACTTCTCCATAAAATCACACTTCAGAGGGTGATAACAAGGGGCACCCGCGGGACACAGCCCGCGGGGGGGTCAGAGGGAAGTCCTGCGGGAAAGAGGGAAAGCAAGAGCTCCCGGAGGTGGTGGTGATGGCCGGGGGGTGAATCAGTCCCCCCAAGGTTTGATGTCTCTGCGGCTGCAGACACAAGCGCTGCTTGTCCGGGAACAAACCCACCCCCCCGCGCAGCGTGCCCGGGGCTCTCTGCGGGGGCTGGCGGGTCCGGGGGGACAGCAAAGAGCTGCGCCGCATGGGCTCAGCCAATATTTCACCCCAAATATATCTAGAGTCTGTCCAGGCCCGTGTCTTTGCAGCCGCGGGAGGGAAGCAGCTGCTCCCCGCAGCCGTGAATCTCAGAGCAAAGCGGCCCAGAAGCATCTCTGTCGGGGCTGGGGGCTGGGGGGGGTCTGCCCCAGGCCCCCGGGCTCTGTCTGGCTGCGCTCGGGTGAGCTCCCGCTCCCGCAAGAAGCCAGGTGAGCGCGGGCAGGGTTACGGTTTTGCTGTAAATGAGAAGCGGTGGCTGCCAGCGCGGGTTTGATGTGCAGCGTTTATTTGAGTGGTGGCGGCTCGGCCTCTCCCGCGCTCTAAGCAGAGAGCAAACCCCGCGGCCGCCGTCCCGCGCCGTCCCTAGGCTACCGCAGCAAGCAGCTACCCCCGGCCGGCCGCCCCTCGCCCGGGGCCCTCACGGCCAGCCCAGCAGCAGCGTCCCGGCCAGCGCGGTGGCCAGCAGGCTGGGGAGGTGCAGTGGCCGGGGCCTCTCGCCGGAGCCGCGCAGTGACTTGTTGCAGTCGTCGCTGAAGCAACATCTCACGGTGGCCCCGCCAGAGCCGCCGCGCCGTGCCTGGTCGCAGAAGGACTTGTAGGAGCAGGATTTAATGATGCTGTCTGCAAGGAAGGGCACGGGCAAGATGGGGGTCAGGCGCCCCCCAGCATCGGGGACTTCACTCCCCGCCTAAGCTGGGGGAGGACACGGAGCTGTGTCCCAGCGTGTTGCGTCACAGGGGATAAAAACGGCCAATAACTAATCCGGGGGGGATAAAAGGGTCTCCCCCCGCCCGCGGGCCTGCCGGGAGAGCCGAGCAGCAGTGCGGTGGCCGAGGGATGGCCCATGGCCACAGCGCCCCGAGTCACTGTGGAGCGCATGGCGCAGCCCCGCTGTGAGTCAGTGGCCACGTGTTTACAGCCACGCGTGAGGCACGAACAGCCCGGGCTGTGGAGTGAACCCACGGGGGGTTGGGAACAGTCTCTGCCCCTCGTGCTGGCCATGATCCGCAAGGCTGCACCGAGGGTGGTGAGGATTTCTGGAGGGTGGGAGCAGTGTGCCACGGAGAAGGACTTTCCTTATGCCAGGACAGGGCTGTGAGTTGTCTCCGACCAGCAGCGTGTTTCTGGGGACTAAAAACTTGGAAAAACCAGGTGGCTCATCCCTGCCTCGTGGGGACAAAAGGCAGCCAGCTCCTAGTCTGTGCTGGCAGGTCCCCTGCTCCTCCTCGCCCTCTGGTCCCCCAGCACCCCCGGTCTCCCCCAGCCCCCCCAGCCCCTCCGGTCCCCCAGCCCAGGGACCTACTTGGCGCGGTGATGATGGAGCAGGCATCGGCGTACTGGGGGCAGCTGTGGGAGCCCTGCTTGTTGCAGTCGTCCTCGTTGGACGCAACACACTTGTGGCATTTCAGCGCTTTACCTGCGTGAAGACGGGGAGGAGGAGGAGGAGGAGGAGTGAGAGCTGCAGCAACGTCCTGGAGCCCCAAGTGCTGTTCACAGTCTGTGGGTCTCCACGGCCACTGGTGACCCCCAGCACAGGGCAGGGAGTCACGGGCAAGGGCTAGCCCTGCTCAGAGCCCAGCGGCTCGGCCGGCCGGGAATCGGCAAGGCCACAGCACGCCGGAGGCTTCAGCTGCGGGTCTGCCCTGGCCACGAAACACACGCAAAAAACATTCAAGTATGACTGAAAGCGATGAATCGGGCAGGCTATCTCTTCCGAGTCCTTGCTCTGCAAAAACTTCCTGCAGCTGAGATTCCTGCAGTTTCCTTTACAGTAAAAATAGGTAGAAATAATATTTAGAAAACGCCCACCCTAGACCTTTGCCTCCTTGTGCCAGATTTCATTTTAATGAGTGTTTTGGGGGAGAAGGGAGGATCCACCCAACCCGTGGAAGCAGGTGTGGTGCGTTTGTGTGTCTAAGCCCCGGCAGCTCCCTCGTGCAAGGTTTTGCACGGAGCGTGCACCCCCAGGCGCTGCCCAGGGGGGACAGGCAGGGACAGGCAGCGAGGGTGGGCAGGCGGGGGGGTTGGGAAGGACGAGTCATCTCCAGAGTGTCAGATAAAAACCAGCCCCTGGCCCCGCCGGCGCTCGGTGCGCCAGAGCTGGTCACCGGGGTAAGGGCTGTCTGACCCTTCGGGAGAGGGAAACGCACAACTGCCAGTTTAGGAACCAGCGGAGCAAATCTGAAAGTGTTATTATCATTTTATGACAGCGAGAGACTTTAAATAACAGCGCTGGTTTAAATGTCTGCAGGCGAAGCACCTCCTCCCTCGAAAACCCCACAGGTCCTGCTCCTACCCGAAATTAGGAGCCCTTGATTTTGATGGTGACAATTAAACTACCGCTGATGCTGGGGGAAAAATTTTATCTGCTTTGTTGGCTGAGCAGAGCCCTCTCGTGGCAAGCGGGGCCCTGCTCCTGGGCAGAGTCTCGCAAGGCCAGAGCTCCCGCCTGCATCTCCTGGGAAAGGAGAAAACCCATGTCTTGGGCAAGCTGGAATTTCGTGGGGCCAAGCGCCCGTAACTCCCTGCCGTTAGCCCTCCCCGACCCCGCACGGCGGGACGGCTCGTCTCGCCCTTCTCCTTGGCGCGTCTCTGCAGGTACAGCCGCTCGTTTCCCATCAGCCAAAACCAGCCCAGGGTTCATCCTCCCGTGGCACAAAGACCCTGGAGCCGGCCCGGCGCGGCCACGCTCCGTGGCACAACCACCCTCCCGCCTCTTAAGACGGATTTTTGTGATTTTGCCTTTGTGGAACCAAGTTTTAGCGGGAAACACCGCTCTAAGGATGAGAAGCTGCTGTTCTTTGGCTTGGGTACCTCCTCGGCTGGGCGAGGGGCAGGGTGCTCCTCGGGGGAGAAAGCCGCTGTCCCCCCAAAATGCCATTTTTCTGCAGGGATGGGAGCAGCGCCGGGCAGGGCCACGCCGGGCGCGGGCAAGCCTGCGGGCGGGCAGCAGGGACGGGGCAGCCAGCAAGCGAAAGAGCAGCAACAGCGATTCCCCCCGCCCAGCACCGCCTTGAGCTACGGGACACTTACTTTCTCCGGCCAGGGAGGCGAGGATGGCCAGGGCCAGGAGGGTCTTCAGGGCGGACATTTTCCGCAGTGTGCAGCACCGGGCACGTAGCCTCTGTTTTGTCTTAAGGTCTTACAGCTAATCTGCTTGGGCGATTGGGTCACCGGGCTGGGGATAACACTAACTGCAGCCCCTGGCTAATGCCATCTTAGCAGGAGAGGACGAGACGTGGGTCCCCAAGGGCACGGGCTGGCCCGGGGCGTGCGAGCGGGGCAGAGCACTGGCCCAGTGCCGGTGGAGGGGGCCAGACCAGCCCATGCTTGCCGAGCTGGGCTCTGCTCCACGTCCCACCGGTGCCTGCTCTGGGAACTCTCTCCATGTCCACACACGGTACCTTGTGGTGGCTTTCAGAGATCTTGACCAAGCCCATCTGCGCCATCCAGAGAATAGCCCCTTCCTTGCTGTCTGCAGCAGTCAAGCTGGGGCAGAACCCTCCAAAGTTTCCAACCCACCATAAGAGAGAACGACTGAAAGCCCGAGGGGGGCCGGGAGCCCAGCAGAGCGCTCCCGGGGCTGGGCACTCTCCGTCCTTACAGAGGGATTTACTCGAGGCCCTGAAAGGCGTCAGGGACACCGCGGGGATTAAGCCCAGTCCCGCGGTCCTCAGCTCTTCCCCCCGGCCGAGCTCACCGGCGGCTGCACCACGGTCCCGCAAAACCTGCTGGGGGAGTCACTGCAGCGTGGTGGGAGTCAAGGGGTCATCAAAGTCATCTCGGGTCTGAACTTCAGAGTTTACGAACACAGGTCTCAGGAGCAGATGATAACGGTGCTTATTTGACACCAACTGCCTCATAAACCACATTAATAAAAGCGAGACAGCACACGGCCCTTCCTGGAAGATAAACCCAACTTCTCCAAACGCCCCTCACCGACCCGACAAACACCGAGACAGCTTTCAAGAGCGATAAACACGATTTTTATTCAGGCAATGAAACATGGAAAAAAATATATTAGTAATCATTATAATAATCTCATTTGTGTGAGTATAACTCTTACAAATATTTACCTGACATATAAAAGGGAAATTATTGTACATATAAAACTGATGGCGATGGCAGTTACATACATGGTACGAAGCGATGGGGGTAGTAGTCAGTGCAGAGAAAGCTCCTGCCTCGGCGGGGGGAGGCTGGAGGGACGGGTGGAAGTGATTTGCAGTCGGGGTGGTCACTCGTTGGCACTTCATTGTAGACAGAGATCTGCTGGCAAACGCACACTTGCAAACAGCAACACGGGCGGCTGACAGGGACCCGCCACCGCCGGAGAGGGATATTGAGACTCTACGGCAAGAAAACGACGACGAACACAACCAGGCTGCGACCCCGACACACGGGTACCTGCTGCCTCCACCCCCGGCGGGCGCAGCGGGGCGGCGTCCCAACGCGTCGTCTTTGCCAGAGAGGTGCGGGGGCCTCGGCGCAGCCCCCCCGCCGCCGGGTCCCGCTCTGCCCCCCGTGCCCTGGGGAGCTCCGGGCCGAGGCGGCCCCCGGCGAGCAGCACACGAGATCGACAGGCCTGCCCGTTCACAGCCACACGCCTCCTATTATATATAACCATTATATATATATTTATATATATGTAACTATAACCATATTATAGTTAATAAATCATTCCTTAGGAATCTTCTTTGCCCAGACTGGAAGTGCATGCTGGCAGGCGCGGGGACGCGAGCGCTGGGGAGAGGCAGCGAGCGCGGGGCCGGGAGCGGCGACGGGGGGATCTGCCCGCGCGGGTTATCGCCCTGGGAGCTGCTCCCCGCAGCCAGCCCGGCCCTCCCGGGGGCTCCTCTTTGCCAGGGAGGGGGGACTGCGGCAGGGACGCGCCGTAGGCAGGCTGCGGTCCGGGGGAGTGCCGAAATCAAAACTTCTGCAATTATCAGCCACCTCCGGAGCTGGAACAAGGCCCCAGGTGAGAGACCGAGCTCGGACACGGAGCTCCAGGGAGCCCCGTGCCCCGAGGCTGGTGCTCTGCTCCTCGACCCCCGGGGGGGCAAAGACAGAGACGGGACTTCATCCCCTCAGGTAGAGCGGGACGTGAACGTTCACACAGAGGGACCGGGGCACCGACACCCCGTGTCCAGCCAACACGCCGAGCGGCGCGTCCCTGCGCCCGGCACAGCCCAAGGGCTGCGGCGATCCCGACTCCGGCTCCATCGGCCTCGTGCTGGGACCTCGAGCGCTGCTACGGGCACAACAACAAACCAGAAACCGCCCCAAATCAACCTGTGAGCTCCAAGAGCCCGTGCCACGCTGCTCTCTGGTGACCTTCGCTTTCTGAAGGGCTGCAAAGAGAAGAACCCAGCAAATCCCTGGTTCTCGAGGGTTTTCAATACCTGCGCAGACCCCCAGAGGGTCCCAAGGGGCAGCACCTTGCAGGGTCACTCCCGGCTGGCACCATCACCCTGCTGAAGCCCAGCTAAGTGCAGCCAGGAAAGGGGAAAAAAAAAAACAGGAGGGGAAAAAGGGAGGGAAAAAAAGGGGAGAAAAATGGGGGGAAAAAGGGGGGAAATGAGGGAAAAAAAAGAGGGAGAAAAAAGGGGGCAAAAAAGGGGGGAAAAAAAAGGAGGAAAAAAAAAAGTTTTTTCCTTTTTGTCAACTGTGCAAAGAGGTGAACGTCCAGCACAAAGCCGCGGGCGCGGAGCTCCGAGCGGCACCGGCCATCGGCCGCCCACCACACACCGACCAGCCCGCTCACTGGGGTAACTGGGAGCACGGTGAGCAGGCCTGGCCTCTGTGTGCCGGGGCAGGCTGCTGGCATCTTCACCTGCTTCGGCGTGTAATAAATTCTCTCTATACATAACTAACAAAATATATATCAAGTGTATGGCTCCGATTTAAACAGCCGCTTGCACTGCATGCTCGGCACCGGGAATTAGAAAACAGAAGGAAAACAGCTCCATTCTTTTACAAAAAGGTAGCAGCAAAAAGGTTTGCGAAAGTCTTAGGCTGGGTAGGAAACAGGCCAAACAGTGAGCATTTCCCTTTTTTGACGCTTTACGACTCCGTTCAAGGCAGCAGCAGAGGATCCTGCTGCCAACACCCGGCCCAGGGGCCGCAGGCAGGAAAACGGCACGAGGCCAAACTCAGGGGCAAGGCCGGCCCGTGCCAGCGGCACTACAGGAGGGCACACACGGGATCGACACACGGGATCGACACACGGGATCGACACACAGAGCTAAACAATCCTACTGCCCCAGAGCCCCCCAGCACAGCGCGGTCCCGCTGGAGCTCGGCGTGGCCAGAGAAGTAATGTAACCCCCCCTGGAAGAGCGCAGGCAGCCTCCCTGTGCCCAGAGGCAGATCTTGGGCTGCGTCCAGACAGATTTCAAAGTGTATTTTACCGCTGCCCGGATCTGCCTTTGCCTGTAAAGGTTGGCTTTTGTTTGGTTCTCTTAAAGTTCAGTGCTGGAGGGGTTCTGACAGCAGCATGACCCGGGCAGGACCGCACTCCTCCTCGCCCTCCTGCACTGACCGCGGATCAGAGCCTGAAGCTGTGAAGCGGCTCAGGGTTTGCTTCCTTCCTCCTGCAACATCCAAAGTGGGGAACTAACCTCACTGTGGCGTGGGGAGCCAACAGCAAGAGCCTTGGCTTTGGGCATTTTAAACCAGCCTAGAAACCCCACGCTCACAAGTCTCCGGAGGTGCCAGGGCGGTCATGGGCAGACGGACGGACAAGCCCCAGCTCTCCAGAACCAACTTCTCCATTTCCCAAACACCTCTTGGTGCAGAAGCCTCCTGCCCTCCCCTAGGCCGGGCTCTCCTTTGAGAGGACGTAAGCCACTGCTGGTTAAGTGGCCATATCCCTGCTCCTGGGGGAACGTGTAGCAGGACCGTGCCCGCCGGGGAGAAGTGAGCAGAGCACCTGGGTGCTCGTAAATGCTAATAAAGTGCACGAACGCAGCGGTGTCGGCTGCTTCCCCCGAAGCGGGCACGGCCGGGGACAGGGACACGCTGTGCTGCACGTCACCCGTGTACCAGGTCCCGGGACCAGCCCCGCCAGCTCCCCCCAAACCCACCGATCTCCCGTGAGGCTGCTTCAGCCAGGGGATCCCGGCTGGCGGCCCCAAACCCGCGGCGGGTGTCTGGGGTCCCTGAGCCCCCTCGCTGCCTCCCCAGCTGTGTGCACTCGTGGGCCGGGTGCCCTTCCCCGGCGCCCAGGCGGCAGCTCCAGCCCCGGCATCACCCAGGTCCCGGGGCAGGACCTGCCGCGCGGCCGGACCGGTGCGATCGAGCACATGAGGACAGTAAGTGACAAGAGTGTGGGGGCACAGCCTGGCCGGGGGGGACAGAGCCCGGGGTGTCACCTCCCTGCTGAGAGGACCCTGGGAGGGACAGGCACCCCCGCTCTGACCACGGGGAACCCAGCCCAGAGCTCTTGGGAGACTGAGGCAGGGGCAGCGTGAGGAGCGGCTCTGCCCGGGGGGCCGGGGGGGCTGGAGCAGGCGGACGCGTGTGCTTCTCTTCTGGGGGCTCTCCTGGGTGATAAGGCAAGGTGCTTGACGTGACGAGAAAAGCAGCCAAGTGCAGAGTGCTGGACGAGGGGTGGTGAGACTCAATCTGCCTTTCCCAGCTTCGCTATCAGCTCGTCGCAGATCTTGGTCAGCTCCTCAATCTCCTGGTTCTGGAAGAAAGTCAGAACTTGAGGGACCCCCGCGGCGGCGTGGACGGGGGACAGCACCCGGGGCCACCGAGCCAGCGCAGGAAAGGGCAGGGCCTGCCCCTGCGACCGCTCCTCTGTGCACCACCCGGGTGCCGTGGGCACCCTGGGGCTCACCCTCCTCGTCTCCAACAGACCCCGGTGCTGCCCAGCTGCAGCCCAGCACGTCTCTGCCGCGGGCACAGGCGAAGCCCTGCCCATGCTCCAGCACAGCCAAACACGTGCCAGCCCCGAACGCAGCCGTGGGCAGAGCTTGCATCGCCTCCCTTGTAAGAGGGCATGGTCGTACATTTAAGCAAACAAAAAACCCCCCCACAAAACAAGCAAACCACAAAATACCCCGAGAACCAAAGCCACAAAACACTTTCTGAGCCAAAAATCCGAAGGCCACCTCCGTCAGGGTGCTCGGGGCAGCAAAACAGCAACACGGGGCAGAGGCGGCGCGGGCGGGCGCGGTACCTTCTGCTGGAGGGCTCGCTCCAGGGACTCCACCTTCATCTGCTCCTTGCGCAGCCCCGCGTGCAGCGCCGCGCTCTCCGCCTTGGCCTTCGTGCGCACCTGGGCGATCTCCTCGTTGGCTCTGCGGGGGATGGAGGCAAGGGGCTGGCGGTGACGTCTGGGGGGGCAGGAGCCCCGCGGCACGAGGCCAGCCCAGGCGACATCGGCAGGGCCCGGCTCCGCCCGCCTGGAGGGACCAGGGGTGGGCTTCCCATATGGAAAACCTGCACGGAACTGGATGCATTCAGCTCCTCCAAACCCCTGGGTGGAACCTCTGCTCTCCGAGCGAAGCTAAACCAGTTCCTCACCCACTTCACTCAGGGCTACCGGGTGTGAGTGAGCCACGGCTCATCCGTGGGGCCTCGGTAGCTCCACGATCCCTCCGCATGCCACAGGCATGAGCCCTCCGAAATGTGGGGGCTTGTGGAGTGACTGTAAATAGACTGTGAGGTCAGCTTCCCCACTGAAAACAACTAAGCAGAGATCAGAGAAGCCCTTCAGGGGGTTGTGCTGGCTTACTTACAGCCGTTTAGTCGCTTGTGCCCAAGGCTGTAGAAAGCAGCTTTTCACATCCGTGAGCTCCTGCCTTCCAACCTCAGGAAAGCCAAGAGCAGACACTGCCCTACAAGGGCTTTAAGCACCCAGCAACGTCGTGCATGACCTTACTTGTCTAATTTTTCTTCTGCATGGACTTTCAGGGCCTGATACCGCTGCTCTTCTTGCTTGACCCGGGTTAAATAATCTTGAGCACACTTCTTCAGAGCTTCTTCATTCTGGAAAAAAAAAAAAAAAAAAAAAAAAAAAGTACATCCATCTGCATGGAGACTGGGGACAGAGATGTTGCTCTGACGGGATGATGTATCCTCTTCTGAGTGTTAACAGAAAAAGGCTTTAAATAGACACAGCTTCTCCCTTATGCTGGAGCCCCTTATCCAGCTTGGCAGCATGGAAAAACGGTGCCTAGATGGAGGCAGGGATTTTTGGGGCGCTTTGACCTGGCATCTCCTCTTCCCTTGGTGCTGCCCAGGGCTCGATGCTCCGCGGCCGGCGGCTGGGCAGGAGCACGCCAGGGAGGAGCGCGGAGAGGAGCCGGAGAACCCCACGGCGGCTCCCCGGGGAGCCCGAGAGACTCTGCTCGTGTATGGGAGAGCGGGCAGAGGGGAGGCAGCGGGTTGTCCTCCGGGCAGGGGCCGGGGGGTCTGAGGCAGCACAGAGGGATGGGAGAGCCGGGGGGGGACAGTGCTGCACGGGAACTCTGCGTCCAGGGACCAGGGAGACAGAGGAAACCAAGGCAAGGACCTTCTTAAAGCCTTCCAGGACGCCCTTCAGGTTCTCGTATCTCCTGAAGAGATCCGACAGGGACCTCTCCACAGAGTTCAGGTCTGCCAGAGCCTGGTCCTTTTCCATCGTGAGCTGCTGCAGGTTCTTCTGGGATGTCATGTTTGTCCTCTGCTCATCCTCTGTGACGGAGAAGCAGCGGGGACACGGTGACTGAGCGGGGACGGCCGCGGCAGCCGGGTCCCTGCCCCAGCCCGGCGACGGCACCTTACCTATCATCTGGGCAATGGTCTTCTCATACTCAGCCACGATCTTCCTAGAAGGAAGGGAGAAAAAAAAGCAGATGAGAGGCAGCATTTTTTTGCAGACACACACCTACACCTCTGTGGCCAGTGAACTGCCTCCGAGGCAGCCCCAGCAGCAGCCTGCCTGCGCTAACACCTCAGGGTTTTATTCCTGCAACAAAGAAACTGTCGGGCACAAGCGCAGAGAAGACACGTCCCGCGGTGATGCCGAGCCGATACACCCCGTTACAGCCCCGCTAACCCGCGGGGAGCACGGCGCTGCACGGACCGAGCTCGCAAGGAGGCGGCTTTTACCTCATCTCCAAGACCTCCTGGCGGCTCTCTTCATACTTCTTCTTCCACTCGTTTGCTTCGATCTCCTTGGTGATTATCTAGGTTGCAGCAAACACAGGACCCTTGGGACACGCTCTGGGCGGTTTCCCGGGCTGCCCCACGCCTGCGAGGCGCAGGGGACCAGACCCCCCCACCCCGGGCAGCGCGGAGCTGCGCCCGCTCCCCCCGCAGCAGCCGGGGGTGCCCCGGCCGTTACCTCCTCCCTGATGAGCGTGAGCACGGCCGTCTTCTCGGATTCACTCAGGCAGATGCTGTCCAGGGGATTCTCGCTCCTGCTCACGCTGGTGACAGCCGTGGGGCACTTGTCCACGGAGCACAGCCCGGCGTTGCCCTGGGGGGAATCATCCAGCCGGGATGCTGCGTGGCTTTGCTTTTCACCCGCTTCCCCTGCTTGGGGTGTTCTCCCCCATTTTATCAGCCTCTGTTCGGGCACTGAACCTCCCTACCTGCACACCGACAGCTCAGAGCCCGGTGCCAGGCACCCGGCAGAGCCCATATGGGGGATTTTTCATGCACTTTCTGCCCAGTCCCTTGCCAGGAGCTGGGGCGGCGCCGTGGGCTTGGCCCCGCAAAGGAGAGACCCGGCAAGGGCCCATCTCGGAAGAGAGACCCAGCTCCGAGCAGAGACGTGCTCACGTCTGACATCGCTTTCCCCCGTGGCTGGTTTAAAAATATCTCCAGCCTGGAGGTTCTTTGCTGACTGTGAGGCACAGGCGGGGGGTCAGCGAGGGTCTGGGTCGCCTGTCCCCGTCACCTCCCGGTCAGGCAGAGACGTCCCTGATGGCATCCGAAGTGCTGCCGGGATGTTTGCGGGGCCTTGCTGATCGCCCCGAAGGCACGGGGGAGCTGGTGGGGGGACAAGGCTTCACCCCCCTGCAGAGCCCCCAGGCTGCTCCCATTCCCCTCCCATCCCACGGTGCCCCAGCTGCCCGGGAGAGCCCCGAAATCGGAGAAGCTCGTGCAGATGCTCCCGGCACCTCCTGTTTCCATGACGGGAGCTCCTACGAGGGCCGAGGGGGTTGCACCTCCATGGCTCACTGCTTTGCCCCCCCCAGACCCTCCTCCGCACCAGTGCTGCAGGCATAGGGACCAAACTGGGGGGAGAGCTCAGCGCTGTGACCCAGGCGCCCAGCCCTGCCTGGATGCCAGCCCCCAACCCTTCCCTCGGGGGGGTCCTGCAGCCTGAAAGGCCTCCAGAAAAGCCAACCGAGTTTTACACCGCGGCGCGTTCCTCCCCTCATTGCCCCAGCCGAGTGGCAGCCCCGCGCAGCCGTCTCCTTGGGAACCCGCTGCCAGGCCATAAATAGAGAAGTGCTTCGGAGGAAGCAGTCTGCTTCTGCCGTGTTTTGGAAACGAGAGCACGAAAGCGCTTCTCCCCCTCCCCTGCGCTCCGACTGCTGCTCAGGCCCCAGCACGGCCGGGACCCCGCGGGGGCTCGCGGGCAAGCGACGGCCGGTGGCAGGAGCCACCCCCGGGGGCAGGTTCGGGTCTGGGCAGCCCAACCCCGGGGGGTTTCAGCCCCCAGCTGCCCCCAACAGCACCTCAGCGCTTGCGAGGCCTCTGCCCACTGCCCGTCCCACCACAAACCCACGCGGGGGCTCGGGATGACCCGGCCGGGCGGGGGGGCCGAGCCTGCCCGCGCTCCCCACACAAAGGCTCGCTTTGCATCATGCCCTTGCGGGGTTTAGCGCAGTTAAAGCTGTCTCAGAGACACTGATTTTGCTGACGTTGCTAATCTCGCTGTCACCTGCTGCCACCCCCGGCAGCTTTGCCCAGGGGCGACAAAACGGCCGCAGGGTCCCCCTTGCAGCTGAGGGGCCACTCCAAAGGCTCCGTGGGGCACATCGGGGGTGTCCCCAGGCAGATGTGCCCCTGCCGGGTGCCAGGGTCACCGGTAGCCGCCGAGCCAGGGCTTTTATCACTGATCCCCTCATCAATCTGTCCGGCACCTCCTGACAGCAGCGTGTGGGGATCCCTCGAGGGGTGCCCAGGCCCCGGCCGGCCCTCGGAGACAGCCCTGGACTCCTGCGTCCCAGTCACAGCCCCCGCCCGCGGCTTGGCCCTCCCCGTCATCTCCTCTGCCCTTCCTCTGCCGTCCAGGCTCTTCCAAGGGCAGCGTTATCTCTCGCTGCCCCCCCGGCCACGGCCCCGCTCCCTCCCACCCACTGCAGCAGCACCCGGGGGAAGGAGCCGGGATCTGCCGGGCTCCTCCAGACCTGCCGGGAAAATGCCGCTGTTTTATCAAGTCCCCGCAGGGCCCTTTCAAGGATTTTACCTCCCAAAGAAACTAATTTCAGAGAGTTTATGGTAGCACATCTGGGACGAGAGCGATGTTTGCTGCAGCTTCCTCCCAGCACTCTGCACCGTGGGGCAGGCAGAAGCATCGGCCAGTGCCACACCAGTACCAGCACAGCCGTCCCAGTGCCACCCCAGTGCCAACACAGACACCCCAGTGCCACACCAGTACCAAAACAGCCTTCCCAGTGCCACACCGGTGCCGACACAGCCTCCCCAGTGCTGGCACAGTCGCCCCAGTGCCACGCCAGCACAGCCACCCCAGCGCCGCACCGTCCCAGCCGCCCTGAGCCTCCCTGCAGGCGAGGGAGGAGGAAGCAAGAGGCACTCACGGGGAAGATGCCAGGCCCATCCTTTTCCGTCGGCTTGGAGATCTCCTTTTCTAAGCCTAAAGACAAGGAAATACAACCTTCAGCTACCGGGGAACGGGACCCTGGCAGCACGTGGGGGGCAGGGCACCCACACAGGGGCACCCCCGCGTCTCTACGTCCCCTTTGGGGGACCTTCCCCTCCCAAAAGGCTGCTTTGCCCCCAGCTCCCACCCCGCACCCCTGCCAGCCCCCCTCCCGCACTCTCGGGTGCAGAATCCAACACTCCCCTCTGGTGGCAGCTCAGCCCCGTGCCTGCGTCCCCAGAGCTGCCACCCACCACCGGCCATTCCTGGGGACCACGGGGGGGGGGTGAGGAGGAGGAGGAGGAATGAAGATGCACAGGGTGGTTCTGCACTTTGCTGGCCGGCGCGGGCAGGAGGCGTCCCTGGGTGAAGCCCAGCTGCTGGGGCCACTCCGAATAGCAGAAGCCTCATCCCAGGCCAGCTGGGCCCCGCGTCCCCCGCCGGGGCTGCCCCAAGGCTCCTGCCATGACCAGCAGCCGAGAGGAGATAAAAGCCGTCTCCTGCCGCCCGCGGCGCGCGGACGTGCTGCCATCTCATGTAGCGCAGGAGATAATTTATGAACATCACACAAACGACCACTGACGTGACCGGCTCTTCGTGTGTTAACTGGGCAGAGAGGAGCGTGCTGCGAGAGCCAGGAAAGGCAGGAGGCGGCTGCAGGTTCCCCCCCATTCCCCCCCGTTTATCCCTGCGCCCTGGTCGGTGGCCGCTTCCCACAGGTCACGGCACCGTCCCTGCAGCCAGCACCGCGCCCGTGCACCCCTGCCTGGCCCTCCGAGAGGAGCAGCAATAAATAAAACCTCCCAGCCTCTCTGCTGACTATCAGATTTTTCCTCCCTTGGGAGACAAAGGACTGTTTTCCTCTCCTGAGAGCCTGCAGCTCTGCACGGCATTCAGGAGAAATGATTAATGGGTGCAAACCTTCCGCGCGGTGACTGCTCCTGCTTGCGCCTATAACTTTGCTATTGATTACACGTCATGTTGCCTGGCTTTTAATTATTTTTTAATTATTTTTTAATGGATTGGTCAGAAGCTAATTACGGAGGAGGCTGACAGCAAAATGCATCAGCGGAGGGGACTGAGATCTCCACCACCCGCAGCCCTCGTGCCAGGGCGTGCGGCGGGAGCACCGCGGCGGCTCGGCCCTCGGCTCGCAGGGACCCCCGGGAGTGTCTGAGCCACCGCAGCCTGTGCCGCGAGTCTGCCATGATGGAAACAGATAAACACTTGGAGGGTTCGTTATAACCTGCCGGAGCCTTTAGTCAGCGTAAATAACGTGCCATGAAGCTGCGTTGCCTCAACAGCACGGGCTCATGGCGGGAGGCTGCGGGTTGCCCGGGGGCACACAGGGCCCAGCCCCAGAGGCCCGGGGATGCTCCTCACCTCCCTCCACGCCGTGCTTGGCCGCCGGCACCGGCACGTTCGAGCACTCGAAGTACTCCAGGTCATCTTCCGGCTCAGTTTTCTTCTCCAGCCCGGCCGGTTTCTGCGCGGAGGTGGTGGAGGCCAGCTTCTCCTCGTCCGTGGCACGTCCATCCCGATTTGCAATGTCTGGGATTTCGGAGATCAACGCTCCTTCATCCTGCGGGATCCAGGAACGGGGTTAGGTGGGACTGAGCTAACGCAGCCAGGCCGCCGGACGGCCTGCGGAGAGCAGGAGGAGGCTCAGCATCACCCCCAAGCTGCTCCCCAGCAGCTCCTCGGCAGGGTTTGGCAGAGGGAAACACACCATGCTGGGAAAAGGAGTGATTTTGGGGAACCAGCCCTTGGGGCAGATGCTGCTGCAGGCACGGGCCAGCCCAGCTCTCCCCACGCCGCCGTCCCAGCCCCCCAACACCCCACCAGCAGCTCCTGGGGTCAGATCCCACGTACCTGAGCGCAGACGTCCAGGGCCAGGGGCTGCGTCTCGTACGGCTTCACCTTGCAGCCGCTCCTGCGGAGGAGAGAGAAGCGGCCGGCTGAGGCAGGGGCTCGCGGGGGCTGCGTGGGGAGGGGGCAGGGACGCGTGCGAGACAGCCCAAGCAAGGGGAGGCAGCCCCAGCGCGAGCATTGCACCCCGCCGCGTGCCAGCAACCCCACTCACCAGTGAAATATCGAGGCAGAGCAAGTTCTGGAGCGAACAGGAGGAACAAGCGAACAAAACAGACGCTACAGAACAACAGGGTTTGTGTTGGAGTGTTTATTCCCGTCGACAGTGGGTAGAAAGAGCCCCGGGGGGGGCAATGGCTAAAGAAAGGTTCCCCTTGCTGCGCCCTCGCCCCGTGCGCCCAGGACATCCCCGGGTCGCAGCGGACGATGAATTTCTGCAGGAAGGAGCCACTTCCCGGCCGTCTCAGGCCTGTCCCCGCAGCTGGAGGTTTGTCTGGGACGTCGCCACAGGCTCCGC
Source organism: Athene noctua (assembly GCF_965140245.1). NCBI lineage: Eukaryota > Metazoa > Chordata > Aves > Strigiformes > Strigidae > Athene > Athene noctua. The sequence continues at coordinate 6,504,484 of NC_134064.1, read as the reverse complement.
GTGTGTCCCACGGGGCAGGGGCCGAGGGCTGCTGGTCAGAGAGCTCTGCCTGGGGGGGCACCGGCTGCAGACGCTGCCCCAGGGAGAAGCCTCGCCCGTGGGGGGCGGGTTTAGCTCAGGCTGATCTTGCAGGTGGTCCCGTGGCTGGACGCGAGGAAGCTCTCCCTGAATTTCCTCCTGCGTTCCTCCAAAGGTGCCGTCCCGGAGCCGCTGCGCGAGGGCCGCAGGCACGGCCCGTCCGACCCTCCGGCACCCGCAGCTCGACGTGGCCTGAGGCAGCAGAGGGACAAGTCCCGCGTGGCACAGGGTCCGTGACGAGGTGACGCGGGTCCCCTCCCACATCTCGCTGCCCTCTCGCTCCATGTTTACGCGTTTCCCACGGGTCGCTGCCCTGCCCGAACCCACCAGAGCACAGAGCCTCACTCGGCCGGGGCAGCCCGCGGGACTGCGGGTTCCTGGGGAGGGATCTCTGCCTCCAGACTCGGCGCTCCCCGCCGCGGGGACGGGCAGGAGCCTGGTGCTGCAGCCAGCAGTTCCTACGTTTAAAGAATCGCCCGCACCCACCTCACCCTCCAGCCCCCCCGTCCCATCGCACGACGAGTGGATGTTTTATCTGCACACGATCACGCACACCTGGGTCAGACTGAAAAGTTGCTCTTGGCTGTTTTTCCCCCTCGTGCTAAACCGCAGCTCGCCGTGTCCTACCCACCTCTGCTCTGCACCACCCCGGGGCTGGGGTCACCTGGTAGCCGTTTTGATGTCCCCCCCTACCCCACACCAAGGTAACAGCTCCCTAATTGAAGGGGACGGGGAAACGGGGAGAAGACAGCGCAGGCCGACGGCCCCAGCTCTGCCCGGTGAGGATCACACAGAGATCAGGAGCTGAGCCCAGCACGCACCTTCCTCCCACCCTCCCTACGCGAGGGCAGAGCCCAGACAAGCCCAGATGGTCCTGGGGGAGGGTGACAACCTGCGAGAGACACCGAGCACGGCCGGGAGACTAAACGGGGGTGACCCCGGTCCCTCCTGCGTCCCTCCCCGCGGGCAGCAGCCAGCCTGGGGGCGCAGGGCACGGGGCACTCGATATTTCACTGGCGTCCCCCCGCAGGGCTGCTCGGGCCGGGGTTCGGCAGCGCAGGTCGCAGGGCAGCGGACAAAGCGGTTTCACTGGAACTGCGTGTTCTGACCCGTCCAGGATCTCACGGAGCAGCTCCACGCCCTGGCTTTGGGCACCGGAGGGATGCTCGAGGGGAGAGCCACGAGCAAACCAGCTCTGGCAGCCACCAGAGATCTAAAGAGCCCTGTCTGGAGCCGGCTGGGAGGGCAAAGCTCCCCTGGCCTGGCAGCCCCCGACTCCCAGCTGATTCCTTCCGCCCTACAGCAGCGGCCTCCCTGGGGGTTTTATGTGGGGAGGGGGCATAAGTCACCCTCATCTCCAGGACTGAAATCTACCCGTCTTTGCAGGGACCTGGCTTGCCAGGAGCCTGCTCCCCCCCTCTTTAGGTGACATGTGGGTTTCGAGTGCTTGTACATCATCCACAGGCGCTGCGAGCCGGCATGCTGCGAGAGCCAGCTCTCCGCTCCCCAGGCCCTGGCCAGGCTAAGCTGCCCCGGGGGGACCCCGGAGCTGCGGGGCACAAATCAGACAGCGGAGAGCACGAGTCGAAGGGCAAGGAGGAGCCTGCATGCCATGGAGACAAGTGGGGCCAGCACACACCCAGAGAGAGAGGACAAAAACCAGCAAAGGAAAAGAAGAAAGAAATACAGAAGAGAGTACTTACAACAGAAAACAGAGAAATTTCACTTGTTCAGTAGTCCTGATGCACCAAAGCATGGACAGGGAGAGAGACAGACAGATGGAGAGAAGAAGAACGTGTGAAAAGACCTGGATATTAACCCTCCTCTGGAGAAGCACAGCGAGTTGCCCAGCTCTGTCTTTTTGGAAGGAACACACAAATACAGGATGCCCTGATTCTGCATTTGCTGTTCGTGGCAGCAGGGTGAGATTCCACCGCAAATCCCGCTGCCGGGGAGGTGAGGGCCCAGGGCAGCCGCTGCTGCTCCGAGCTGACGGGGAGGGAGCCTGGAAACTCCCCGCTGCTCCCCCCCCAGCGCAGCTCCTGCTCGCCCGCGGCCACACGCGGGAACAGCAACTTAAACAAACCCTTCTCAACTCTTTGCAAAGTATTTCTGAAAGAAAAACATCCAACGTACCCTTATTTTGGCCTGCTAGGTTTTATCTGCTCTCTCTGCAAAACCCCACTCTAGTTTTCCCACCAAAGAATCCAGTAGCCAAGCGACGGCTTGTTTTGGTTTTACTGCCAAAGCAGCCACAGACTCTGCACTCCTAAAATTTCCCCTTTTAAGCTTATTTCTTGCTTTTGCTTTCAACTGGTTCCAATTACCCGTGTTAAGCGCAATCACAAATTATGGTGGAAGGACCCAAAATTGGCCGGGCAATTATTCCCTCGTGCAATATCCCCTCTGCTTCCCTCGGCCGCTCAGCGACCCTGGGGAGGGGGGGCAGGCAGAGCTAAGCCCGGCTCAGCAGCGGCTGTCTTAACCGTCAGGCTGAGACTCCAGCACTGCCCAGACACAGGCTGGAGGACGTTTCTGATACAACAGGTGAAATACCAAGAAAACAGGAGGGTTTAGCCACTAAACCTGTTCCCAGAGGAGGAGAGAACACTGTCTGCATTCCCTGGAGGCGCTGTCAAACGCCACCATCTACACGGGGGTTTAAAGAGCAGGGTGCAGGAACTGAAAATGCACTGAAATAGTTCAGCAAGGGCCAGCAAGCTCCCCACCGCCTGTGCAGATGGGGTAAAGGCAACAAACAATCTGCCTGCTCACCCTCTATTCTCTTCCCCTGTTATAAAACGAGCGATTCAGTGGCAGCTCACAAAATGTCTCGGCAGCATCTGATTAACCAGAACGGCACCCACACGCTCCCGAAGGATCCTGAAACCCTCGCGCCTGCCTGGCAAACCCCGCGGGCCCGAGCCTCCGTTAGGGGTTTGCTCTGACTCCACGACCCTACAGCGCCTGCACCCCGACCCCGCGAGCTGGAGCCCCCCGGGGGTTTCCAAAGGAGATCCTGCGGAGCGGGTCCCGATCCAGCCCTCCCCGGGACACCGGCACCGCTCCAGCACACCCGTCCCTCTCCGCCCGTGCGCCTCTGAGCGACCGGGGTGCCGGCGGGGAGGGGGGAGCTGCCCCTCCGCTGGGATAAAACCGGGGCGGCAGCAGAACCCGGGGTGCTCGTCGGTATTTCGGGGAAGGCACCGTCACCGTCACCGCTGCTGGGGGACGGCGGGGGCTGCCCCCGCTCCGCGCACACCGGCACTCACGTTATCAGGCGCGACTTGGGCTTCTTCGGGGAGTCTCTGCCTTTCAGGAGATCGTCCTGCACTTCCAGCGTCTGGGACTCGAGGATTTCGTTGAGGCTGTTATCGGCGGTGGGGCAGGAGTCGGCAGCAGTGCTGGCGAGGGTCTTGGTGGGCTTAAACGGATCCACGGAGTCAAAGTTATCGGGGTCAAACTGGTACGAGCCCCTGGGGAGAGCCGGCGAGTTTTGCAGTGCTGAGCTGCCATCGAAGGGATTGAGACTTGGGCTGTCCCAGGGCGCAGGACCCCGCCGGGGGGAGCCCCGGGGGGGCGGCGGCTCCGTGGGACCCCTCTCCGCCTCCTCGGCTGGTTTTCTGGGGGGCTCTCGGTGTCTCTTCGGAGTCAGCTTGCTGGCCGGGATCCTGCTGCCCTTCCTGGACGCGGCCCTCCTGGCCTCCACGCTCTCGCCCCCCTCCGTAAAATCGACCTCGGGATTCGGGACCTGCCCTTGGGGCTCCGGGGCCGGGTCCCCCCGCAGCTCACCGGGGCTGCCGCCGGCGGCGGGGAGGCGGCGCGGGGCTGCCGGGGGGGAGCTCTGCAGCCGGCAGCCCCCTGACTCAAAGGGGTTCACACTCTCGTCGTACCGCTCGGGGTCGAACGGGTAGGACGCTTGGGGCACCGGGGTCTCCTCCGTGGTTTCTTCTGTTTTCCTCCCCAGAGCAGGCGCTTTCCCGTCCCCGCGCTGGCCCCGGCTGGGTGAGCACTCGCAGGACGGGCCATCAGCCGTCGGCCCCCCCAGCCCCGTGTCGGCGTCCGCCGCGGCCTCTCCCGACATGCCCCGCTCGCGGGCGGCTCTGCCCGCACGGGGCACCGGGGCCGGCTCCGCGGGGGCCCCGGCGGCGCAGCCAGCGCCAGCCCAGCTTCCCGGTGCTGTCAGGGACCAGCCTTCGGGGCCGGGTTCCCCTTTCGTATCCCAGACGGCTTTAGGGGCTCCGGTCTCCGGTTGAGCCTCATCTTTGGGGTGGTTCCCAGGCGAGCTGTCCCGGACGGCTTCCCCTACCAGCAGGTCACCATGGCCACTTGGCTCTGAAAAGATAAAAGGAACTGGTTAAACTCCCGCTCGCTGCGCACCCCCTTCCAGGGGGGCTCCTCTCCCCTCCTCACAGCTGCTCCAGGGTCAGATTTTATGGGGGATCCGCAGACCCAAAGCTCAGCTTCCCCACCTGCCAGAACAACTGCGTAACCCTGGCTTCAAGCGCTCTCTGCAAAATGTGAAGCCCAGGAACACAGTGGAGAAAACGCGCGTAAATCACACGCTGGGGGCAACGGAGCAACGGGCAGGTCGCGGGTGAATGGGAAGGGGAGGCTGTGGTGGCTGAATAAGCAGGTAACAGGCTGCGGGGGGGGTGCAGTGCCAGTGCTGCGGAGCCGGACGTGAACGGGGCAGAGACACAAAAACTGCTCCCCGGGACTCGGCCGCTGCACCCCGAGGTGGGGGAGTGGCTCTGCCAGCACGGCTGCCCCCCCCCAACACCCCAGCCCTCGCTCGCTTGTAGAGTCAAGGGCACGGCTCTGCCACTGCCGGGGACACGCGGCCCTTGGGAGGGTCCCCCGTAAATCTGGAGCTCCAGATACAGCAGCCACACATGGTTGCCGCTCACAAACTGTCGCTGCATCGACACGAGGAGCCGAAGCCCCAGGAGAGCAAAAACCCCACGTGTGTCTGGAGAGGGGGGGGGGGGGGCGGGAAGGGGGGGCCCAGCAGAGCAATGGGACCCCCCCAGATCATGGCGAGCCGGGAGGAAAGGGCCTGCTGGCAGCGGGGCGCGGGCGCTGGAGCCGCTCTGCTCAGCACCGCGCCTGCCCGCACCTCCCGTCCTGCCCACACGCTGCCTGCACCTCTGCCTGCAGAAATCCTGCCTGTGCGCCCACGCCAGGCTCACGGCGCTGCTGCCAGCTCCCTCCTCACAAACCCCGATCCATGACTTAATGACTATTACTCCGATCCCTTCCCCTAAATCCTTTTACTGTTTAATCTTTTCTTGGCTGTCAAGGGATGGGGAAGCTCATTATCTGCCGAGGCACCCTGAAAGCTGCACCCAGCAAGCACCCAGAGCCAGGACTCCGCACAGGGTGAAAAAAAAAAAGAGGAAAAAGAGGAAAACTCCAGGTGTCACCTCCGCCCGCCTCATCCACACCTCTTCTCCCGCATCTCAGCCAGGGAGCGTGGCACAGGCTCCCGGGATGAGGCAGAACGGGGTGTTGGGGTGCTCAGCACCCATCGGGGAGCAGGACCCGCGGCTCCCGCTTTCCAGGCAGACGCAGCCCAGCCAGTTCCTCCAAGGCCAGAACCAAACTGCTGGAAAACCTGGCTGGGAACAGCGGCATGGGTGATGGAGAAACCTGCCTGTCCCCTCCACTGCTGCAGCCCTGCCCGGGCGCGCGGGTGGCAGCTGCCCAGGGCGCTCGCAGGAGCGCGGCCCCGCGATGCGGGGGGCTCCCAGCGACGAGCTCCCGCAGCCCCAGCGAGTCTCCCTGGAAGGGCTGTTCCCGTCGCAGCCATCTGCAGCCAGCTCACGGCTGCTGGTGACCGAGCGAGTCACAGGCTGGCAGAAGAAAAGTGAATCAGGCAAATATCTGGTCCCCGGGCCAATCCAGGACACCGAGCCAACAACCCTGACTCAGCTGATGGCTCGTGGTTTGCATAATTGATCTCTAGGATGCTAAAAGCCATGGCAGTGAATCATGAGGGGCTGTGTGCTCCCTGAGACTGCAGAAAAAGCTCCCTCCGACTGCAAAAAAGCTCCGTCCAGATAGACATTGCCTTGCTGCCCCAGAAAATGCGTCAGTAAACACAAATCCAGTGGATACGTACTTGGAGTGCAGCCAGAAAACACGCGGAGGCAGCGCCTGCCAGGCCTCTCCATCATTAGGAACCAGGAAAACCTCCTTAACAGACCCCAACGAAAACTTTATTACACTTGCTGTGCTGCTCAGATGTTTTAAACCTCACTGAGACAGCCCTGAATAGAAGAACAGACTTCAAAGTCAGGGCAAAAGGCACCTTTAAAATGCATTCTGCGTTCCCACCGGAAGGTTCTGCAGCCGCCGTTCTCACAGACTCAAGCCCATCCTGGTTTCTAACCCAAGCAATGAGTAATTACTTCTTGAATAACGAGCAGTCAGCACGCAAACCACCTCTCCTTGCTGTGGATGTCTGCAGGGCGGGGAGAGAAGCCGCGATGGTGCGTGTGACCATTTCTTCACAAAAATTAGAAGAACCACCCACCCAGGTCTCCCAATTTTGTGATTCACTTGCTTTCTGCACCCGAGACAGTTCAGCTGCTCCACTCCCTCCTGCCTGCAGGCAGCCTGCCCGCTCAGCCAGTCCGAAAGCCGAGGAACTGGAATACACCGGGAGACACGCGCGGGTGAAGGACAGTTCAGGAACTCGCCTGTGATTTTGGCAAAAGTTGAGGGTGGAGATTTTCTACTCTGAAGAGAAACGTGCAGGCAGGGCAGTCTGGCACTGCAGTAACGGGCACTTTGTGCGTGTGCCACGGTCCTGGGTCCGCCTGCCTTCCTCGGGCTGCAGTGAAACACAACCACCGCCAAGCAGCTTTCCTCATGCCACCCCTCGCTCCCTTAAATGAATCAGAAAAACTTGGCAGCAGCCCGGCAAAGGCTCCGCGCCCTTTTCATCCCACAGACAGCAACCAAGTGAGGCAGCACTGATCCCCCGCGCAGCCCTGAATGCCAAAGCCGCCGAGAACAACCCCTCCACTATCCGCAGCCTCTGGTTCGGCTCACGCTTTGTGCACAGCCTGAGTCACGCTCCTCTCCCTCCCCGGCTCACCCGCGCACGCAGCCTGAGCACAGGATATCTGGCCGGTACATTCAGCTCAGGCTTACGTAGCTAACGGCTTTTTTCCTCTTTTGGCTTTCCGCTTTTGTTTAACAGACGTTGATCTATTTTTAAATCTATTCTGTTAAGAATTAGCATACCGGCAAGCGATGCTGCCACTGGCGCACCGGAAAACACGTGCCCCGCATCGGGGTTACAGAAGTAAAAGCTGGTGAGGCTGCTCCCGTCACTGACGGTTCCATATTTGCTGCTTCTGCTCATTTCCTTGCACAGAATTATCTTCCTCTGGCAGATGACTGAAGATCCTTCAGCAAGAATGAGACAGAATTACAGCCTCCACCGTCTGAGACAGCAAGAGGAAAACAGCTCCAGCGATCTGGAACGGGCGTGAAGCCTGAGCACAGCCCCCTCCCCGGGGCCAGGGGACCGGCTGAAATTTTGTCCCCAAGAATAATGCATCCAGGCCACCTCTCAGCTGCGCGTGGAGCAGCCGGCCCCCGGCTCCGCGGCTTCTGCCTTACGGCTCCCAGCCCACGAAGGGTGAAGCTGCAGCTGGGAGACTGAGCACCTGCTCCTGCCGGTACCCCGAGCCTGGGAGGTGCTGTGCCAGCCCCTGCCCCTGCCCCTGCCCCTGCCCCTGCCCCCAGGTGCACACAGCGTGGTGGCAGCGGTTCCCCAGCGGCCGTGCGCGACAGCTCGGCGGCTGCGGCGCTGACAAGCGGCCATTACGCCGGGGCCTCCCGAGCACGGCGCTTCCCCGCTGCCACCCCCAGCCACCGGCGGAGGAAAGGGCACACGCTGCTGCAAAACAGCCCTGTGAGGACAGGAGCTCAGCGTCTACATTGCCCAAGGTAGGGCGATTTGAGAGCCCAGGGTGCCTCCTGCACATGACAAGCTCCCGGGGAGTCCCTTCCCTCCACCATTTCAGAGACCCTGAAGAGACGCAGCCGAGGCCCGGGCAGGGACGGAGCTGGGCGCAGCCAGGCAGCGGGTTTGGCCCGGCTGTCTCCAACATCCTGCTCTCCACCAGCCGCCGCGGAAAAACAGCTTTTGCCAGAGATCATCCCCTCGGCCCGACCACACTGCGAGCTTTGTGCGCGGGCTGCAGCCGGCTCCCTCGCTGCCGTGCCGGCCGGGCCCCGGGGAGCGGCTCGTCCCGGGGTGCAGGGGCACAGGCGGGTGACCACGGAGTCCGAGGCAAGGCGCTGCCCTGAGCAGAAGCTTTGGCAGAAACGATCCTCGTACCTGCTAGGAAAGCCTTTATCTCCCCTCTTCCCCTCCCCAGACATCATCCCCCAAAGTAGAGATGCCTCTACCATCCCTTCTTATAAGGGAGGGATTATTCCTCGAGCTGCGATGATCAGAAGCCTGAACCGAGCGCTCTCTCCACCAAAGCAAACAAACCCGCGTCTCGCACGGGGATGGGTGGGCACCCAGATCTGCCCCAACAGCCAAACAACCCCCCAGGAGACGCAGACCACAGCACCCTGTTACTGCCCGGGTCACGCAGCTCTCGGGCCTCCGCATGGGGGGGACGCGGGGTCTGGCTCGAGCCAGCTCGCTCCGAGGCAGGCAGCGAGGTACCGGCTCAAGAAAAGCACAAATATTGCACGTCACAAGCCAGGGGCCAGGCAGCAGCCAGAGGCAGGCGGGCAAGAGAGGGCAGAGGATGCTCAGGGCGGCCGGTCCGGGACCCCCGTCCCAGAGGCGCTGCCCTCCTGCAGACACCCCCGGGGGCTCGCAGACGGCCTGACGCTGCCCAGCCGCAGAGCGGGCCCCTGCCCTGCCCCGATAACCCCCAGCCGCCGCCGCAGAGGTGCCAGAGCTTCAAAGCCTCCTCTCGACAGCGCAAAACCAGACATAAACACCAAGCTCAGCCACAGAGACCAACCGTCCTGGAGCGAAGGGCACGAGGAGAGGGGGAGCGGGTCCCCAGAGGCCGGGGGTTACGGGGGACCCGGCTCAGCGCAGCGGCCGGTGCGAGACACGAGGACAAACCAGCGCTGGAGTGAGAGCACGGGCCCTCGCCGAGCCACAGCCCCCAGCGCCGGCATTTGAACCATCCAGGCCATAAACCACAAAAAATGTGGCAGGCGTTACTCCAAACGAGCAGCTTCTCCTCGCCCCCACCCCGCCGCTCCGCACCCCGCGCCCAGAAGCAGGAGGTGCCCGGTGGCTCCTTACCGCGGGTCCCGGCTTCGGGCGGCGGCGCTGCCGGCGGCTCGCAGAGCTCCTTTAGCGGCCAGCGGGTCGGCGTTTCTGCTTCAGGGGTCTCAAAATTCCCTTCGGAGTCCGAGCTGCCGAGGGGGGGGGAAAAGAGTGAGGCATTACCGCTCTCAGGGCTGGCTCTGCCATCCTCCACGCTGCCCACACGCCCAGCCAGGCCGGCCGGCCGTGGGCATCCTGCGGCCGCCGCTCGCTCCTGTCCGGCGGGACGCGCTGGCCAACGGAAGAGGGAGAAGCAGGTGAAACAACATCAGGAGCAGCCCCCCGCGCCCCCCCAGCCCGCGCCGAGCCAGGCCCGAGCATCCACCGCGCACTCCCTCGGCATCATCCCCCCCCGCACCGCTCCGGAGCGGCAGCCGCGGGCCGGGGGGGGGGAAGCAAAGCCTCGCTGCTCCCGGGATCGTTCCCCCCCGCTTCCCGGGAGGAATCCGCAGCCCCGCGCCCCCCCCGCCCCGCTCCCGCGATGCAAGATGCGCCCCCCCCCGCCCCGGGCAGTCGAGCTGATGCCGGGCAGCGAGCGGGCAGCGAGGCGCGGATGGGGGGGGACGGGGGGGACACGTCGCAGCCCCGCGGGGGGCGGCGGACTCGGGTCACTTGCCTGAAGCCGAGGGCCGTGCCCTCCGCCGCCGAATCCTCCCCTCCGGCCTCGCCGTCCGCCCCCCCGGGGCTGCCCCCGCCCCGCACCGCCGACCATGTCCACCGGGCCCACTGCACCGGCGAGAGGATCTGCCAGGCGCTGAACGCCATCGGCCCCGCTCCGCTCCCCGCCGCGCTCCCGCGGCCGCGCCGCCCCGCCGCCGCCAAGGGCCTCCCCCGGGCCGGCCCCCTCGCGGCGGGGGGAGCGCCCGCCCCCCGGCACCGCCCGCCGGCAGGGACCGGCCCCGCAGAGCCCCCGGCCCCGCCCGCCGGGATTTGGGGGCGGGGGGGGGTGCGGGATGCGCCCCCGAGCCCCCCCCCACCCCCGGCCGGGCGGTGTCGGGCGGCCGCCGCGCCCCTCCCTCGCCCCCCGCCGTGCCCACGCGAATTCCCAAATCCACCGATTTCTGCCCAAAACGCGGGGCCGGGGCATCCGCTGCGCGCGCACGTGGCACCCAGGCGCCAGGACCCCGAACCCGCCGGGTCCCCGCCGCCCCCCCCAAGGACCCCCCACGCAAGAGGGCGGGGGGCTGTGAAACCGGATCCCCCCCCAGTTCATTCCCCCCGTTCCTCGGGGCCGCACCTGCGCTGCGGGCGGATTCCTCCCGCTCCGGGCGTGCCGGCCAGCGCCTCGCAGCGAGCTGCCCCCCCGGGGCGAGTGGCTCCCGGGGCGAGTGGCCCCCAGGACGGGGCGGGGGGGCTCCCCGGGACTCAGGCGCGGAGGGACCTGGGCAGGGAAACACCTGCCCCTTCCATTTTCCCAGGAAATCCCGACTTGAGCAGCCCTGGCTGGTGCGACATCCTGCCGGGGCAGCGGGTCCGTTTGTTCATTAAACCATTGTTGTTTAAAACCAACAGCCAACCGTCCCCGCAGAAATAAACACCGCCGTGCTGGCCTGCCGCGGGAATTTTCCCCCTTAACGAGGGCTCCCCCTCCCAAATCCATCACCCCCCCAGTCCTTGCTGCCGAGAGGAGCGTAACGCTGCAGCTGGGGCACGGGAGCGCTGCGGGGTCCGTCCGGGCAGGGGATCTGTCTGTCCGGGCAGGGGATCTGTCCGTCCGGGCAGCGGATCTGTCCGTCCGGGCAGGGGATCTGTCCGTCCGGGCAGCGGATCTGTCCGTCCGGGCAGGGGATCTGTCCGTCCGGGCAGCGGATCTGTCCGTCCGGGCAGGGGATCTGTCTGTCCGGGCAGGGGATCTGTCTGTCCGGGCAGGGGATCTGTCCGTCCGGGCAGCACCTTCCCGGCTCCGGGCAGTGGGGGCCGCAGAGCTGGCAGCTCCCCGCAGCCCTGGGCTCCCGGCAGCCGGTCCCAGGCATGACCTCGGAAAGGGCAAACAACCGGCCGGCTGCAAAACCAGCCGGGCCCGCTGCGCAGCCGTGCCGCTGGCCCTCGCGGGGCTCCCGGGCAGGCTGCGGCCACAGCCCGGTGCCTTCCCCGTGCGTCACCAGCGCCAGGAACGCCGTCAGGGGCAGAGAGGCCTCTGGGGCAGAGCAGACCCATCCAGCTGGTCTGGCCACCTCCAACGCCAGTCGGATACTTCAAAGGGCTCGTTCCTGGCTGTGGAGCATCTCAAATAACCCCCCTACAGGGAGCCTTCTTCCAAGCTTCCATCTGTTGGTGTCCTTATTAAATGTATGTGTTGCTGCTGCACGCTTTTACCGCCTGGCCTCCGTCAAAGAAAATCTCTCATCCCCTCACACAACGCTCCAAACCTCCCCACGGCCCCCCCTGGTTCAGCTGAAGCAAAAGTGTCACCAGGTCCCACCGCGGGAGGTGTCCGGACCCCCAGACACCAGCCCTGGCGCAGCGCTGACCCCCATCGCCCTGCAAACCTCCGGCGGCTGCGTAGAGGACAGCGAGGAAGGGGGGGCTGAGTGACACCCAGCAAAGCTCAGCCAGAAACCGAGAGGCTGAGGCAGAAGCAGAACTTCAACATCCCATTTCCCTGCATCTGCTGCGGGCGGGAGCCAGCAGCCTCCTGCCCACCCCCCGAAGCGACAGAGCTGATTCCTGCAGGTGAATTTTACACAAGGACATCTCCGAGGTGCAGCCCCGGCACCCCTCCCTCTCCCCTCGCCCCGATCCCCCCCGACCCTGGGGAGCTGCCAGGCTCCGCGCAGGGTGACAGAAACGCGGGTGGGGCGGGAGCAGCTGCAGAGGGGAAGAACGAAGGACGGACTGACTATAGCCCCCGACCTGCAGGCGAGGGAACCGGGTGCACGGGCGGAGGAAACCAGCAGCATCTTTCCATGGTGAAAGCTCCACGCAGAGAGGGGCCCAGCCGGGACCCCCGTCCCCAGCCCCGCCGGCAGGACGGAGACAGACGGGCCCTTGGCTCCCGGCCTGCAGCGCCCTGGGGCAGGGAGATACCAGAGCAGGGCAAGAGCAGAGCCCGCTCCCGCTTGCTGTTCATGACAGCAATTAAGAAAATGCCTCGAGTGGCATTTTCCAGCTTGGCACCCACCCCAGCCTGGCGGCAACACCGGCTGCAGCTCAGACGCTGCGGAGATAACCCGGCTGTCAGCCCCGCCGGTGGCTCTGCCTGCCTGGCGCAGCCAGCGCCGCCGCTCCGCGGAGCAGGGAGGACGCTGACCTCTTCGGAAAAAAAACTGCCAGCCCTTCCATCGGCAGGACGAGCCGCTGCCTGCACGGGCAGCAGCCAGACGGGCTGTTCTTCACACCCCTGTCACCCCCCGCCCCGGCCTAGGGCCCGGCTGTGCCAGGCACCGCGCAGCCGCAGCGCCTCAGGGGCACGGAGCAATGTACAGCCTGTGCACTGATGTACAGCCTAGCGATTACAGCCTGTGTACCCCCTGACGGTGTACACCCTACCGATGTCCACCCTCCTGCCAAGCACCAGCCCCTCCTCGGTGGGCCCGGGGAAGCGCTGGAGGAGCAGCCCCGGCCTTGGGGACCGTCCCTGCGGCAGCATCCCGCAGCATCCCCTGGGTGCAGCAGCATCCCGCAGCATCCCGCAGCATCCCAGAGACTCCCCTGGGCATGGCAACATCCCGGAGCGTCCCGGAGCGCCCCGCGGGCAGGGCCGGGGCCGGGCGGGCGGTGTTTCGCTAGAGGGCACTCCAGGATGGGATTTCGGAGGGTTCGGAGCTTCTCCGGCCCCCGTGGAGGCGAAGGGCCGGGGCTCTGCCGCTTCCCCCGGGCTCTACGGCCCCGCGGCCCCAGGATCGGGGGGGGGGGCCGCTCCTCAGCCCGAGCTCTGCCCTGTGCCCGGGTGGGGATGCGGGAGCCGGGGGGGCGGCCTGCGGGAGAGACTCCGGTGCGGTGGAACACGGGACGCAGCCGAGCTGAGCCTGGTGCTGAGCCTGGTGCTGAGCCTGGGGCTGAGCCGATGCCCTCGGAGCAGCCCAGAGGACCCTCTGGCATCGCCTCAGCCCGGGCGGGTGCCCCAGAGACCCCGAGCCCCGTCCCGCGCTCCTGCCCCGGAGCCCCGCACCCCACACCACCCGTGAATGGGCCCACGGCCTCACGCGTGGCTCCAGCAGCACCCACAGCAACGTCACGGCCGCGGCAGCTGCGGGGTGGAAGGCAGAAGCCGGCCCGACCCAACCCCACCGGCCTTTCGGGGCACGACCCCAAACCGCGGGGTCACGGGAGGGCAAATCTGCGGCAGCGACGTTCCCACGTTCCTTCTGCTCGTCCTGACCGTGGCCGAGCCACAGCCCAGATGCAGGTGACAGGACGGAGCAGCACAGCCTTGAACACTCCGGGATTCCCACCTCAGGGTCTGTCGCTGCCGTCTGCTCGCGGGGACCTGGGTGCCACTGGCCGCGGCAGCGCCCGGAGCAGCGGAGCGATGCCCAGCGTGGGACGGTGCTGCCGAGCCACCCAGCTCCCCCCGGGACCCTTCACAGCCCTGGGATGTGGCACTTCCCAGCGCTCCACATTCCATCCAAACAGCTCTACAAAAATAGAAGCGAAGGACACAACTGTCACACGGGAGCCCAGACGCCACCCGCCAGCCCCCGGGCTCCAGCTGTCCCTCCCCACCGAACTGCCATTAAATTCATAAACACAAGCATCTGGGGCTGCATTAAGAAGGACCCACATGAAAATCAAGGCACTGCTATTCCTGCGTTTTAAAAACAACCACAGCTTAATCTCGCTCGCCTGGATGCGAGCTCATGCAAAGCAGTTCAGTAGGAACAGGCTCAAGATGTGCGAGCTCCAGCCTGATTTTCACACTCATGATTTATGAACACGAGCATCTGCCTTCATCTTGCTGCTGCTTTACTCCGCTGACAACTCCTTCGCTCTCTTTGCTAAAAATAGCCGCGCGAGGCAAGCAGGAATGCTCCTCTGAGGTGTGGGCCAGGCCCTGGCTCCCTGGTTCCAGCCAGGACTCGGCGATGTTGGGGACCGCAGGCAGCACCTCAGCTATGACCTGGGTGCTGAGGGACGGGGCAGCGAGGAGGGCAGCGGGCGCAGGGAGAGGCCGAGGGAGGGGATAAAGGGCGAGGGGGGGGAACAAAACAAAGTTTGCTCAAGGTGGAGCAAAGGGGTGGGAAGGAGAGTCAGGTGAGTGCGTTGGGGCGGAAAGGAGCGGCCCCAGCACACGGGATGTTCTTTCTGCCTGGGAACTCCTCCGGCTTCTGCTGAGGAGCCGCTGAGGGTCTCCCCGCCAGCGGGGCTCACCGCAAGGAAATATTTCTGTGTGCCCGAAAGCGGTTGGGTTGATTTACAGACAAGAGGCCTCCAGTTCTCTGGATCCCAGCTCGCCCGCGTTCCCTTTTGCTTTCAGTGCCCAAGCTGGTGGGTGAGAACCAGCTCCCCTGTCCCTGGCCAGGGCTTTCAGTGGCCACCAAAGCTCTGGGCAGGGGAGAAGGAGAAAGAGAAGGAGAAGGAGAGGGAGAGGGAGAGGGAGAGGGAGAGGGAGAGGGAGAGGGAGAGGGAGAGGGAGAGGGAGAGGGAGAGGGAGAGGGAGAGGGAGAGGGAGAGGAGAGGAGAGGAGAGGAGAGGAGAGGAGAGGGAAGAGCCTCCCCCCAGTTTAACCACTCTGACTTTCTGACTTTCTTTCTTCCCCCCCGCCTCTGCCGGCCCCGGTCCAGCTGCTGCCGGGACGGACCCAGACCCCGGCCCGGGCTCCCCCCACCCGCACTCACCGGGGGGTCCCGGGCTCCCGCCGCTCCTGGCTCTGGGCCGCCCCCATGGCCGGGCCGGGCAGTGCTGCCGCCGCTCGCCGGCCCCCGCGCGTCCCCGCCCCGCGGGAGGGACCGGGAGGGATCCGGGAGGGACCCGGGAGGGATCCGGGAGAGACCGGGAGGGACCCGGGAGGGACCCGGGAGGGATCCGGGAGGGACCGGGAGAGACCCCGGAGGGACTCGGGAGGGACCCGGGAGGGACCGGGAGGGACCGGGAGGGATCCGGGAGGGACCGGGAGAGACCCCGGAGGGACCCGGGAGGGACCCGGGAGGGACCGGGAGGGACCGGGAGGGACCCGGGAGGGACCGGGAGGGATCCGGGAGGGATCCGGGGGGGACCGGGAGGGACCCGGACAGCGGGACAGCAGCTGCCCCCGGGGCGGCCCCGCCGGGGGGTCCCGCCGCAGGGCTGGGACCCCAGTGCAGGCAGCGGGCAGGCAGCTGCCGGTCCCAGCAATGCAGCTCAGGCAGGGGCCGGCATGGGACAAGTGTCCGAACCGTTGGGGAACGGCCCCTCGACCCCCCTGTTGACTCCAGGAAGGGACAGTGTGCCCCCTCGGCACCGCTGGGCAGCGACCCGCCAGCCCCCTCCCTTTATCCATCAGAAATGACCATCTGGATCGTGTCCCTGGGCCTGAAGTCGCAGCCCCACACACACGGGGGGGGATTCGACAGCAGCGTGAAAGCGCAGAGGTGACCCCCACTAAGGAAACGTCCTGATTGGATTCATTTTAATTAAAGTGCCTGAGAGAACACAGTCATTTCTGACATCATTTGGGGCTTTTTACTTCAGAGAAACTGAAAACTCGAGTATTAATCTTTTTTTTTTCTGTCAGTCAGGGTGTTCTGTCTTGGGTTGCATTATTTTTTGGCAAGAAAAGTGTTGACACCCTTGAAAGCTCTCACCTTCCTAAAAAACAAACCAACAAACCACACACACACACACACAGACACAAAACAACCCAAACCAAGTGAACCTTGCTTGGATGAAAAAACATCCTGAGGGGCTCGACTGCCCCCAGCCTGCGCAAGGGGCCGGCATCCACGACGCCGACGCGCAGAGCTCGGGGGGGTCTTCGGGCGGCTCTGATGTTCCGCGCCGGTTGAAAAGACCAACCACCACATCTGTGCCACGCTGCACCTCGCGTCGCTGCCCGGGCCCCCACCCGCGCCCCGCGCCCAGGCCGAGCCCTGCCCACAGCAGCCCTGCCCGGCCGACGGGGCAGCAGCGGCACGAGGCCGTGCGGGACCCCAGCACCGCCGGCCCTGGGGCAGCGTCCGTGTGCGGGGGCCGCCGGCCCAAGGGCTGGGTTTTGGCAGGGGCAGATTCCCCCAGGGCTCGGCCCTTTATTGTGTCTCTGCTTTTGGTTTCCACAGAATTTCCCGCAGCCGTTCTCAAGGGCGGCATTTCCCAGCCGGGGCAGAAGCCCCCGTGTGCCCTCAGCCACCCCAACGCTGCGGGCTGGACGCGCGTCACCTGGGGGCCGCCCGGCACCTGCACAGCCTCTTGGGCTGGGACGCTGCTCCCGGGCTTTGGCAATTCATCTCCAAAATACGCTGCCAGGAGGCCTCGCTCAGCCGGGCACCGCTGCCAAGAGGCAGGAATTCGGTCTTTCCTCAGAAGTCCGCACTGTCGGAGCAGGGGCCTGAACCCGAGGGGTGAACCCGCACGTAACGCCCCCCCGGCCACCGGCCCTGTCCTCCCCAGGCTGCCCTGGCCTCGGGCGAGGAAGCCGAGGCTCCAGTGACATGAACATGGTGGCAAAGGGGTGTCACACGGCCGGGCAGGGCCGGGGAACGCTGTGTTGGACGCTGGGTGAGCCGGGGGACGCGCAGCGGGGAACGTGCCAGCGCTGCGGCTGTTGCGGCTGCGCCCCGGCGCTCCTTGGCAAGGGGCCCCTCCCCGCCAGCAATAAACACGTCCAGACCTCTGGGAAACTGCCGGCTTTCCGGTCAGAGGCTGCAAGGGAAAATCAGGAGGGGGAAGGCACCAAAATTAAACGAGGATTTTGTGGCCCTCCAGGAGAGAAAACCAGCTGCCAAACAGCACGGAGCGCAGAGTGCCGTCCCACACCACCCCCCAGAGCTCCCTCAGCCTCACCAACGCTGGCAACAACCTAATGAAGCTTTCCCGGCCCCTCAGGACAACAGTGAGGGGCAGTGTCGCCGTCCGCCAGCCACAGCCACAGCCTCAGAGAAGTGACAATCCTTGCCCAAGCCCCCCAGCAGCCCCAGTCCAGCCCCCAGCCGCGGCACGGCCCCCCTCCGATGGTCTGGAGGTGAGCGCGGCTGCGTGAGGCGGCTTCTAAGTGACAGCGAAGTGTCACAAGACCTCTAATAGTCACACTGGCCATGAAGCTCTGCCCAGAAAGCCGTTGCCCCGCGGGCTGGCGGTGCCCGCGGAGGCTGTGGACGGAGGCAGGCAGA
Source organism: Athene noctua (assembly GCF_965140245.1). Classification (NCBI taxonomy): domain Eukaryota; kingdom Metazoa; phylum Chordata; class Aves; order Strigiformes; family Strigidae; genus Athene; species Athene noctua. The sequence continues at coordinate 6,486,841 of NC_134064.1, read as the reverse complement.
GGTCAGGCAGGGCTGCAGAGCAGCCAGATGTGCCCCAGCTGTGGGGGCCTGCTCCCTCCCGGGGCAGCAGCCGGGGCTCCGGGGCCATCCCGCCACTGGCAGAGCTCTGCTCAGGTGGGGCTCCCGCACCCCCTGCCCGGCCGGCACCCCGAGGAGCTCCAGAGCCAGCCGGCGGGGCGGCTGCTGTCTGCGAGGAGGCAGATGGTAATAATTACCCACACGCTAATTCCATGGAAATTTCCATGTGCCTGGGAAAGAGGCACGCCAAGCCCTCGCCGCTGCCCGGGGCAGAGGCTCCCTGTTGTTTCCGGGGACTGTGACTGAGAGCCGGCTCTGTCACATGGAATATGGGGTTTAAATGCCTCCCTGGAGCCTCCCACTCTCCAAACCTGCCCAGAGCAGCCCCCCGGCTGCGAGGGGGCCGGGGACAGGACCCTCCTCTGTGGGGGCTCCCCAGCACCCCAGTCCGCACCCTCCTGCCCGGACAGAGCAGCAGCGAGCTGCCTCGGGCGGAGGACGCTGCGCCCCAGCCCTTCTCAGAGCACGGACAGCATCTCCCCATCTCCCGAGCGGGTCCGGAGGGAGGCCAGCACACGGCTCGGGACGCGCTCTGGCAGCTCCTCCTTAGCAACACAAACAGAGGCACAACACGGACCTCGGCGGCAGAGAAGCGTCGCGGCCCGGCGCGAAGGCTCTGGCGGGAGCCCCGCGTGCCCGCGGCCGCCTGGCAGGTGCCGGTGCCCCGGGAAGCACCACGACATCGAGCCTCTGGCAGGGCCGGGCGAGGGGGAGGTTGTGCTGCCCGAAGGCGCCTACCGAGGTCTGGCCATCGCAGCAGGCCAGCTCCCAGCTCTGCACCCCGGGGTGGCCGAGGAGCCCTCTCTCCCCGCTCTCCTCCTCCCTCCAGCCCGACGCAGGCGAGCGCTCCGTGAGCGTCCCGGCCCTCAGCTCCCGTCTCCTTCCTACCTTTGCAGCCGTAGACTTGTCCCGGGCTCCGTCTCTCTCTGCTACCTGTCCCGGGGCTCCCTCGAAAGCGGCTTCTGTGAGGAGTTGCCTGGAAAGGGAGCAGGGAGGAAGGAAGGGGATGGACGGCATGGGGAGGGCCAGGCAGCGGCGGGGTGTCTCGGTGCACCCTGCAGCCTGGGGGAAAGGGAGGAGGATGTTTTGTAATATTTGGCGACGCTTTCGTGGGCAGAGAGAGGAACCCGGCGCTGCGCGAACCGTCCACGCACGCCGCTGCCGCGCCGGTACCGGAGCCGCTGGGCCCAGCGCCCGGATCTCGTGCTGTCTCCTGCCGGGGCCCCACTGGTGTCATGCCGTAAAAATGTGCTCTTGGCTGGAATTTGGCAGCCTGGCCTCCGGCGGGGAGGGAAGCTCTCGGCTTACAGAGGGAGCTGCGGCCTCGGGGCTGCGGGAGAGGGGAAGGGGAGCTGGTCCCGAGCTCCCGCCCCGCCAGGGAAGGAGGGCTGGGAGTGGTGTGGGAAGGGTGATGCCCCCCGGCTGCCCCACACGAGGGAAGACACGAGGATGGGGACGGACAGAGCCACTGAGGCCCGCAGAGAGGCTGAACAGGAGGCGGCATCACCCAGGGTGCCAGACCCGGGGCAGTGGGGAGACGGCCAGGAGGTTTAGCTGAGAGCAGGGGACGTGTTTTGGAGCAGAGGAGACGTTTTCCTTTGAGGTTTCAAAGGCTTCAGTTGGGGCTGCTCCCCAGTAAAGGGTTGTCACAGCTGGGGCGCAGGGACAGCTGCTCTGGCGAGCATCCCCACATCCCACGGCCTCCCCGCTCCAGCCAGCTCCCCTCTGGGGCAGACCCCAATTCCCAGAGCCCCCAGGGCATCACCTCCCCAGTTTGCCCAAGCCCAGACTGGGGTCTGGTCCCGGCACATCACACCGGCCAGGACTCACCCAACACTCGCACGGAAATTAGCTCAAGCCTTTCATTTAAACAAACCCCTGGCCTCACCCCACAGGGTTCGTGCCAGGAGAGCAGCCGGGCTCTGGCTGCGGCACCGTGGGCGGGATGCGGCCCCCGTCCCCCCCCGGGCCCCCGTCGGCTCCTGCAGAGGGAGCGCAAGGAGCGGGAATGAGCGATGGGCTCTGCCGCAGCCATTTCATCTTCGGAAAGCGTCAGGCAGGGGTGTTGCTTCCCAAAGGGAGGGGAAAACTGCTCAGGCAAGGAACTTCCCTCCACAAACAAATCCTGCAGCCCGCTCCCCCAGCCCGGGCTGGGCCCTGCTCCCCACCTGCCCGCAGTGACCTTCCCAAACCCCCGGACCTGCAGCAGCCCTGCAGAGGGGATAAAACCAGCTCTCTGCATCCCCCCGCCTGCAAAAAGCAAGAGGAGGACAGTGATCGGGAAGGAAACCGCTGTGTCACGTGCAAGCAGGGTGGGGGGCAACAGCCAGGGAGCCCCCCATCACTTCTGCCTTCTCCGAGGACCTCCCCATCGGCGCCCCCTCGGCCGCCCGAGCACCTTCCCTGCCACCCATCGCTCCCTCCAGCCAGAAGGGTGGGGTGCGGGTACCCTGGTCAAGGAGCAGAGGGGGGTCCCTCTCCTCCCCTCGCTCGAAGGGCCGTAGTGTCGTAGTGTCCCCCCCAATGCTCCAGACGCTGCGGGAGCTCCCCGGCGCTGCCTTCGGCAGAGGGCACTGCCGCTCGCCTGCTCGCCTCACCGCTGGCCCCAGCCCAGCCTCAAACTCCCATCTCCCAACTTGCTCGTTCTTTTAGGCTGAAACTTCCTGTTAGTTATCATTTTAATTCTTTACCTCTTCAGCAGTGCAGAAAATTGGCACTTAATTCGCCCTGCGAGGCTGTGTGGCGGCAGCTTAATTGACCCTCGTTGCGTCACCCCGGCCGCATCTCGGTCAGTGAGCTCAGCCTTGTGCCACATTAATTTCCCGTCCACTCTTTGTTTATCTGCCCTTTTCAGGGACGCTGCCTGTGTTCAGCTCCAGGCGCGAGAGCCCCGGAGAAAAACCCGCTGCCACAGGGCAGGGGTGGCCCGCGCCGCCCGCCTGGGCAGCTCTCCACAGCTCTCCACCTTCCCTTCTGCCCCCGGGCTCGTGCCCTCCTCAGCTGCTCAGCAGGTTGCTCCAAACCCAGCACATTTCAGCATCCCACCTTTCATACCGAGTGTTGCAAAATGATGTTGCAACTCTGGGAGCTTCCCCAGGCATTGAAAATCAGTCAGAAACCGGAGCCTCCAGTTGCAGCCCGGACTCTGCCAGTTGTTTTCCAAGAGCTGGGCCCAAGGCTCTGGCCTCGCATGGGCTGGGGGGATCGCAGAGCACATCGGCCAACAGCGCAGCAGCGAGGGCCGAGGGGCACACTGACCAGAAAGCTTACCATAAAACCAGGTTTAGAGCAATTGCCCAAACATAATCTCATTTTAGCTCCAATTCCCTTATTGCATCATTTGGGGCAGAGATTGCTGCATGAGTACCTGAAATAACTGGTATTCAGAGCATCATAAAACTCCACGTGTGGTTCACGGTCCAGGCAGGACTGTGTTATGGCAGATGTCTAGCAGGGGAATAAGGTTTTCCAGGTGAATGAAGGAAATGCGTATAACGTTTTGGGGCATTTCTGAACACTGCTGAGGAGACACGAGCGGCTCCTTTGCTGCTCCAGTGCGCAGCAGCAGGAGCCGGAGCGCAAGGCTGTGCCCAGCTGTCTGCCCCGGCACGGGGCCGGCCGAGCGCCCGCAGGATCCTCCTCACCCTGCCGGGCTCTCGGGGACACCAGGGTCCCAGGAGCGGGTCCCAGCACATCTCCCTGGAGCGCGCGGGGATGGGCTGGGACGCAGGTTCCGAGGGCAGGGCCAGAGGCAGCACCTTCAGCTCTGTGCAGCCTGGATGCTCTGGTAAGGAGGAGGGATTGCTTCCTATTTAATATATCGCCACTCAATTTGCGTTGGACCGTGGAGTCCTTCCAACACTCGGAATACAATGAGTTAGTATCTGCTGCTCTGGAGTTTGCATCCAAGCTGAAAACCCGGCCAGCTGGGAGCACGCAGGGACCAGGCTGGAGCACAAAGAACAATGGGAAGTCACGGCGAGGGGCGGTGGGGAGGCAGGATCCAGCCCTCGGTGACAGCGCTGTGCCTGCTCAAAGCTCTCTGATGCCCCACCTCGGGAGGATCACAGCTTCCAGACCCTCCTTTTAACTCCGCGCCCTGTCCCCTCGCTCCCCGGCGCTGCGTTTTCAGGCGGGGGGTTCTGCGTGCCAAATGGGATGCTGGAGAAGGCGCTGCTGCCTGGATGGGCTCCAGATGCGATGCAGCTAATCCATTTTTATAGCCGGGAGCAGGTGTCTCGTGCATCACAAGCAGCCGGTTTGAAGACCACTCTTCTCATTTGGCCACAAGCCACAGAGAAGTCCGAAGGCATCAGCCACGGCTCGACACCCACCAGCTCCAGAAACGCCCCGCGGGACCGTGGTCCAGCACCTCGCGCCGCTGCGTCGCCCCATTCTCCCCTCTGCAGCAGGGGGGGCTCCGGGGGCAGCCGCAGCGTTGCCAACACCCCCCAGCCCGGGATGTGGGGCCGTAGGGGTGCCCACACCCCCTCGGGTGCTTCCGAGCTGCTACCTTGGGTACCGCAGCGACCGACGCCGCGAGGCGTGCGGCCTCCCGCGGGCGCTGTGCCCTGAGCGTGCGTAAGGCAAAGGGTCCAGCCCCGGGGCTCCGGAGAAGCTCCGTTTCGCCCGTACTTTCCCCCGTCCCTGTTCCCGCGCTCACCTGCGCTGCACGAACAAGGGTGTGCACGAGCAGAGCGTGCCCCTGTGTCCGGAGCTCTGCAGCGAGCTGGGCAGAGTCAGGACCTGCGGGGAGGAAAAGAAAAATATCTGCTGCTGGAGCCAGAGATAGGAAAGGCCAAAGGGTTTGTTTTCCATCCCCAGACCACAGCAGTGTGGCGAGTGGAACCCGGTCAAGAAACCCTGTCCAAACCCACAGCTCCGGAGGCTGCTCTGCGCAAACAACACTTCCAAAGGGAGCTCTGTCCCCACCTGCCCCATCCCCGCCCCGGGAGGGAGAGGGGCCCGCGGCCAGGGCTTCAGCCTCCCCCCACCCGGCGAGCGCTGGCCCTGCCATCGCGGCACCCGGCCGCGGCAGCGCTCGCCACGGGTGGCAACCCCATCCCCGGAGCGGCCAGAAGCTCCCGGCCCTGCGAGGAGCTGCAGCCGCGGGCCCTCCGGCTTTGCTGAAGGCAGCAGGTCCTGGGGGGCCGGGGGGGACCCCGGGAAGGGGCAGTGGGGAGCAGCCCCCGCCGGGGAGCTTCGCCACAACCAGCTACCAGCGCGCCTGGATGCGATAGCTCTGCTGAGACAAAGAGCCATTGCTGGATTCAGCTGCCCTGGGTATTTTTTTCCCTCTTCGATGAATCACCTGCTAAAAATATTATAAATTGAGTCGCTGGCCAGACCTTTCACTTCTCTGGAAGCAAAAATATTTATTTTACTCAGGCCGTGCCTGTGTTTTAACAGAACTTTATGATCAATTTCTGAGGAATGTGCCATGCTGTATATTCAAATTACAACTTTTTTTGGCTTGCAGCGTAAATTTAAAATGTCTTGTTTAAGACGCAACTGTTGTGCTGCCAGAAAAATGCGGTTTCAGCTGTTTTTTTTCCCAAAGCACCAGTTTTGCCCGGTTGATGGTTACTGCCACCCCAGGTGCATGCCTGTCCCCTCCGCCTGTCCCAGGTGGCACCAGCAGCTAAAGAGGGGCTCAGGCTGGGCTTGCTTAGACTGGGAGCTTTCACTTCCCCGGGAAAAGCTTAATGAGCAGCATCGCCACAAAGACGGGGCGCGGGGGCTGCCCGCCTGGGATAACCGCTCCCCCCGTCGCACAGGGCTGTGGTTTTGGGAGCTGAAGCAGGAATTCTCCCCGCACGGGCTCCAGGCCGGTGCAAACATCACACAAATTGTCAGACAGGCGCCGAGATCCTCGAGCTGTCGGTGCAGGTGGGGTATAATCACAGCCTGGAGCTGGGGGAGCAGGTCCCGGTAGCACCTTCCTCCTCCCAGGGGGGACGGACAAGTCATCGCGGGGCCGGGGCCGGGGTCCCCGCCGGGCTCCCGTGCCGGCTGCTGTTGCCCTTGCTCCGGTGCCAGGCGCGCCTTCTCTATAAATCTCTCCCACACTCATTTGAATTTAGGAAGGAAACGAGAGAAATTTCTTTTTCTTGCTTCAGGGCAGAGAGAATAATGGGATCTTTATTCCCCATTAATTAAGTTGATTTTTACGTGGGTACAATTTACGCTCCCTTCCAGCCTTCTCTGCAAAGCGACGCCTCGCGGGTGCGTGGCCTTTGGGTGGGGGCTCAGCGACCCCCGGAAAGGCACCGGGGAGGGTGCGAGGGGCTGCGGGCGGGCGAGTCCGCGGCCATCGGAAAAGTGAAGAGCAGGAGCCGTGACCCGGCCCCGGCAGCCCCAGCCCCCAGCAGCTCTCCCGGCCGGTGGCTCCGGCGTTCCCAGGGAGCAGCGCTGGCACCTGCCTGGTGCCGAATGCGCCGCCTGGCCCCGCTCCATCCTTCCCGGGAGGCACCAGGGAGACCAACACGCGGTTGGAGCTGGACGTGTTAGCGGCGGGTTCTGCAGAGGCCAGATAAGCCCCTCGAGCCGGTGTTTAGGAAGGGGTGAAGACATGGGGCAGCCGCCGGACTGCGGTTCCCTGCCGGAGCCCTCCCCAGGGCGCTGCAGATGAACCCGGCACGGCCCTGGCCTGCACCTCTCCTCTTCCCGAAGGAAAGGCCGCCGGTGTGCACGGGGGGAGCGCCCAAAAGCAGCCTGGTGAGGAAGCGCCCCATTTCCCAAGGGGGGTTTTGGCCCCGGGGGGCAGGACAGCTTTGTCACCATGGCAGCGCCAGGCTGTTGTTTTCCCCCATCGCAGCCAAACAGCTGGAGATGCTTCACCAGAGGGTGAATTATGGGGACAGCGTGCCAGGGAAAAGGGGCTCCATACTCGTGTCCTCCCGGCGGGGAGCCGGGCGCGGGGGCTGGGGGCCCATCACCAGCTGCTGGGATCCCTCCCATGCCGGTATCCCGGTCGGGGGGTCTCCCTACCGCTGTTCAGAGGTCCACCAGCCCTCCCCAGGGACCAGCCTTGTCACCGCAGCCGGGGACACAGGTCGTGGCTCTTCCCTGCAGCCGCCCAGGCGCTTTCCCTGGCTGAAGGCGTTTTGGAGCCACACAGCCCCCGGCGCAGAGCCCTGGGGACGGGGTTCAGCTTGTCCCCTCGGCTGCGGCGTTGAGGGCCGCCTGCAGCCGGCTCCCCCAGGAGCGGGACAGGGAGATGAAGCGAAGCCCCTCTGGTCTCGCCGTAGTTTTGCCGGCACCGGGTGTTGCAGCCACGTGGCAGGGTGAGTGCAGCGCGCTCCAGCCTACCTGGCAAGTCCTCACTGAATTAGCTGGGCTGAACTGGAGTGGAACTGGTTGCGCTGAGGCTCAAGGGATCGGCTGCTGATGCAATGTGGTAGCTCCTACCTCTAAGGCCGGGAGGAAGGTCGGGGTACAGGAGCATCCCGAGCCCTGGCAGAGCCAGGACACCGCGCCGTCAGCCTGCCTGCGAAAGCAAGAAGCACGTACAGATTTACACACCCCCACGAAATTCCCAGCAAGCAGAGAAAGAAGGAAAACAGCGGCTTTTATCACAGATTTTTAACAATATAAACACATGCAGCCAAAAGCAGACACTGCGGAGGAGGACGCGGCCCTCAGTGGGTGTTGGGCGACACGAGGGGTCCCCTCGGCGTGGACACGATCTCCCTGGCCCTTCCCTGCCGTGGGGCAGATGGTGGGGGGGAGCAGCGAGCACCCAAATGAGAACCTGCTGTGTCTGTGAGCGCTCTCGTGGGCCGCAGACGGGGAGCGACGGCCGCTGCACCCAGAGCCACAGCCCCGTCCTCAGGGAGGCCAAACCCCCGGCAGCACCCGCTGGATTCCCCAGCCAGGGCCGCCCCGCGTCCCCGCGCAAGTGTTCATCGGCTGCAGCACGCAGAGCCCCGTCCCCGCCGCCCTGCAGAACACGCTCAGGAAGTGTCTGTCCTCGGCTGAAACCCCTTTGGTGTGGGAGAGCCTGGAACTTATTACAAATCGCTTAAGTAACTTTGGCTCACTTGGGCTAATTAAATTGGTTTCCCTGGCTATTCTAGAGGCTTGAAACCACCAGTCAGCTCCCAGGCTCGCTGTGAGAAATTAATTAAAGCAAATGATAACTTGGCAAGGACAAAAAAAGAAAGTCTCTGTAGCAAGGAACAAACCCAGTGCGGGAGGAGTGTTTGCCGAAGCACGTGTCTGTGTGAGCTGTAAGGTGTTTCAGATACACCCGCTCACAGGGATGGACTTCAGCTCACGCGTAACGCTGTGTTCAGGCTTCAATGCTTTGCCAAATCTGGGCATAAAAATAAACTTGGAAGTTCAGTGCAGAAACACAGAGTAAAGGCAGGGACCTCTTGCTTTCCATAGGAAGCAGAATTAATAGCTTGGCAGAAGGGGTGCATTTCCATTTTTATACAAGAATTTCCTCCTCCTCCTCCTGCAGAAAAAAGGACTTGTAAGAAATACAAATTCGGACAGTTCTCCAGAACCTGGCAGCAGGCTCCGAAGCATCCCACGAGGCGCGTGTGGGCCAGCGGGACTTCCAGGTTTCCAACGAGAAAATCGAGTGGACCAGCTCACCGTTCCTCGAAAGCGCCGGCAAGGGGAGTGCGGGGAGCCGGCGCGTGCCACGGCCGCCCGGGGCCTTCCTGCCCCTCGGCCCCTGGCGCTGCGGCCCGGGCAGCCGCGCAGGCACCTTCCCCCTGGACTGACGCCACCAGCTGCAGGAGGGGAGATGGGCTTTGGGGGGTCTTCAGGTCCTTGCCAGCCCCTGGCTCGCAGGGCTGCCTGGCTGGAGGAGCTCCCCTGCACCCCCCCGCGAGGGGCGAGCGCCTGAGCCCCGCATGTGCCTCGCATTAAGCAACAGCCCTGGCAGCAGAGCCGCGCCGATAGGACAGAGACTGAGCCCGACCTTCTCCCCCCCTTCTCCAGCGCTATCCGAAACCGTAACCTTGACTGGCTGCAGTTTTCATCCATCTGCAAAAGCACATTAAGGAGGGAGAGAAAGGTTGGCAGCTGACCACAAACCTGCTCCCCAGAGAGGTCCTTACCTGACTCTAACCAGATGCTGTTTATCAGCCCGAGCGTATACTACATGCCCGATGTGACGGAGACAGAAAAAATACAAGAAATGCTTGTTACGCTCGGGGCTTCAGGGGGTTTTCATCCTCAGGCCGGATATACAAGTTCCAGGAGAGGAATATGTGTCCCCGGAGTCCCGGGCTGAATCTGGAATTCATATACTCTGTAAATGTACTTTATTTAATACAGGAATCAAGAAAGGTTTTGGAATTATTGCACTGGAGAGCTTGATTGCATAGTTACAGCTTAGAATTAAGGAATAACTGCAGATCCGTAACACGGCGCCTCAGCCCCACGGAAAGGGCAGGACGATGCTCTCGGGCTGCAGTTTTCTGTCTGTTCGCCCATCGCTGCCCCAAAGACACTGAACCCCGCAGGAAGGCTCCCGCAGAGCCTGGCCCAGCCCCGTGGCGGATCCCCCTTCGGATTAAACCCACAAAGCCCAGCAGCCCCGGGAGGAGGCACCCGGGCGGCAGGTCCCAGAGCTCAGTCCCTGCCAGCGGCGCAGAGCAGCCAAGGGGACGCCGTGTTCGTTAACGTCCCCGGTAAGCTCACTGCTGGAGCCATGCAGTTAGAAAACCAGGAGCCGAGCTTTGGCCCATGACGCTACGCGAAGACGAAGGAGCAGCTGCCCGGGCAGGAGGCGGCGCGTCCGCGGCTCGTGGCGGTGCTGGGAAGCTGCGCCCGGGGCACGGAGGAGGGTTGCCCAGTCCGAGCGCTCCCAAAGCCTGAGGAAAGCTGCTCAGAGCAGCTCCAGAGCCAGGGCCGGGCTGGGAGCGGACGTGCTGCGAAAATCAGGGCAGGAGTAATGTGGAACATGGTAGCGATCCAGCCCAAGCGAAGACAGATGTCTTGACTGCAAAAACAAGGATAGGACTAACAGAGACATGCACAGACGTGCGAGCGCATACCTGTATGTTTATGGAAATGCACATGGGCCTTTTACGTATTCCTGCCTGGTTTTTAAGGATCCAGCTAACGTGCTTTTGCTGTGCCAACATGCTTTAGCTGAAACCTGCGAGGTCTTGGAGGAGCATCTTTCCCCCACGTGGCTCAGGGCTCCCCCCGAAGTGGCCTTGTCCCCATCGGTGCTGCACCGACAGCTCCGCAGAGCCCGGGGCAGCCGCCGGGGAACCTGCTGGCTCGAGCAGAGCTGTGGTGCTGGACCCGGGACAGTGGGACACCAAGTGCTTTTTTGGTTTTCCAAGCCAACATCTTCCAGGTTTGCTCCACTGTGCGGCCCCTGGGCACCCCACGGGGCCCGGGCAGAGGGTCACCTCCTCCGGAGATCCCACTTCCAGGACCCTGCCCATCCCAGGGAGGAAAGCTCGGTCCCTGAGTTGAGTGGTGCGCCACCACGAGAGAGACTTTCCACTCTGCCACTCCAGCTCCCCTGTCTCCTCCCAGGCTCGTTTTCCACGCAGCGAGGAAAACAAATGCAACACCGAAGGGAGCGGCTGGACCACAGGGACTCACTGGTGCCCAGGTGGCGTTTGAGACGCCCCATGGCCTGTGCCCTCTCCTCTCTTACCTGGCAGAGCCAGCACCGCAGGCCGGACACTGGATACGCTCAGGGCTGCTCCTCTTGGGGTGCGTTCGTGGCTACGGGGTATTTCACGCTGTGGCCAGGTCCTGGCGCTGGTCCCGTCGCGCTCCCCCGCGGCTGGGCAGGGCTGGAGAGCGTCACAGGGCCCCAAGCACGGCGCCGTGCTCTGCCTGCACAAAGCTGGGCTGCTCTGGAAAGCATCCCAGTTCCTCTGGCTGACGGTATTTAGGCAGAGGCTGCTGGAAAAAGTGATGTGCTCTCCACGCATGTGTGCCACCAGCAGCCGTGGCCCGGCAGCGTTAATCACCACCTCAGGGTGCCAACGATTACACAAAACCGGGGGAACATCTTGCTGTGGCTCCCTGACCGGCGAGGGGAGCGCCCTGCCCCTGCCAGCCCGGGCGTCCTGACGCCCAGCACTACCTACAGCACCAGCACCGGCATTTTCTTCACTACCTGCTAGGAAATCATCTTAAACAACCTGCAGACTGTCCTTTGCTGGGCACAAGACACAGAAAAAGCCACACGCTGCTCCTGTCGCTGCCTTGGAAGAGGCACATGCATCCAGAGAGGTCTGTGCGCCTCAGACCCATCACTTCCACGGGCGCAGGTGCCTCAGCCACGTTCCAGAGCACCAGCAGCACTAAATCCCCGTCCCCCAGCTCCTCCATCTCTCCCCAGTCACATCTGACTCCAGGACACGCAGCTCCTTCCACTCCTGAGCATCTCACACGAGAGGTGAGCTGGGAGCAGACACCCCCCTTCCCTCTGCAGCTACAAGACCCAGCACAGACCACGGGCATCTCTCTGCTCCTGGGGCCCCGCGGCTGGGAGCCGGCTGTGCTCTCCGGGAAGCGGGATTCTGCCTCGGCTGCAGCCAGCACCCCAAACACGCCACGGCAACGTTCGTCTTTGCCACTCACTTGGCTGCTTGCAGCCGGGACCACGTTAAAGTCCTTATAGTCCCTCCTCACCTTCCCCTTCCGAGCAGGGACAAAGACAAAGAAAAGGAAAAACACGCAAAGCGCCATTTGGAGCCCTCAGAGCTCTAAGCTGGGGTCTTACATTCATGGAGGAGGGCTTTTACTGGTACAGGTAACTGCTAATTAACTCAGAGTAATTAGCACCATTGAAAAAGCTCATCTGGTCACTCCCCGAACGCATGTTCCTGACCATGGGGTCGGCTTTGCTCTCTGCTGAGGTCTGGGGAAGAGCTGCCGGTGTTGGTGTGCCCAGGCCGACGGCTGGAGCAGCCCCAGAGCCCGGGGGCTCTTCTCCCCCCATTGCCCCCCAAAGCCTCCGCGTTAGACTTTCACTGGGTGTTTGTGCAGAGCTGTGGGTATTGAGGGGAGGGGGGGCACCCTGGGTGCCCCTCACCCCTGCCACCTCTGCTCCCCCCTGTCATTTCTCCAGGGATCCGCAGGGAAGGGCCATCTCCCCGCTCAGCCCCAGCCCCTGGAGCACCTCGGGGGGTTGTGAGCAAGAGGCATTTCTTGGAAGGGCTGTGAAATTGCCTGTGCCATGGAATTCGGTCCCGGGAGAGCGTCATGTCCCAGCAAAGGCCCTGGCTGGGCGGCCCGGGGCAGGGCGAACTCATCAGGAAGGCGCTGAGGGAGGGGGTGAAAAAGCTTCGCTGCGTGTCGGTGCCCCCGGCTCCACCAGCCGTGGGGGGAGTTACCTTGGCGTTAGAGCCTGCTGGCAAAACCGGGCGCCCTCTGCGCTCCAGCCACCGCAAGGGCATTAATCAGGCTGAAAATACAAAAGCAACACGAAAAGCACCATCTACGGGGTGCGCAGCATCGGATACTTGCTCTGGGAGCTGGGCCAAGTGCTCGTATCCTGACTCATAAATACACCGCTAGGAACACGCATCATCTCTGGAGGGCTTTAAGACCATTTAGATTTCAGAGCAAAATGGTCCAAGGCACCTGCTGCATTTTAATGATTCTTCTCCATCCCCTCTAGGGACGCTGAGATTTAAAAACTGCCCTGCAGCCGCCCTGAGCTTCCCCCACGGCACTGGGGAAGGCAGCATCGGCAGCGCCGGCACCGTCCGGGTGCGTTTGCACAAACCCCCCATTTCGGAGCGTTGGAGGCTGAGCACGGTGGCAAGGGGTCGTCTACCTGCCAAATATTTCCCCTTCTCTGGGCTGAGTTGTTTGCACAGAGCCTCTCGGGCAGCTGGGACAGAAAATCCTTTAACTGGGGCCTGTCGTCCCTGAGAAAGCACCCGGGGGTGGGCAGGGGGTGAAATCCCGGCTCCCCTGGCACTTGTGCCCCGTCCTGCCCGGCTGCACGGGCAGCGCTGCCGGGGGAGCTTCGCCGGGCCCCGCCGCGGAGGACACGGGAGCCTGGGCTGACCCGGGGTGAACGGATGCGCCCTGGTAACGGTACAAAGGCTCAGTCACGCTGGAGCCCGAAGAGCACACTTGATGAAGAAAACATGCCCTTTTGCATTGCTATTCCCTCCCCATAAAGCTATAAACTCCTTTCAAATGCTTCATCTTCCTAACTTTTGGATGTCATTAAACTCTTTATTAATTTACTCCAAATGTCTTCGCTCGTATTCCAACACAGCTAACCCCATCAAAAGGATAAGAGCACAGTGCTTAGACAGCACTTCTTCTCTTCAAAGCCTGTTACTGAGATTAATTGCTTCTCTCAAGTCCTCTGTGAAGGAGGTACATGGGGATAATTGTGATTAGTGCTGGGTGTGAGGTAAGAAGCTGAGTCCGAGGTAAAAGCGGGGACCTGGGCTGTCACTGCGCTGGGGGGAGAGGGTGGGCTTGTGCGGGCGTGGGGCTGCAGCGGAGCGTGGTCGGGCTCCATCCACAGTGGGTGTTCCTGCAGGTCCTCGGGGGGGCAAAGCCCAGGCGGGCAGCGTGGTGCCAAGGCAGAGCTGCAGCCCCGGGGCGCCTGGCACCCCCCCGCCTCCGAGCATCTTCCCTCGGGCGAGTGCTGAGCTTGTCCTCGGGCTCCCCGCTGCTCTCTCCTAATTGTCTCTGCCTGCCAAGAGCCTCGTGTGCAGGCAGAGGTCCCTCCTCCTTCCCGATTTATCCCATGATGTCACCAGTCTCGGTCCTTCTTGACATCACCGGTGACATCACGAGTCCTTCCCGCGGCCCTGGGGCGGCAGCGGGGCTGGGCAGGGGAGGACACGGCCACACTCTGCCCCACCGAGCACCCCGCGGTCCAGCTCCCTGCGGCATGAGGGACCAGTCGGCAAACCCGCGGCACCGACTCGGAGGCTGCCCGAAACGCTCCCCGCCAGCCTGGGGGCTGAGTGAGCTGGTGCCCGTGGGATGGAGGATCCTGGGGATGGAGGATCCTGGAGATGGAGGATCCCAAGGATGGAGGATCCTGGAGGATGGAGGATCCCAAGGATGGAGGATCCCGGGGGATGGAGGATCCTGGAGGATGGAGGATCCCGCAGCTCAGCCACGTGGGACGCTGATGCCGTCGGCGCAGAAGCGAGCCCAGGCGATGGCTCTGGCAGCGCCCGCGCCTTGGGGCCAGATGTGCGCGTTGCTGCGGCTGACACGGTACATCTGGTCCGGGTTTTGGTTTCCATCGCGGAGTTTACCACATCCCCCCCAGCCGGCTGGAGGCGAGGAGGCGCACATCTGGAAGCAATTCCAGCTGTCACGCTTCAAGGAGATACTGCACCGCAGAGAGGAGAACCCGATCCCTCGCCCCTCAGCCTCCTCCCGCCCTCCAGCTCCAACAGATGAGAAGAGCACCAGCATCCCCCGCCGCGAGCCGGATCCTGCCGGGTGCTGAGCCCCTCCCAGGAAGGGCAGCGCACGGCGCCGGCACCTCCTCGGGAAGAGGGACGGGGCCGAGCCCCACGCTGGGGGGCAGCTCAGGCTGGGGACACCCCCAGCTCCGCGCCGGGGTGGGGTGATGCGGGACGGGACCCTCTCACCGCTGCGACCCAGCATCTCCGGGGCTTGGCGCGGCCGCAGGCCCTGCCCGTGTCTGGTTTCACCCTCTGCCGACGCTGAGCAGCCCCGCGCCGTGGTGGGGTCCCCCGTGCCGACCCGCCGGTGCCCGGGAGCGCGATGCCTTCCCGTCTCATTGGCGTCCCGCGCTCTCCAGAGCTCACCCAGTCCCGGGAGCGCAGTCACCGCGCGGCAGTTCTGGCAGGGAAGGAGCACTTGTTTCTTTATGATATGGAATAGTTTCAGCATTAGTTATTTCTAAATCATTCTGGTTTATGAGCAGCCTGACAATTTGGCGAAGGCAGCAGGCCTGGGTCTGTACCAGGCACTAATAAAACCTTGAGAAGAGCCGTAAACCCGCCTGGCAGCAGGTTGCTGGGGGAAGGGGGAATACTAGCGGGCATCTCTGCTCCTGCCTGCTCCGGAGCAGCGGGCAGCAGCGGGCAGCAGCGGGCAGCAGTGGGCAGCCCCGCGCCTCTCTGCGGGAGGGGATGAACACCCCAGCCCACTCTCCCGGCAGCAGCAAGCTCTTTCCCCTCACCCCTCTCTCACCCCACCCATCTCCCGCAGCGTCCCTGGGCACATCCCGGGCAGCCCCAGGTCGGGCAGGGGCCGGCTCCTCAGTCAGGGGACTGCGGAGATGGGGAGGCGAGAGCTGCTTGTTCCCCGTCCCGCGCTTCCAGCTATTGGGGCTTACTGGAGGGGAGAGGGGGCAAAAGAAAAAAAAAAAAAAAAGACTGAAATGGGGAAGAAAATCCTGCCAGGTCTGATAGGAAACAAAGCCTGCCATTGCTGGGCAGCTGGCGAGGGGCTCTCAGCAGTCACCAGCCCGTGCCTGGGGGCAGGGGGCTCCACGTGTCCTTTGCTTTAGGGGACAGGGAAGGCACTGGGGGAGGGTGGGCCGACACCTGGCCCCGCTGCATTTGCCCAGGAATCAGCTGATCTTCTGCTGGACCATTTGTCTTGCAGCGTTACTTTGACTGCAGGAGCTGCAACCCCCGGCTCAGCCAAGAGGATGTTCACTCTGGAGCCTACAGACGATGCTCCAGATTCAGCTGCTAATATAGGAGGAGGGAAAGCAGGCAGGAGCCTCCCCAAAATGCCCAAGTGGGACAGAGCAGCCTCTAAGGAGCATCCAGCCATGCTGCCCTGGCAGTTGGACCAGCACAGGGTCCAACCCACAGTCCCAGCCCGGCTCTCGGGAGCTCCTGCAGCAGCGTCTGCGGCAGAGATGGACCATCCTGCCACTGCGGGCTGCCAGTCTGGCAGTGGGAGGGTTTGGAAGGGGAAGATAAATGGACATGTACGTAGAAATAACAAGTGCTTTGTGGAAACCATGAAGAAATAACAAACAGATGAAAATAGGGGATCTATTCTGGGAAGGCCTGGCACAGGATCTGACCCAGAAAAGCCACCTGCAAACCCGGCCGGTGCCGCTTCCCTGTGCCCGGCCCGGCCAGCTCCACTCCGAGGACGAGACACCCCTGCCCCGCTGCAGGCGGGTGCTCGGAGGGGCCGGGAAACGCGGCTGGTGCTGCCCCAGCGCCGGGCAGCAGCCAGGGGGTTCCTGCTGCGAGACCCCACGGGGGTCCCCGGAGAGCGCGGGCAGCACAGAGGGGCCGAGGGAGACCAGGGCTGCAGGGACAGGCCCTTCGCTGGTTGCACGCTGGATCCAGTTACAGGCCAGGTCAATAAAAGAACTGATTTTAGACTTTTATGGCGGAAATAATTGCCACTTGCAGGCCGAGGGCTTGTGAGCGGGGGGCGGCAGGTGATGCTGCGGCCGGGGCTCACCCAGACCCCTGGAGCTGGGCGTCGCTTGCTGCTGTTTCACTCCCCACGGAGGGAGGGGGACGGGGGTCAATGCCACAAGTGTGGGTGACCCCAGCAAGCCTCGGTCACCGGTCCCTTGCCCGTGCAGCAGCCGGCCTTCCTCCTGCTTCTCCTCCTCCTCTCCTCCCCGCTTTTCCCCTGAAAACCCTTCTTTGTCATGGAAAGTTCTGCAGCTGGAAGGCGCCGGGGCTGGGGCCAGGCTCGGGGGCCGCCGGGTCCCCTTGGCGCCGCCTTCGCTCGGCTCCCGGTGCCAGCGGCTCGGGCGGCAGCGCGTGCCCTGCTCTCGCCAGAGCCACCTCTGCCCCGGCCGCCGTGCGCCTTCTCAGCGGTCACACGTGGAACAGGTTACGTTTTTATAATCATCTTTCCACAATCCTTCCCTTCTTTTTTTGTTCAGTCCCAATATCGTCCCACACAACTCCTCCCCTCTCCCCCGCAAAGGCCTTTCAAGCTGGTGTCTGCAGGAGCCCGTGTGAAACCTTCCCGCCGCGGCTCTTCCCGTCCCTTTCCAGGAGGGAGACCCGTGTCGGATCCCTCCACCTCTTGCAAGGTCCCTCCCTTCTCACCGACTGCTGCAAGTCGCTTCCACAGAGTCCGTTTCCAGCAGGGAACCAAAAGCAGAAGGAAGGGGCAGGCGGGAGGGAGCAGCTCTGCTTCTCCTACAGACAGACGCCCAGGGTTTGGCACCCCTCTCCCCTGCCCGGGCACCCCCCGGCACCCCCGCCTGTGCCCTAAGCGCCGGGGCGGCTCGTCGGGGCCAGGGGGAAGAACAAACTGGCAGCGGTGGATGAGGAGCACCGGCTCTGGGCTCAGCCAGCTGAGCTGGTGTGCCTCTTTCCTAAGAAAAAAAAGGAGACAAAACTCTTTTCCCACGCAATCGCTGCTCTGAGGCATCTGAACCCGCCCATGGCCCCACTATTAAATCTCTGTGATGAGAGAACGATTTACTACAGGATTCTAACTGGGTTTTATTCTACAGAGAAACTCCCAGTGTTACCTGCAGGAGCCGGCCCTGGGTTCTGGGCTTCGGGGAGCCTGGACCTGTTTCGATGTGTCTTTGGGATGTTTTGTTGGCAAAGGCAGCCCTCTGCCCCCGCCCTGTCAGGCCCCAGCCCAGGACCACGCTACTGCGCCCGCACAGAGCAAGGACATTCCTGCCCTCAACACCACGTTGGTGTTCCCCTGCAGAGCGGCAGCAGGGACACGCGCAGGAGCCCGACCTGGCGGGAGATGCATCAGCGTGTCCGTCCGTCTGTCCAGAGAGACGCCAGCAGGGCCAGGGAGGGCGCCAGTCCGGGAGAGGAGGAGAAGGGCAGGGGCAAGTGAACTTCATCAGGCTCTGGGCAAATATTTCCTGCTTCAGAGAGTGCCCAATGCTTGGGAGGGGGCGAGAAAGGTGTCACAGAGGTGTCTGTCCTTGCCAAGCAGGGACGAGAGCGCAGCCCACGTGCCGGCAGCCTTTAATCCTCCTTGCGGCTTCTCCAGCCATGACGCCCCTTCCTTCTGCGCAGGGCAGCAAACTCGAGGAGAGAAAGGGAGAGCCCTGAGCTCCTGCCCGACACGGCAAACTGGGCAGGGGAGCAACTGCCTGGGGGTCCCGCGGCAGCAACGCCCGGGTGGAGCCAAGCTGCTGAGCCAGCAGTGACCCCCCTGAGCCCCCCCTGCCAGGAGCTGGAGGCCTGCCCTGCGCTCCCATCGCACCGGCCATAAAAGCAGACGGGGCTTGTGATGCAGGCAGGGCAAAGGCAGAGTGCGTGTTCTCGCTGTAAATAAAAAGAGATGATTAATTAAAGTGCGAGTCTGCTGCCAGAAGGAAGAATGGGGCTCAGGTGGCTAATTAAACCCAGGCTGCAAATCCAGCCAGCGAGTTTCTGCCTTACGGTCTGCACACAACATCTGCTCCATTAAGATTTCAAGAGATAAAGGCAGGAGAGGTGCAAGAATGTCGGAATTCCAGGAGAGACGCAGCCAGGGGATGCGCAGGGCACGGCCTGAGCTCCGCGGGGACGCCAACATCCCTGGAAATGCCTCGTCCCTGAGGAAAACACAGCGACGCGCACGACGCGGTGCTGAGGGGGGGCTCTGCTCCCACCCCGGCGTCGAGGTCACGTTAAAATAGCAGGAGGGCTGGGCAGGGCCCCCCCTCGCCCAGCTGCGCCTCCTGCCCGGGTCTGCCCCTGCCTGCGGCTCTCCGGCGAGGGGTGGAGCGGCACCAGCGAGGTCGCTTCGGGGCCGGATTCCCCCCTCTCCTCTCCCTCCCCAAACATCTGTGCAGATGTTAACAGGCGTGGCAGGGCTCGATTTTCGATACGAAAGGCAAAGGGTTAGAGTTGAGCTCTTGGGTAAGTGACACCGAGAAAGTCAAAGTTTAATTGGCATTCCTGCCCGGGATGAAAGCCCGCGGCTGCCGGTGCCGGCAAAGGCTAAGAGGGGCCATTGGTCACGGGCTGTAACGGCCACACAGGCGGCACTGGGACCAGTCTCCCCCGATGGAGAGGCCTTCGTCATCGGGGCTCGGCCGCAGCGCTCCCTCCTCAGCCTCTCCTCATCCCACATCCCTCGTGCGGAGCCAGCGGAGCCTCCGGCCTGCGTGTCCCCCCCCCGCAGCCTTCGGTCCCCACCCCCCGAAGGGGTTTGGGGGCGCTCGTCTTCCAAAAGCCTCTGAGCAGCGCTGGCTTCTTGTACCCACCTCGCCCCAGGGCCCTGCTGGTGGGGAAGGTTTGTATCAAATCCTGTTCCAACCTGTGAAATTTTGCCGTCGAGTCCCTTCGGTTCCCCCGTGGGGCTGGATCCCTCTGCAAACTGGGGGAGCCCATGTCTGCGGGACACCCTGCACCCCCTTGCTGGAGCTCTCCCAGTCTGCAAAGAGACTTGGGGGGTGTGTGTGTGTGTGTGTGCGCGCAGGAATCACCTCCAAATGTCCGCGAGCAAAACAAAGAGCTGCGGGCACCTGCGCTGCCGGCCAGAGGGAGCTACAGCGAGGGGCATATTTACCAGACTTCCCAAACTGCCTGAAAACAGTTATTACATTAAACGCAAGGTCTGGCAGATGCAAGTCAGTCCCTTCACTTCTGATGTAACTTGTTCACAGTGCCGATGGCACGGGGAGGGAGCTCGGCTGATGGTTCCCATTAGCGCCAGAGCCCGGCTTCGCTGCGAGCCCTTCCCACTTTAAACGCTTCGCTGGGAAAACGGAGCCACGAAATTCAGCCACGGCCTCAATCCCTTTTAACTCCTGCGTTGTAGGGGAGCTTCAGGCCCCAAGGGAGCTGCTCTGACTTGTTTTGGGCTCCTCAGAGAAATCAAAGCAAATGGAGAAACATCTCTCTTATTGAATCAATAGAGACTCACAGGCTGCTGGGGGGAGCGCCGGGATCAGACCTGGGGCGGCTCTTCCCTGCTCGTCCCACTGACCCAGGGACGGAGCTCGGGGACAGCAGGTCACGGCGTGGCTTTGCCTCGCTGGGGGAGAGGGGCTGGGCTGGGGCGGCCCCCCAGGACAGGGGAGCAGACAGGGCACCACGGGCGTTCGGCCGGTGGGGACCGACCCCCCTGCTGAGGCGCTGGCTCGACGCCGGAATGGGAGTGGGCAGAGGGAAGCGCAGCCCCGGCTCGCTGCCACCCCCGAGCCCCTTCGGCGAGGTGGCAGCAGCACAAACCCCTGCCCACACCCTCCGCCCTGTGCGCCAGCACCCCTGGCTCCGGGTCCGGAGCCTCCTCCTGCCAGTCCCACGCTGGTTTCAGTTTAAGAAACAGCACAGCACTTAGTCCGCATTACAGAGCCCTCAACTGCCAGATTCTTCCCTTGGACTATAAATCCGTTCCGGAGAAGCCAGAGACACGAATACCCACAGGCTGGCACTTTCCCCTCGCAGCCCACCGCAGCGGGCAGGGGGGAGCAGGGAGAGACCCGGTGGGGATGGAAGTGGCCACGCACAGCCAGCCTGGGGGGCAACCCCAGCCCTGCCCTGCCCGAGCCAGGGAGAGCCGGTGGCCAGTGACTGAGGGTCCCCTGCCCACCCTCAGTGACACCCCAGTGACAAGCCCTGCGCCCCCAGCCACACAAACACCCCACAGCCAGGGACCCAGGAGAAGCCCCCCAACACTTGAACTTGCCAGAGGTCCCTAGGAAGGCTCAGCGGCTGGAGTCGATTGTGGTCAGGTGGTTGTTATTATCAGTAGTTTTCATCGTAATTCAGAGCGGCTGCCACTTGCCAAGCGCTTTCTGCAGCAGCCCCTTATTAACGGCACGTTGAAACGCAGCTGAGCTTTGCTTTTGCTGCCAGACAAGTACTTCTGCTGTCAACTGCTCCTCGCAGCCTGACAAAACTTGGGGGTTCCTCCCATAGATGGTCGATGCTCCCAGAGCCCCCGGGACTGAGCTGCCAGCAGGATTCCCCCCCCCAGGGCCACCCCGCCGGCAACCCCCAGCACGGGCAAAGCACCGAGGCTGGTGGTGGCCTCTCAGAGTGGCCGTAAGGAACAAGATGGGGTTCATCCCGTATCCCACCTCAGAGAAAAGTCAAGTGGTCCTGGAATTACAGAACAATTAGTGCAGCGGGATGCTCCTCCCTGGTTATTTTTCCAGTTCCCTGGGCAGCCGCCTCAGATTCCCGCTGGGAAGGGGACACCGGACAGGGAAGGACGAGGTGACCGGGGTGATGGGACCAGCCCTGCGGGTGGCCTGGGCTGCCCCCGAGGAGGAGATGCTGTGGTCCACACCGGTGGATGCGTTACACGAGTGGGGACACCAGCTTTAGCTCTGACACCACTGGGCTAAAAACCCGTAAAACCTCCTACAAAACACGAGCTTTTTGGGTAAACGTAGTGCGTACCCTGTTCTCTCTCTTTCCCTCCTTCTCTGTCCCGTGGGTTTCCACAGGATCACTGAAATCTCCACTGCGGTTACAGCTCCATCGCCAGCACTGCTGGGGTGCAGCACCCCGCCTGCCCCTCTCCTTCCCAGCCTCCATCCCTGCCTGGGGCCATGGCAACGGCCATGACGTCTCCCGCACCTCGAGGGTGATTTGATTACATGGGCTGCGCATCAGAAAGTTCCTGTTGGAGCAGAAATGGATCTAATTATTGACGCTAACAGCGGCACAGGCTCAGCAGTGGGGCGAGGTGCCGGGGAGGTGGGGGTGTGCTGGGCAGGAGTGTGCTCCGCAGCGTCCAGCAGCTCCGCTCGGAGCGCAAGGTCAAGGGCAGAGCTGAGGCTGCTCGACCTGGGCGCAGAAGAGAACCAGACACCAAACCTCTCCTCCCCGCTCCCTGATGCTCTCCGGGAGGGTCCAGGGCAGTATCGTGCATGGCAAGGGAAGGCAGAGGTGCCAGGGTGAAAATCCAGACAGGCCCCAGCTTTCAACCGACGTTTGTGCTCCGCGATCATTTCTGCAGGAGGCAAATCGCGGCAGGAAGCGTCGCCCCAAATCCCCGGGGCTGGGCTTATCTAATTTCATAGACCCTTTATTCCACGTCCGTGCTTTATTCCATGTCCCTGTCTGGGCTCATCCCGGGAGAGCCCCGGTGACACCTTGGAAGGATGGAGGTGGGCAGAGCTGCGACCCTCGGCTGCAGCCCTGCCAGGGGGAGAACGCGAGGGGCGAGGGGAAGGGCTGCAGCTGGGCCGCCCTGCCCACGCTCCAGAGTGGGCCCAGAAGAGCAGATTTTGGCGCGCTCAGGGCCGGGGCTGCGTCTCCTCCGTTCCCGTAGCCCGTGCCCCAGCTCCGGAGCGACGGGTAGGAGCCAGCGCGGAGGGTGGCCGTGCCGCTGGGGAGGACGAGCCCCCCACGCCGCAGCTCCTCTTTCAAAGAGCCTCGGATGAGGATTTTCACTCCCTCCCTCCTTCGATTTCAATGAAACTGCAATTTTTATGCCGAAAAAAAACCTTGAAAAAACAATCTTTTGGCATGTTTTTGAGGCAAAAATCCCCTTTTTCTTGGAAAAAAGGCCAAAGCCTAGCCCATATTCACTTGGAAATGGGCCTTGTTCTATTTGAAAATCAGCCCAATTTTTCAATGGAAAATTGGAAAATAGATCCAGGTTGGCTCCAGGAGAACGTGTGCGTCGCAGCAAAACTTTCCATGAAAAGGACCTGCTGACTGCAACAGAGCAAAAACCCTCGAAAGTGGAATTTCACCGGCGCAGCCCCGCGCCGGCGGGACCGTCCTTGTGCTGCTGCGGCCGGAGCCGCTTCCCCAGCCCGCTCTGAGCACGTCGCTGCTCCCGCTGCTGCGGGCTTGAGGAAAGGCAGGTCCCCTCGACCCGTGGCTGGTTTTTTTTCCAGCCTGATATGAGAAATGAACTCCCCCACAAAATTTGCCCTGCTAATGCGGTTCTGGCATGGCATGTTGCCCGATAGGATTCCTATTAAAATGTGATTTCCTCCTGCTTATAATTTCATTATCCGAGGCATTCGTGTAGAACATCGACCACACAGGTAATATATGGGTAGGGGGGCTAAATTAGAGAGCATGCACATTTTTTAATGGAGGGTTGCAAGTAGATGTGAAATAATCAAGGCTGGATACAACGGCCATCATTTACCAGCGCCTGACATGGTGAAATACTTCATCGAGGGGTTATTGCCATTTAACACATCTTTCACTTCTTCCATCTCTCCTGAATGAAGTGCCCAGCCGTCCCATCCGTCTTCAGGCGGGAGCTGTCAGCGCCGCTCCCCGCTCCGCCTGCCAGCGCGGTGTGACGCTGAGCCACGCTGCGCCCGCCCGCGCCCGGCAGGAAGCGTAATTCTCTTTTATTTATCAGCACTCGAGGCGTTCCACGTAATTTAAAGACAGGGACGTACCGGCGAGGAGAAAACAGTCTTGCTCATCTCGTGCCCCATCCATCTCCCCCCAGACCTCTCCAGACTGTAAATTCATTTTGCCGCCCACCCCCCTGTCTGCAGACACCTTGCGGGGGGCTGCGGCGGCGGACGGCTCTGCTGGAGCCCAAACCCCTCTCGGCTGCCCTCCACTAACCCGAAACAAGCTCCGGAACTCAGAGGGTGCTCCGGATTGCCACTTGCCTGGGCAAAGCGGCCTGGAAGTAAGGAAAAAAAAGGCATTTTTGGCCCCTTCCAGCAGCCTGCGGGCGCCAGGGCTTGGGGGGTGCCGGGGGGCAGCAGCCCCCAGCTCGGGTCGAGGGCAGACGATGCTCAGCCCGGTGCTGCCGCTCAGCATTCCCCCCGCGTCCCAGGAATAAACACCGCTTTGTTTTAAGCCCCGTTGCTGCACAGGCAAGAAGCGCTCGGGGCTTTCATAAGCTCATCTGCATAATAATGCTGGAGAATTCTTATCTCGAGTGGAGTGTCAAAACCCACAATCCAGCCGTAAATTATGGGCAGGAAGCACCGCGGAGAAAATGACACTGGTGTGGCGGAGGGAGCGGGGCTGCTGCGGGACTGCTCTCGGGCCACCCTGAGGAAGAGGAGGGCGAGGGGGAGTGAGGAGGAAGCCGTGGGTGCCCAGGGCAGTGGGAGAGGACGGGCCGCGCTCACGGTGGGATGCATGCGGCTGCCGGAGCCTCGTCCCTGGGGGATGAGCAAGTCCCTGTGTGCGGAGGGTCACGAGGCGCCCACGGGCCCTGCGCTGGGAAGCGCCGGCGTCACCACAGACCCCCAAACCCCGTGCGGGGGCCCTGGTGCCGCCTGAGCACCGACTCCCTCTGTGACCAGGGGGCTCAGGACCTCCCCACCCCACCGCCAGCCCGTGGGAATAGGGGCCACGTACCAGATGGGCGATTGCTGGGGAAATTCTGATTTACGAGCAGCAAAACCTGCGAACGCCGTCACTCGCTGGTGAGGGAGACGTGTTTTCTCTGGCGTGCCGTAGGAACAGGGGCTGCTTTGAGCTGGAAGCCGTCCTGAGCTCCCAGCCCCCTGGGTGTGAGAGTCTGGGAGGTGATAACTTATGCAAACACACACGCTATTACCCGGCCAGCTGAATTTAGCATAAATCAAGAACTCTGGCTTTGCAAGAAAAACAAAGAGGGTGAAATAAGGGAGGGCAAATGGAACAAAAGCCCTTTCCTAACTTCGATGACAACACAGATAGGGAGGGAGGCAGCGTTACACAGGCTGCAGCAAGCGCACGAACCCTCCAGGAGTTGGGGCTTGCCCGGAGCAGGGGCACCCAGGGGCCTTCTGCTGGCATCCCCCCAGCCCATCCCCGCAGCCTCATGGTGGGTGGCTGGGAGGAAGGTGACGGCTTTGCTCAGCTCCCCCCTCCGTCTCCTGCAACACTGGGCAGCCTCTCCCGGGGAGAGTTTGGGAAGGAGGGTGCTGCCATCGCCCGCGGGGTACCTTGGAGGATGCTTCCTCAGCCTGGGGAGGGGAACGGCAGCCCAGACACTTGTACAACTCTCCCCAGAGCCACAGCGGGCCAGAAGGCAGCTTCTGTAAAAGAGGAATGAGTCTCAGCAAGGTGCATGATTCATCTGGGAGCTCAGCGGGTGCTGAGAGCCATGCCCGCGGTGCAGGGTGTGAGGGAGGTGGGTGGCGGCGAGCCGCGGCGCGAGCACCCGGTGCTTTTTGGCCTGAACGCGTCACTTTGCCGGGGACACACGGCCCGGGGTGAGGGATGGCTTCAGGGTGGAGAGCAAGGGGGGAGAAAGCTGCTGCTGGAGCCTGGAGAGCAGGAAAGAGGAGGAAATCACACCCGGCTTTGGCTGCTAACCCGCTCCTGGGAGCCAAGGCAGGAGCAAACCCAGCGCTCGCCCCGCAGCCAGACCTCGCAGCAGCTGCTGTAAAACCCGGGGTGCCCTGGCCCAGGCTGCTCACCCCCTTTTTCCTGCCTCTGGCCACGAACGCAGCCGGCCCCGACGATGGCGATAGTCCAAACCTCCTCCCCGGGCCGGTGTGGTGGGGACCTGCTGCTGCGCCTGTGGGCTGAGGCAGAGCAGGCGCTGGCCCAGGCCTGGCCAGCAAAGCGCAGCAGCCAGGCTCGGGGGGTGTGGGGGGCAGCGAAGCCGGGCTGGGGCCAGCACCCCCTCCCCAAATGGGGCTGCTTGCAGGGGAGGCACGTCCTCCGGCTCCTGACCGGCTGCACACCCCGGCACGGGGCAGGCAGGACTCTCAGCTCACTGTTGTCAGTCGAAGAGCCGCCGAGAGGAGCCGGGCGCTCAGCCGGCACATCTTTAATCCAGAGCTTATCCTGTCTCCGAGGAGTTCAAAAGTTGCTGCCTGCAGGATCCTCCCGGAGCCCCCGGAGCGCGCCGGGGCTCCCCAGCCTGGGCCAGGCAGCACCGAGGGCTGGGAAGTCGTTGGCTGCTCGGAGCTCAAAACAAAACCACGTGTGTCCCATCCCCGGCTCCTCGAAACTTCCCGCTCCTCCCGTAACGCAACAAAAACATGGACAGGCAGGAAAGGAGAGGGGCCGCCGGCCCCAGCAGGTCTGTGACTGCCGCATGAGCTAACAGGCGCCCCGGCCGTCCGGAATGGTCCCGTTCCCAGGGGGGTGCTTGGGGTGTAGCACAATAAAACACGACCTTCTTTTCTGCCAAGTGACGTCAGGATTTACAAGGCATTTCCAAGAGGGGAAAAAGTCGGGAATTATTGTGGATGCGCATTCATTTCAGCTCCCTGAAGGAAAAGCTTTCGGCGGGAGCTGGCGGGGTCCCCGGCGCGGGCCGGGGCGCAGACTCCGGAGCGGCTGCGCAGGACGCGTCTCCCAGCGGGGAAAAGGGAAGGTGGAAATCGGGGCGCTCGGGTCCCTCTCCAGACCCACCCCAGGCTTCCCTTTGCTTTCTGCCTGGAAGCCGTCAGCTCCGGAGAGGTGGTTTTTTTCCTTTTTATTTTTGTCAGAGCCCTGTGAGAGGAGGAACCGTCCCGCATGGCAAAGGGCTGGTTGGGCCGAGGCAGCACGGGGCCCCTCGCCGGGCTCCAGCCGGCACCGAGCGGGCGGCAGCGGCCGCAGCGCGCCAGGAGCACCCCGGGGGGGTCGCTGGATGCGGCCTCTCTCCCCCCGCAGCCCCCCGCAGCCTTGGGAGCGCTCGGGCAGGAGCCGCTGCCGGTGCCCGGGCAGCACCGTGCCCGCAGAGCTGGCCTGGGGCCTCCGGGCTGCGGGAGCCGCCACCGGGAGCGGAGCAGGAGGGGGAGATCAGGCACGCAGCTATTGATTTATTCCGGCTCTTTTAACAGATTACTGGAAGGAATAAAGAAGGGAACCTGGCATTGCTCGGCTCAGCCAGCAGTGCTTTTCCTCCTAACAGCTCTGTCGCTCGCCTGCAGGATTGCTCCCCGCGGACCTGTTAAGTGAAGAATTCCCTTGCTGATGGCAGCAGTCGGCCCCTCCACGCGCGGCCGGGAAGGCATTTCTATTCTTAGCTGCTTCTGCATCCTCCTGCAGCATCCAGTCGGTATTTGCCTGATTTTTTTTTCCTCCACCCCCAGCTGGTTTTTGACAGACATTTTGTCGTGCAGGAGAGGCTTGAGGTGGGGTTTGGAGGCAGCACAATTCTCCTGCAGCAAAATCTGAAATGTTTTGGCAGCGGGGGCATCGGTGGGGCCGGGGAGGCTGGTGACAGGGGGCACCTGAGCCTGGACCAGCCCCGCGGGTGCTCACGTCCCCCCCCCAGTGCTCGGGGATGTGGAAGATGCTCTTTCCCCCCGGGGAGCCGAGGGCCAAGCCCCCACCAGGCTGGGCCATATGCCGGCCCTCCCGCCAGAGCCCAGACACCTTTTGTCGCCTTTCTGACCTACTACATATTTATCAGCCTGATTTGCATGGCTCTGCATAAGCTGCTGGGCCGGTCGTGGCGAAGTGTCTCTCTTGAAGACAATCTGAAGTATTCATCTAAATAATTCGGCCGGCATTTTGACTTCCCAGGACAGAGCCTTTGTTTTATGCTATTGCCAGCAAATTCCTGGTCCGACGGGCTCAGGTTTCCCGCGCGCCGTTAGCACGCAGCCGTTCCCATTGAGAGCGGCACAGAATTTCCCCGTTTCCTTCCAACTCCAAACAGCGGCAGCCCGTGTTGTGTTGGGAAACCTGCTCCTTATTTAGGTGTCTGAACACAGTCGAGATGAAAACCTTGTTCAAAAACGCACTGGCAGGACAAGCCCCCGTCGGCTCCGCCACCGCGGGCTGCGCAGCAGCGATTCTGTTGACGTTGCTCACCCGGGCAGTTGCACCAGAAAGCTCCTTTCCTACTTCTTACTGCTCCATTGAGCAAGAGGAAATAGGGTCGTTATGCTTTTGATTTCAGGCCCTAATTAGGCCTCAGGAAAGGAAATAGTGCTACTGAGGTAATGCGCTCGGTGCCTCCAAAGGGTCCCAGCGTCGCCCCGAGCTTTGACAGGGTTCAGCCATGCACAAGGTCCCTGCTCCGCCGTCCCGAGATGGGGCTGGGGGGAGGAGGAGCCGCTCCCGGCCCACAATAGCCCCTTTGAGGGCTTCCCACAGGGGTGCGGGAACGAACCACACCAGTGCAACCTGGCACGTGGGTAGAATAGAATCGGCGTGGTGGTTTCTACATGGAAAACACCCGGGCAGAGCTCTCCGGGCAGCCCGCGGCGAGCCGGCGGCGCCGAAGGAAGCCGAGGGGCCATGGGCACGCTGCATCCCTGCCCGGGATGTGTCAAACAGGCTGGGCACTTCTCAGAAAATATCACGTTTCGCCACTGAATAGCTTCCCCCAGAAGAGCCATCTGTTCTGTTGTTAAAAATTGCCCCATCATTGTGGAAAAAGCCCTTTAGCACGTTCCAAAAAAGGGTCCAGTTTCATACCAGTATAACCCCAACAGAGGAGGTAATGCCCAGTCCACTGCTACTGCCCACGCTGCTGCTGCAGTTCACAGCCAGCAGCTTATTTAACATTCACAAAAGGATTGGGTTTTTTAAAATAAAAATCACTTTTAAAGATGTGTGCATTGAACTGTATGAGAACATGCACGTGTAAATATGTACGTTGGGGTATCTGTGTCCTGCAGGAGAGCGAAGGGACCCCGGCCTTTCTCCAGCGGGAAAAGTTGGTCTGAAAGTATAAAAGTCCTAAATTTCCCATTTCTTGAAGAGGAGCAGCCATTTCTGTATCGTATTCCCCAAATCAGCTGCCGCAGCACTGGCTGGGGAGAGCCCTGTGGGGCCGGGAGCAGGCAGCGTGGGACCCTGGGGACGGGGATGATTGACAATTCTGGAAGAGCAAAAAACCCCACAGCAACACTCTAACAAGATGTTTCTGCAGATAGATCAGAGTCCATTAGCCAGCTCCACGGCTTGGCTGCCCGGCGTGATGGCTGAGCGCTCCAGCCCGATCGATGCTCCCCGGCTTTATAAACCCACTAATCACCCGGATTTGTAGGTGGCGGCACCCGGAGGCCTCCAGCGTTTGTTCCGAGGGTTTAAACCTTTCCTGCTGCCGAGGTTCGCGGCGGCCGGCTGCCCGCCGGCGGGGTGGGGGAGGCGGAGGGCTGCTGGCTCTTGGGGAGGGGGTTCTGGGCGACCCCGTGTTTCTGGGGTCAGAGCTATCTCCAGCCTCACGGCTGAGACAGCAGCTCTAAGTACAAGCAATATTTGTGCTGTAATCGCACCCTTAATGAGCCCGTCCTCTGCTTAGCAACTGCTCCCTGTTTTCTGCAGGGTGTTTGCTTTACACGAGCAGCTCGGGGGGCTCTGCAGCGTCTGGGGGCTGCGGGCAGGCTGAGCACCCCCCCCCGCCCGTCCCAGGGGCTGCCTGGGCATGAACCCAACAAACATCCCCCGCCGGGCAGAGGGAGAGAGCGGCATCGCCGGCACCAGGGCATCAGCACGGGGACCCGAGGGGCATCTCCATGGGTGCTGGGGGGCATCTCCACGGGGTGCTGCCTCTCCGCAGGGTGCTGGGTGCAGCCTGATTAGCCCAGGCCCCCCCTGCCCCGCAGACCTGCCGAGCGAGCACAGTCCGCTCAGCTAATCAGGAGGAGATGAAGTGTCGACTTGATTGCGGTGACTTAAGTACCTCTGTGGGCAGAAAATGCCGGGCGGTGGAGAGCTCTTCAATCAGACGGCGCAGAAGATGGCACAGCAAGAGCTGGCAGCACTCGAGGTTTGCCTGGGGACCAACGAGCGAGGATGGTAAGGGGAGGAGGGACGGGGAGCAGCCCCATCTCCATCCCTGGGCGTTGGGGTGCACAGGAGGGCTGCAGGAGACCCGTCAGCCGGGCTCGGGCACACCAACCTCATGGCTGCTTCTGGTCTTCAAACCCGTGAATCTACGGGCTTTAAGTATTTTCAAAGAATTTCCTGTATTTAAGGAGAGAGATGCTCTTGAGTGCTTCCCTGGACGAGGGCCAGAGCGCTGAGTGCCTGCAGGATGGGCCCGGGCTGGGGTCTGCGCGGCCACACGCCAGCTCCTGGCAGGGGAATGTGCCCCCGGATGCTCCTTCTCCCCAGGACGAGGTGCCAGGTCCCATCTGCAGGACTTCTGGGCATCCTGCTCCTGCTTGCAAGGCTCTCAGCACCGCCGCATGCGATTCCTGAGGCTTTTTGCATCTCCTGGATGGCTTCCTGGGCTGGGCCCTGGGTGCTGAGTGGCACCAGAGGGGCCCTGGGGACATGCCCAGCGCCGGGGGGGGGGGGGGGACCGCTCCTGGGGCTGACTGCATCCGTCAGGCAGCAGAGAAAACCTGCGCAAAACTGCGCGTTTAACGGCTCGTACCGACCTTTGCCCCGGGGTCTGTGCCCACGGACCCTCTCCCCATCGCTCCCGCTCCGCTGTGAAGCTCTTTTTGGCCCCCACGGGACACCAGTGCTTGCTCAGTGCAAGGTGGCTCCTGTCCGGGGTGATTCTACAGCTTTCTGGGTGCGCTGGGGTGGACTTTTCTCCCCAATTTTCTATGCTATTTCCTTTGGACCTTCTAAGAAATAAGCTCTTGCCGCCCCACAGCTGCATCTTCCAGCCCAGCGCTGCAGCCTGCCCCGGTCCCACAGCCTGCCCCACGGCCCCCCCCAGCACAGCGGCGGGAAGGGAGAGGAGGGGTGAGAGGCCGA
This sequence comes from Athene noctua, assembly GCF_965140245.1. NCBI lineage: Eukaryota > Metazoa > Chordata > Aves > Strigiformes > Strigidae > Athene > Athene noctua. The sequence goes on along the minus strand of NC_134064.1, from coordinate 6,456,368 downwards.
TTCACTCGCTTCGGGCAAATAATGCGTTTGTTTGTGTTACTGCAGGGGCTGCAGAACTGGCTGCTGCTCCCTCTGCGGTGGATCCTGCAGACAGAAGCGCAGCATCTCCCCCCTCCCGTGGGCTCCTTGCTCCCCACCGACTGGGCTTTTCACTCTTAATTTCCTCTTTCCTATTTAATGAGTTGGTAAGCATCAGGGATGATGCCCGTCTGGGAGCGCCCTGTGCATTAGCGAGAGATGATCCCATTAGGAGCAGCCCAGCGAGCCCGGCTCGACGCAGCCCAGCCTGGCCGGGGCTATTGGCCCCGGGGCCAGCGCCGCGGAGCTGCGGGGCCCTGCGGGACCCCCGCCCCAGGCAGCCCTGCCGCCTTCGCCAGGGATGAAACCAAGGGAAGCTTCACCTGGGAAATGCAGAAGTTCCCGGAACGTGGGTCACGCTCCAGGGCAAAGAGAGTGTTTTCAGCTGTCTGCTGGTGAGAGGGAAAGCAGAGAAGAGAAAACAGGTTCTGCTTTTGGAAGCTGCGACCTTCTAGCCCGGAGATCAGGACACGTCAGCTCATCAGCGTCCATCTGCCAGAGACTCTGCGTGTACCGGAGGTGTCAGAGCGACAGATAGCGTAATTGCTAAATAATTCATCAGAAAAGGCCAAACAAAAGCAAGCGGTAAGGGCAGCCCCACAGAGTGAATATGCAAGCAGACCCCGGAGAGCCCGGGCTGCAGCGTGGTATCCATTTTTCAGCGAGCTCTCTGTTGGCAAGAGCTGCTTGGAAAACTCTGGGTGGCTTCGCTTCCAATAACACGCCTGTTGATTTTCCCTCCGTTCCTCCAGCAACTTTTGTGACATCATTTTCCCCTTATATCCCTCTTTCGCATTTCTATTTCGGACCAGGGTGAGGAAGGAGAGCAGCGGGACCTCCCCCCGCACAACTCACGCTCCCGTTGCCTCCACGTAACCCCGGAGCGTCCCGGGGCGAGGCAGAGCCAGCGCTGCCCGCAGCCACCGGCCCGGCAGAGCCGCTGGGTCCCTCGGTACCCACCTCGCTCGGCGTCTGGGGGAGCCAGACCCCCCCGAGCAGCGGCTGCACCCCGGGGCAGCTGCTGCCCGCGGGTGCCAATGCCCCGGCTCTCCGCAGCCAAGTGAAACAGCATCCAGAAGGGGCAGGACTGGCAGGTTCCTGGCACCCATCCTGCAGGTTAAATCTGTCCCCGGCCACAAATGAGACGTGTCTGTTGAGTTCATCTTAAATTACAGTGCGGAGCGGCCCTTGTAATTAGGAGCTTTGCTCTGAGAGCACATCCCTGCGATGAACGCCCTGCGCACGCTGCTTCCTCCCGGGCGTCAGTCAGGGCAGAGGGGCCCCATCCTGCCCACGAACCCGCGTGGAGGAGGGTCCCAGCCCCGGGCCCCTGCAGAGCTCGCCCCGAGGGGGAGGTGGCAGTCACTGCGTGCAGGGTGGCAGCAGCAGGACGCGCGACGCTGCCCTGCGCCGGATCTCTGCCCAGCACGTCCCCATTCCCAGCCCTTGGGACGCAGGAGCAGCCAAGCTGGGGTTTATCCCAAGCCCCAGTCCTAAACCCTCAGCTCCTCGCGGCGGGTCTGGCTGTGCCAGGGGGTGGCAGAGCGGGGATCACCCTCCTCCGTGCTGCACAGCCCGTTTGCAGCCGGGACAGGAATGGGTTTGGCCGGCGGCTTCCCACCCCTGGAGCTGGGTCCGGAGCCAAGTGGCTGCTTCCCAAGTGCCCAGGGCAGCATCTGCAGGGATGGGCTTGGCACCACCGGAGCCTTTGTCCTAAAGAGGCAAAAGGCAAAATACCCAGATTTAAAAAAAGAAAAAACCACTCCAGAGGAGACCAGGGGTGTTACCTGTGCCCGAATTGAGCGGGGTGCGGCTGAAGGGTGGCAGGTTCTTCCTACAGCCTGGGGCAGCCAGGCTGAGCATCTGCTAACCCGGCGAAATGAAAGGCAAGATGCTGAAAAATTACCCAGCCCCTCAATCAGCCCTTCCCGAGGCCGCGGACTCCGCGCGGGGCCTCACCTCGCGCCCCAGCCCCGGCTCCGCCGAGACCCTCCCGGCAGCCGCCGTCGTGCGGGGCAGCCGCTGTGAATCCTGCTGCGGGCTGGGCTGTGGCAGCCAGTTCCAGAGACCCACACCCCCATAGCACCTGCCTGGGGGGGCCACAACCCCCCCCGGGTGCCGCGCAAGGGCCGGGGGCTGCATGAACAAACCCATCGGTGGCCACTTCAGAGCTGCCGTGTCCCCGTGCAAGTGTTTGTGCCAAGCCACAGGAACCGAAAGATAATTGCTGGGCTGGGGCGGGGGGGAAGCAGCGATGCTGGGGGGGGAAAGGGGGGTCACGGGGCATCCGAGCCGAGCTGAGTCCGGGGCCGATGGGGTCGATCAGCCGCGCGCCGGCAGCTCCCGGCGAGCAGGACGAGTCGGCTGCAGGTACAGGGCAGCGAGAAGGCGCCGAGGGGTTTTCACACAGACCCGGCCTCTTTGTCAAAACAAAACAGAACAGAAAATCTGCAGATTATTTTACTGAAACCTCACATTCCCTGTCGCAGATAAAATTTCCCTTTCTGGTTTGTTGTTTTTTAACCAGAATAATCTCAGACATTTCAGAAATGTGCGCGGTGGCCCAGCCCCAGATGCGTACCAGCATCTTCACCCCAGCAGCCCCGGCCTGCGGCTCCCCACCGATTCCCGCCGCGCCGGACGGGCTCGCGCTCTGCTGCGGCCGGAGAGAGACGGACAGTCCTCGGGCAGCCCCCTCCTGCCCACCCAATATTTCCGTGGTCTTTCAGTTGAGAGCAAAACTGCTCGTCTCCTCCCACTGCTGCTGGGCTCAGCATTGCCCGCGCAGCGCCAGGCACGGGGGCTGCATTCGGGGGCTGCATTTGGGGTCCGTGCCACCCCCTCGGTGGCCGTACTGGTCCCACTCCCACTCCCAGACCAGCCCAGCGGTCACGCTGCAGTTCGGTGACGGCGTCGTGGCACCCAGGAACCATCGGCGAGCCCTGGAGGCTGGGTGCCAGGAGGGGCGGGCAGGGGCAGGGGGGCCGGTCCCACTCTGCTCACTCTGATTGTCCCCCCCAGCACCGCGGACCCTCCCCATCATCTGCTGCTTTATACAACCTGGGGTTAAATGCCCCCGGGGGCAGCAGCCACCAGATGTAAACTTAAGCCATTGTCCCTTTAGGACTTTTGTCACCCAAAAATACCACCTGTGTTTTCCTGCTGTTGTAGTTTGTAATTGGTGCCTATAAATATCTAAATACACATACACAGAGACACGAGGCGGCTATTTAAAGCCTGGCCCAGGAGAGGACCAGCGCCAAGCCCGGTTTTTAGGAGCAGGGCATAGGTGCAAGCTGAGGACACAGGCCCAGCCCGGCGGCTGCGCTCCGGGGTCACAGACCCATCGCCCGGCAAAAATAGGAGCGTCCGTCGGGGTCGGAGGAAGTTTAAATAAACACCGGAGGTGGCGCGGGACGGAGCGGCCGATCCGGCCGTGCGGCACCTGCCCCGGCGAGGGGCAGAGCTGGGGTACCCCCCTGCCCCAGCTCCCCACCTGCGCGATCCCCCCTCCCCGAGGGGCACCGCACACCCCGAAGCCCCCGGGGCAGACGGGGCTCGCACAGCACCGGCCCCGGGGAGGTTTAACGTTCGCAAATGCCGAACGCCCCCGGGACTGGGGGTGCCGCGGCAGCACCTGCTCTGCCCTCACACCTGGGCACAAAGGCAGCCACTGTGCCGGGAACGCGACACCCCCGCCAGCTGAGCCCCGGCCTCCCCGGGGATTTGCGCAACAGAAACCCCGGCCCTGCCAAAGCCAACAGAGGCTGCTGCCTCGGCGGGAAGCGGCAGAGCGGAGCTCAGAGCCGCTGCGCCAGGCCCAAGGCAAACCACCTCCTGCCCGCTCGGATGCCGCGGCTTTGGGGGTTTTTGCTTCCTCCCCACCACCCTTTGAGTCAGCCCTTTCGGCAGCGCGCCGGGAGCAAAATCCTCCGCAAGCGCCTCCGCGAGAAGCCACCGAGTTTCCCTTCGGTCCCACCCCGGTCCCCGCGAGGACCCGAGTGACCCTCGACGCTGCATCTGCTGTCCCTGCCCCCGGGACCCCTTCCCGAGCGGTGCCGGGGGGACGGGGAGCTGCTGGCCCCCGGCCAACGGAGCATCCGAGCAAACGAGGGGCGGTGCGGGAGGGCAGGGGGGGCGAGCGCTGCGTTTTGGCGGTCGCGCAGCGCCGGGCTGCGGGGGCCGGACCCGCGCTCCTCGGGGCCACAAACCGAGGGGCAGCACGCTCGCCACGAGCCCACGCCACTGCCCGGGCTGCGCAGACAAGGGCACAGACAGCCTCAGCTTTGCAGCCACTGAACCAAACCCACCGCCCTGCACCCTGGGCCACCCCGGGAGCCCTGGCCGGGAAGCCCACGGCCACCGCAGGGGGCTGCGACCGCAGCGCCCGGAGGCACCGCGTGTCCCCGTGCGAGGACACGGTGCAGGCGGACAAGACCCACGTCACAGCGCCTCCGGACACCCCCATCTGTCCGCACTCGCCGGGCTGCAGCCATAAACCCCGACCAGTGCTCCCAGCGCCGGGCTGCGGCACGGATGTACCTGCCGCGGGCTCGGCCCCTCTCCGTCCCCACAGAGCCACCACCCCCTGCTCGGGGCCAGCTGGCAGGTGACGATGCCGGGGCTTTGTCTCTGGCCTATGATGTTGCCCGTGATTTATAGGTCATTTTACAGCAGCTGTAAAGAGGCTGTAAATTATAGGAGGGGCATAAATTAGCCACGGACCCCTTTACTGGCCATAAAGATCTAAGGCCCACCACAGCTGCCTTTGGAGCTGGCACCCCGGGAGCATTCCCGAGGACAGCCAGGGGTGCCTTCAGCCAGGGCAGCGCGGCCGCGCCGAGTTATTTAGCACGTCTCAAATAAATGGGGCCTTTTATTCCAGTGGAGCCGGCGGGTGGCAGGTGGGGAGGGGCCGGTGCAATGGGGACAGCCCAGGGAGGGGGCAGGGGACTCCCTGCCGAGTCCAGACCTTTCCCCCGGTGTGGTGGAGGCGGGGAGAGGGCACTGCGTCCCCCCGAGGCGCCGGGACCCCCACCCAGCCCCAGGAGGGTTTGGTGGTCCAGCCCTTTGCCAGTGGGCGGTGGGGGGGGGCAATGCCTTTGGGCTCGCAGGTGGCTCCGCGGGGCAGCCCCGCATCCTCCTCTTAATGAGCGCAGGGTCAGCTCCTCGTTTAGGTCCTGCAGCCCGCGGTGGCCGGTGCCCCTCAGCCGTGTCCTCGGCGCCGAGGCTCCATCTGCGCCAGGTCCCCCAAATTCCTCCGCTGGCCGCCCTGCCCCAGCGGCCGTTGGTGCCCTGTTGTTCTGCGACGTGACCCTGGGGCACAAACCGCTTTGCAGCTCCTCGCCGTCCCGTTAATTACATTATGTCTAACGAAAAGGATCAGGCGGAAGGGATTAAACTTTAAATCTGCTTCTGCGGTCCCGGCGCACAGGAGAAAAAAGCAGCTTTATCCATTCAGAGCGGGAGTCATTTTTCACACCACCTCCAATCCCAGCACTAATCTCCTTGGTTTGCCCAGCCCGCTGCCAGCTCCGCAGGCAGGGCACGCAGGATGCTCCCGGCCCCGGCCTCGGGGTCTCTCCTTCCTCATCCACCTTTGTAGCCTACCGACAGGGACGGCGGTGACGGAGCTACGACGGGGCGGGCAGGGGACTCTGCAAGCCCTGCCCCAGCGCTCAGCGTGCTCCGGGGACCCTTCCAGCAGCTTCTCCCCCGCCTGCGCCTGCGCATGGGACAAAAACTGCACATGTGGGAATTTCTGAGAGTTGCCAGCAGCGTTTCCCCCTGCCTGGGGCTGCCCCACAGAGCGTGGAGAGTACCGGTTTGGGGTGAAGCCTGTTCCCAGGCACTCCAGGGAAAAGCTTCCAAGTGTCGGGGTCCACACACACGTGAAGCCCCCGGAGCCACCCAAACCCCCACGGCCGGGCACTGGGTGAGGCCCCACGGCCGAGGCGGGCTGGAGCCAGGCAGGGAGGGCTGTGGGGAGGGGTGACTCCGGAGAAGCGAAGCCCCCGGGCAGCTGTGGGAACCCGCTGTCCCCGTGTGCCCTGTCACCAGCATGCCCCAACGTCGCACAGGGCTGCGGCCACAGGAAAGTTTGGGCCACTTGGCGTTAAAATGCACAAACAGAGGGCTGTCTGGGCTGGGAATCACTCAGCTAGAGGGTAGGGATTGTTTTGCCCAGAGACGGTCAAGCGAGCGAGCCCCTTGCCTGGGCACCCCTCCAGGCTCCTGGGCTAGTGATTTGCATGATTATTCAGCATAAATTTGCCTTCATTACTGAACAGGGCATAGCCAGGGGTCACCGCTTGTGAAGAGCCGCGGTGCCGCAGCCCAGCACACGGAGCTGCCGGAGACGAGGCCGCAGCAGGTCAGCAGCCGAGTGACACCCGCAGCAGCAGGGTCGGGCCTCCCGTCGCTCAGGCTGCCGTCACGAGCGTGGTTTGCATCTTGAGAGGCCCCAGCATCACCTGCCTCCCCCGCAAGCAGCCCGGCACGGAGCCTGCGCTCGGCCCTTTGACGGGAGCAGACAGAGAACCCCGGGCCAAGACCCCCTCAGCGCGCCCAGTCCAACCCTGCAGCCGCCCAGCACGTTCTCCCTGCAAATGTCTGACCTTGAGGTCTCCCAGGAACAACAGGGAAAACCTCTGCCCCCGGCATGGGCACGTCGGCTCCGCACAGAGAGACCCTTGTGCTCCGTGGCGGTGCCTGGGCCTGGCGGCAGCGGCTGCAGCACTCACACTCCCAGAGTGGGGACAGACACAGAGGCTGCCCCGGGCACTGCGAGGGGCTGCAGCTCAGCTCTGCGAAACCATCCCCAGTAGCTGCAGCACTGGGAGAAGTGGGAGCAGCCACCGACCCCCCGGCCCGGAGCACAGCTGCTGTCCGGTGCAAGACGGCAGCAGTAAATCTGGGCTCATTGCTGGAGACCCCAAGGAGAGCATCTGCAGCTTGTTTTCAGCGTGAACTCCTGTAAAAAGGGCACCGTGCCTATAAATCCATCACGGGGAAGCTTCCTGGAAACCTGGTTCGGCTTCTGTTCCTCTAATTCCTGGTGCACGGAGCCCCGGCTGCCAGGGCAGAGGCAGGGCAAACCGAAGGGGCTTCACAGAACGATCCAGGTTTGCCATCGCAGCTCTGCAGCCCGCCTGGCTGGGTCCCCCCGGTGTCCCCTACTCAGTGCTCAGCAGCGGGGACGGGACCTCCCGCCCTTTGGGCACCAAATCCCTCTGCAAGAGCTGCCCGTGAGCTGGCCAGAAGCCTCTGTCAGGGCCATCTGCTGAGCCTCGTGTTCTCCAGCACCAAACGGTTAAAAGAGGCTTTAAAGCTTCTTGGAAATCACAGCCTGTCAGCAAAGACAAGGGTAAATATTTTAAAGTCAAATACTGGCAGCTGAGCATACCAGAGGATGCTTCCTACCTCTGCAGATCAAGGTCTGAGGAATTAATCAATAAGATTCCAATTTAAGAAGCTTTTAGGCACCTGCGTGGCTCTTGCTCTCTCTGTAAATCCCACTTACCCCAGTGCTGCTTACATCCTGCTGATCTTGGGGAGAGTTGGGCACCCCCTTGTCCCTGGCTGGAGGGACCAGGCCAAGCCCTTCCCGGGGTGCTGCAGGTGAGGGTGGGATGTGATGGGCTGGAGCGATGTCCTGCATCTCCTGTTGTCCCTCCCCAGGAGCTAACCCTGCGCCTGAGTTTACATCCCTGTGGGATGGGGAATGTGCCAGGGCAGCCCCAGCCCCTCGCTGCCTGCGGGGTGCCCGGGGGTGCCAGGTCAGGGCTGGAGCTGCGGGATCCAGCGGCAGTGGGGACGTGACCCTCGCTGACCTCGGGGCTGGCGTGGGGGCCTTCCTCCCCCTTGGCTGGGAGCGACCCTGGGTGCGTGCAGCAGCCCGGCTCGGGTTGGGGGAGTCTGGGCAGGTCTTCAGGGACCTGGGGAGGGTGAGGATGGGGTGCTGCGGACAGTGGGGTGCTCGGGGCAGGGTGAGCGAGGCAGGAAGGGTTTTGGAAGCAGGTGGTGAAAGAAATGACCCGGGGGAAAAAAAAAACACAATCACCAGAGGCTCCTTCTAGCTTATGGGTCTTTTGTGAGCAGGGGAGGGGTATTTCTCCCCCCGGAGGCAGCCCCAGCCCTGGTCCTCAGGTGTCTGGGGGGGTTTCCAGCCCCTCTGGCCCCAGAGAAGCGTTTCCCCCGCAGCCCGGGGACCTGCAGGAGCAGGGGGAGCGTGTGACCCCGGCAGTGGGGGTGTAGGGGGCTCTGGGGCTTGGCCCGGGCGGAGGAGCAGCGTGGGGAGGGGGCAGAGCGTGTGGTCTGAGGGGAGCCCTGGCCCTGCCTTGGGAGCTCCCGGGAGGGACGAGCAGCTTTGGCTCTGGAGAGGGCGAGAGGAGCCCGGCGGTGCCGGGCGGGCAGGAGGAGCTGTTTGCAATCTGGAGGGGGTTAGAGAGTTTAGGGTCGGGCTGTGGTTTGCTTTTTGCCTTCTTCCTCCTCCTGTTTCCAGCGTGTGGGAGGCATCTTCGTCCGGCCTCACCAGCAGCATCAGGCTCATGCGGGTTTGGCAAAGCAAGCGGGCACAGCTCTGCCCTGCTCTATAAATACAGCGGCTTCTCCGGGGCTGTCTAGACAGGAAGCAGCCTCCGAACTGGGACAAACCTCCCCGTGTTAAAGGGGACCAGCAGCCCGTGCTGGGAGCCCAGGGAAAATCGGCCACTGGAATCATTCAGCCGTGCCCAGGAAGCTCCCCTGGAAGGGGCTGCAGAGCCCGGGAGCCTGGGGGGTGCCAGGCTGAGTCCCCGGCTGCCTGAACGTGGCGAGATCCTGGCCCTGGATCAGCTGGGCAGGGGCTGCTGCCGGCACCCTGTGCCCCGCTGCCGGCCCCGGCAGTGCAGAGCTGCTCCGTGTCTCAGCCTTCAGGGTGCAAAGACTCCCAAAAAACTTCCTTCTTGCCCATGTCTGGCAGAGGGGAGAGCCCTGCACCAAGCACTTTGCTTCCAAATCCAGGGGATCCAAGGTCCTGTGTGAGGTGGAGGAGGATGAGGAGGCAGCGTGGCCGTGCCGTGGAGCGTTTCCACCAGTGCAGCCGCCGGCCTCCCTCCGTCCCAGCCCAGCCAGCCCCGCTGCCTCCCGCCCTTACACTGGGCTTTGCGAAGCAGCACGTGTGGGAGCAGCTCCAGGGAGCGGATCCACTGGATCCCTCGTTCTTCGGGGCCTGGAAAACGACCCAAGGACCCAGCTGCTGGGGTCCTTCCTTCCAGGCTCTGGACCTGTTAGTCTGCTTTGCCTTGCTTTCACTTTATACCCTTGCAGGGAAAACTCCTCATCTTGATTGTTTTGTTCCTGGCTGTGGCTTTTTTCACTATAAATATCCAAGCGTTGCTTGAAAGAGAAAAACAGCTCTAGGTAGTGGGAGAAAAATCATAGCCCATGGGTAATGACACATAATTACAGCCTTTCTCCTGATGAAAGCAGCTGCCATTGGGCTCCTAAATGACAGTGTGCAGAAAACGCTATTATCAGATTATCCAAGTGGCAGAATCTTTGCAGCAGCAAGAAGGCAAAATGCGTCCAGCCCTGGGGAGGAAGAGCAGCCAGCACCATCCTCGGCCCGAGCCCGCACGGGACTGCGGGACCTGGGGAGGCAAATCCCACAGCTGAATGGGTCTCTGCGGCTGTTCGCTGCCCCGGGAAGCTCATCCTGATCCCCTCAGCCCCCGTGTCCCCAGGTCCCAGCACGGAGAGAGGCTGCAGCAGCCGGGGGATGGGATCTGCAGGGGCGCAGTAAGGGAGCGTGTCCTCGGGGGCCGGGGGGATCCACCCCCGTGATTTGCCTTTTGCTCCTTGCCTGTCTCACTGTAAATGCTGTAGATGACAGGCACCGGCTTTGGGGAGCTTCCTCCTGCTGAGGCGGGGTAACAGCCAGAGTTTATCTTGTTGCTCTGACTTCAGCACCTTTATCTACCCCCGGAGATCTTTCGGGCCCGATTCGGGAATCACGGGAGACTTTCTCAGGTGGAGCCAAGGGGACCGGCAGTGCCCTGCCCTGGGCACCATCCCCGCAGAGCCCGCTGCCTTTCCCCGTCACAGGGAGCCAGCCCGGGGTTGATCCGCTCCGTCCCTGGGGCTGCGGGCGCTTCCCCGGAGCCGGAGCAGCGTCGGGACGAGCAGAGCATCGGTGCAGCTGATGGGAAGTGCTGGATGTCCCCCGGGACAGCTTATTAAACATCGCAGCCCTGCGAGCGAACCCATGTGACGCGCAGACACCAGCTCGGCCTCAGCGCGAGGGGGGCAATGTCAAACAAACATAATTAATTTCCCTCTGCAAATCAATTGGGGGCCAGAAGTCAAGCCCGCCTGGTACAGGAGATACACTGCAGTGAATAATCGCCCTCGCAGACGGGTGACCCGCGCACGCCGCTCCCTCCCAGCAGATTAAAGAGCTTCCCCTGGGGATGAAGTGAGGCAAGCGGGCCCTCGGCGATGGATTATCTGCCACCGCGAGTTACTGCGGGGCCGAACCTCCTGCCAGAGCTGCCCGGGGCACATGAACCCAACCCCGCAGGTCTCGCTCGGGTTTCTCAGGTGGACGGTTCCGTCCTTCACCTCCTTCACCTGCCGTCTCTGGCAGAAGAGCTGCACGGGGAAGGCTGCAGCTTTGTGCTGGGAGCACCCGAGGGGATGCAGAGCCCCGAGCATCCTTCGCTCCCACCTCCCCTCTCCCCGTGCCCTGGGGAGCTTGGGGTGGCAGCGGGAGCCCCTCCTGGAAGGCAACCAGCCTGGGGACGCCGCTGACTGCTGGCCTGGCTGCAAACACGGCTGCAACTGTCTGCAGACAATAAAATATCATGTGATGTCTTAATGAGCTCCTTGGTGCTTGACAACTGCGGGGTAGGGGAGCTGGCTGCCCGGCACGGGGGTCTCGGCGAGCCGTGCCCTGCCCGGAGCAGAGGCTGCGGGGTGGATCCAGCCAGCCAGGACACTCTTCCCTGCGAGGGCAGGTCTCTGCCCCAGAGAGCTTCTATCAGCTGTGATTTAAAATGAGATACTGCACTAATGTCGGGGAAGTGGCCGAAAAAAGCCAGGCTGGGGCCCTGTGCAGGCAAGGCAGGACGGTTTTGGTGGGTTTGCTCTCCCTGGCTAAGCTGGCTGGGTACAGCCCCAGCTTGGGCTCCGAAATGCCGCGTCTGGGGGTGCCCTGAGCGTGTCTGGCCCTGGAGCGGGTCCTCTCCTCGGCCGGGGAGATGGTGCTCGGGCAGTTGACAGGCTGCGTGACGAAGGCTGCGTTTCCCTTCATCTCCGTCAGCAGAGCAGCCGAGTAGCAGCAGACGGGGGTTGTTATGGTGCTGTTGAGATGCAGCCAAGGAAGGAAAAAGCCTCTTTGGGTCGTTGCTGATAGTGGAGAAACCTCCGAGTGAGGAGGGTGCTGGGGGCCAGCCTGGCCCCGCAGCTGGGGCTTTGCCCGTGCCAGGGCTTTACCGAGATGCTCCCGGGCAGGGATGCTGTGGCCAGGACTGGCTGCAGCCCAGCCGGCGGGCACCGACCCGCCCGGGCTGGGCTGCCAGAGCCCAGCTGAGCACCGGCAGCGCCTGTAGCTGCAGCCAGAGCCCCTAATAACTCTTTATTGAGCTGGAGTGGAGGGGCGAGAGAGGGGCCTGCTGTAAAAGGCAGCGCTTTGCTTCCAAATCATGCCTGGGAGCTGAGGCTTCATCCCTGGTGTTGCTGAGTTTCCCACGTCACGTTTCCCTGGGCAAGTTGATGTTTTGAGAGCTCCCTGCAGGGTCCTGCTGGCCAGTGGCTGGGTGGCCTGGCCGGCCGCTGGCCCTCGAGAGGGGCTCGACTCCTCTGAGGCGGCTTAGGCAAACGCAGCTCTGTGCATCCCGGCTGCCAGCGCGAGCTGCTGGCCTTGGGGCTGAGTCCCTCTGTGTGACTCAGACGTTCCGGCTGGCGGGGAGCGGTTTGCCAAGGTCGGGTAACGCACCCGGGGGGCTCTGCGGGCACTGAGCACACCCGGCGGCCCGCGGAGTGGGGGAAGGCAGCGGGCAGGAGGGCGGCACGGGCACAGCCGGCCCTCGGGGACACGCGGGGGTGTCCCGGGGCCCGGCTGCGGCCGCTCACACGAGCACAGGCGTGTGCAGGCTGCACATCCCGGGAGCAGCACCCGCGCACATGTGTGCTCTGCCGTCCTCTTCCTCGCGCGGGCTGGAAGCCACAAGCCAGGCAGCTGCCGGCAAGGAGCCCCGCACCCTGATGTGCTCCGGCCCTTTCAGGGAGAGATGGGGCTGACAAAGTCTTTGTCAGTCGGATCTGTCAGGGAAAGCTCTTTGTTCTTCAGCATTTGCTCTTGCCTCCCCCTCTCCAAACCTAAACTAGATGCATCTGCTTTTGTTTTCTAAATGCAGAATTAGGGACTGAAAAGAGCCCCTTTGTAGTGGGGAGGAGGGGAGAGCTGCAGATCTTTAACTGGGAACGCAAGGTCAGGGGGGAGCCGCTCTATTGTGCTGAGACCCTCCTCCTCCAGCTCAGCCCTTTCTGTGCCCCCTCTTCACACTCTGGTTCCCGCTAGAACCACTGTGGAGACGTGGCGAAACCTGCGAGGGGGCCGGGCTGCTCCCCCAGCCCTGGCCCGGGGGCCGTGCCGGTGCCCGTCGGCATCGCCGCGGCCGTGCCCGTGCCGGACCGTGCGGATTTGCCCCCGCCGTGGGTTTTGCTGCTTCTCGGGGCCGCAGCTGGGAGCCGGCGCACGGAGGTGGGCGGCAGAGGACGGGCACCCCCTGCTCAGCGTGGAGCCCAGGCGGTACAAACTTCTGTGGGTACAGGACACGGTGCATGTCCCGCTACATCCGTGCCCTCGGTCCCGTGCCGCGGGAGCTCGCCGGAGGCTGTGAAAGGAGCAGAGTCGCTGGGGAGCTGCTCCCCAAACGCCTTTGTTCTTCCACAGCCAAGACAAACCCCCCGAGCCCCAGCCCCGCAAAGCCTCTCCCTTTGTCTGGCTCTTTCCTGCGTGAGGGCACCCCTGAACCTTCCCGAGGAGGCGGGTGACCGGGCGCAGCCGCCAGCCCGCGGCAGGACCACACGTGGAGGCAGGATCTGGCCCATCCCGCGGCCGGGAGCCCCTCTGCCATGACACAGAGGGGGACACGTCTCCCACGGCCTCCGCGCCAGCCTGCCGTGGGCCTCGCCTCCTCCTGGGAGCAGCTCCTTCGCTCTCCCAGGCAGAGAGGATCTCTTTTTCACCAAGAACCCACAGGTGCCACACCAGGAGCAATCCCCCCACCAGCAGCGCGGGAAGGGGGCTCAGCCCCGGGGGTCCCAGGGCGCTTTGGAAGAGGCAGTGACGGGAGCAGGGGAGCGGCAGTGGGACAGCCCTGTGCCAGCCGCGGGCCGGGTACCCCTCCCCTTGTCACCCCAACGCCCTCCTCCGGCGCCCTTGTCCAGCCTGGACAGACGATCTCACGGGAGTGAGGATCCCAGCCGTGCTGCCCGTCGGGTTTGAGCTGGGATTTGCTGCACCAGCGCAGAGCCCTGGGCCAGCGTGCTGGTTTCTGCAGCAGAGCTGAGCACGGCGCGGTACGAACCTCCCCGGCTCCACCGGACCTGCGGGTTTGATGCTGCTCCCCGCGGCTGGTGCTCGCAGGCCGCCCCGGGGATTTGCCGGACGCAGGGTCAGTTGTTCAGCTGTTGTGGTATCTGAGACCTCCTTTAAGTTTTTCTTAATCCTGTTCTTGATTAGCGGCAGATAAACTGAAACAAGCCCAGATTCACGTGAAATCAGCATCTGCGTTGCCTCAAAATTGCATCATCGACGCAAGAGTGTGCGTCGGGGGAGCCCAGCACATCACCCCCCCGGGCCAGGAGAAGGGCCACGGGCTGGCAGGAGCTGGTGCTGCCTGAGCACAGCCCCCCAGCCCCCTGCCCATCCCGGCGGGCACGGGCAGGTCGTGGGCTCTGCCGTGGTCCCTGGGGCCCTGCTGCTCTTCAGCCTCAGCCTTTGGCAGTCCCCCTCGGGTCTGGGGGAGCCTCATCTCCCCGTCCCTCCCGAAGGACCTGCTCGCGCTCTGCTTATGCCACCACACGGTGACAGCTCATGGTCACTCCTGTGCTGAGCCCCAGTGCGATGCTGCGGCCGAATCCTCGAGCCTCCCGGGAGCAGGGGGTGGCTTTCCCCATTTTCTGCCATTTGCAAACACCTTCACTTTAAAAAGGCCCAAGAACTTGCGTCCTGTTGGTGCAGACAAGCAGAAAACCACCCCTGAGGAGCAGCAGCAGAGGCGTGAGCCCGTCCCCTTTCCATCACGAGGGTGCAGTCCCGGGAGGTCCGTTTCAGGGCCGACATTCCTAAATCTGGGACAAAAGCTCGGCGGGAGACCCGGCTGCTCCAGGGGAGAACAGGGCCCGGAGCTGCGGTGCAGGGCAGCTCCCCCGGCCCGGGGGGGGCCACAGTGTGGGCTGACCCCTGGGCAATGAGGGGAGAGGAAAGCGGGGCTGGGGGCAAGCGGCTGCCCGGGATGCCCCCAGGTCATTCTTGCCGGGGGCCGGGGCGGGCTCTGCTGCCCTGCTCTTGCCCCAATGCCCCCCGCATTCAGCTTGCGGGGAGAGGAGCGTCCCGGCAGGTGTGTTACCTCCCCCCTCTCCCCGTCGACACATCTGTCATCCTGGAATGAAAATATTCCGTGGGTCTTGGCATGGCAAGCTGAACGGTTGCCTGAAGCAGCGAGAGGCTGCTCCTGGAGATGGATGCCCAGCATTTGGTTCAAATATAGCGCTGGTGATGGACAGGGCTAATTCAGCCTGTCCTCTTCCCCCTTACAACTTAATCACTCGCACGTTGCCCCGCGCAGGTCTCTCGCTGCCAGCCGGAGATGTCTTCATCCCGGGATACACCGGCTGGCTCTGCCTCGGGCTGCTCCCGTGCTTGTGCTTCCCGCCCGGCGGCTGAACCGCCCCGCGCCCCCCGCGCCCGCCCCGCTTCAGGGGAGCTCATCTGGGCTACACAAACCGGGGCTCCCGTGTCGGGGGGCACAGGGGACGGGCTGGGCTCTCTGGCCTGGGGATACCCCTCCGCGCCCCCCAGCTCGGGGGCCCAGTGCAGTCCCGGTCTGCAGGTGCTGCCTGTGCACGCAGAGAGGTTTTGGGGTGCCCGGTGTCCCCCACACCCCGACGCACACGGCTGGGAAGGGCTCGGGAAGGGCAGGGACAGCAGCAACACCGGCTCCCAGATGGCTCCGGGGACGGATTTGGGTCTGGCAACCCCCTAAAACTCCGAACGCGGGTGCGCTGGGGCCTTGCCTGGACTAGGCTGCGGGCTCTGGCTGCGCACAGCTCTGCCCCAGTTCTGCCCCGGCTCTGCCCCAGCTCTGCCCCAGCTCTGCCCCGGCTCTGCCCGCAGCTCTGCCCCAGCTCTGCCCCAGCTCTGCCCCAGCTCTGCCCCGGCTCTGCCCCGGCTCTGCCCGCAGCTCTGCCCCAGCTCTGCCCCAGCTCTGCCCCAGCTCTGCCCCGGCTCTGCCGGCACCCTGACCAGGGAAGACAGTGGGGTGCGGTGACCCCTTGGCCCCTGCCTGTGCCGGGGGGCCCGAGGCTTCTCCGCTGCGCCCGAGGGCATCGCGGCGCGGCCTGGGCTGCTTCGGGGGGCGCAAAACCCAGCGGGGACCCCCGGGCCCCCACCGGCCGGCGGCTGCCGGGAGCGCAGCCCGGGGGGGGTGCTCCGAGGAGGCGGGGAGGCGACCCGGTGGCGACTACAAGCCCCATCAGGCCGCTGAGGAGGAGGAGGAGGAGGGCGTGGGAGGAAGGCTGGCGGGGGAGGAGCCGGGAGGAGGCGGCGGGGCGGTGCGGGAGCGGCTCAGTCCGGCGGCGGCGGGCGCACGGCGGGGACGCGGCGGGGCGGGCAGCGGGAACGGCAGCGGCCGTCGGGGCGGCCGCGCTCTCCGGGAGCGCCTCCCGCCGCCACCTCGGGGCCGGCCCCGCCATGGGGCGGCCGCTGTGAGCGCGGCGGCGGCGGGGCTGCGCCTCTCGCCCCGGCCGGGGCTTCCCCTCCATTGTTCCCGGGAGCGGCGGGCACCGCGGGGCTCCGGTGAGTACGGCGGCCGCGCTCCCACCGGGGCTGCCGGGGCCGCGGGGCATCGCTTTGTTGCGCCGCCCGGATGGCGGCGGGGAACGGACTGGGGACCTGGGGACACCCCCCCCCCCGTCCCAGGGGGCTCCGCCGCGGCCGGACCCCCACCCCATCCCCCCCTCCCCGGCGCGCCCGTGGAGGGGCGGCTCGACGGCGGCTCCGGTTTGCGGGTACCGGGGGGGCTCCGGTTTGCGGGTGCCGGGGGTCTGCGGACACCGGGGCCGTCCGCTGTGTCGGGGTCCCCGGTTTGCAGCGCCTGGGGGCGGGGGGGGGGGGGGCAGGCGGCGGGGGTCCCCGGTTTGCAGCCCCCGAGGGGGGGGCAGTTTGGAAAGGCGGCGGGGTCGAGCCCGTCCGACCCCCGGGGCCCCCCCCGGTTGCGGGGAGCCCGGCCGCGAGGCTCGGGGCTGGTTTCCGAGTCGCCGCCTGGTCCCTTGTTCCCGAAAAGTTGCTGAGCGGGAGCCTCGCGGCTTCCAGAAAAAGATGGAAAAAGGAGCCGGGTTTGGTTTTGTTGAGGATTTCGGGTCCTGGGGCGTCGCGGTGGTCGCCGGGGATGGGGGTGCTGGGGGTCCCGCGGCCCGTTACGCGTCTCCCTTTGTGTTTGGGAGCCGCCGGGGGGAGGTGGGGGGCTCCGAGCCTCCCCCAGCCCAGCTCCGCGGGTCTCCGGAGTCGCTCCCGCTGCCCGCGGGGACGGCGGCGCCGGCGACAGTCGCTTGTCTCTGGGCCGACGCGCAGCCCCCGGCCCCGGGTGGGCTTGGGGGGGCGGTTTTGGCCGCGGTGCCCGGGGGCGGCGGGGGTTCTGCCGCAGTCGCAGGCGGTGGCCTTGTGCGAGGCGGGAGCGCGTCGGGGTTTCGGCGAGGGGCGCTGAAGCCGCCCGGCGAGTCCGGGTCCGGGTCGCTGGTTCGTGCCCCGTGGCCCGGCCGGTGCCTGGCGGGGGGGCCCCGGCGACGTTTAACCCTCGCTCTGCGGCTCGGGCGGGCTCGGAGGCCGCTGCTCTGCCGGGGGGGTCCCGGCCGGAGTCAGCCGGGGGGGGAGCTGCGGCGCTTTCGGAGGTCGCCGGGTGCTGCCCAGCGCGGTGCGGGGGGGGGGAGCAGCCCCCCCCTGCCCAGCCCGGGGATGCTGCAGCCGCCTGGCCCCCGCGGCCCCCCGCCCTGGCTAGCAGCCATTTTCCCCGCACAGGAGCATTTCCTCCCTTAATCTCGGAGGTGGCCGGCACGCACTGCTGCCCGCTCCCTGTGTGCTCAGAGAGGATTAAACCCGCCAGCCCTGCCCGGGGGGGCGCGGGCCGGAGCAGCCCCCGTGCGCATCCCTCGGCTCCGGGCTCGGCCCCCCAGCCCTGCTGGGAGGGAGCCCGGGCTGCCTTCAGGTGGGAACTGGAGCTCCCTGTTTATTCGTCTGCCTTAAAACATGCACCGAACTGGGAGCTGTATTGCCCCCAGCCCCGGCTGTTCCCCCCCCGATGCTCCGGCCCCCCCAGGTCTGGCTGCTAGAAGGAGCCTCTCGAGCGGGGCTGGGGGGCAGATGCTGGTCCCGCAGTTCAGCCCCGCTGGGGACCTCCCGGGCACGAAGGCGAATGCGAACAGTCGGGGATGTGTTTGCTGGAGAAGTCTGTGTCCTTCCCCCTCCAGCAGCTTTCCTTGAAGGAGCCGAATGTCATGAAAACCCCATCCAGGTCCCGCCCGGGCGGGGTGAGAGGCCTCTGCCTCTCCCAGGGGTGACAGGCCGTGCCTGTGTCCCAGAGTCCCCGTCCCAGGCCGGTCCCCTCCCGGAGCAGGCGGCGGTTCCAGCCCAGGGGACATTCCCTGCAGGTCTGAAAACGAAGCCCTGGGGTCGGGATCCCTGAGCTGGAGGATGCTGCCAGTACTGAGCTGGTTTCAGAGGTCTGTGGGTGAGGCTGGGCCCTGCCCCGTGCCCCTGCCCCACGTCCCAGGCTGCCCCCAGCGTGCGGCGAGCCCCCCCTGGAGACCCCCCAGTCGCTGTAAGGCCTCGCCGCAGCTGCGGCACGTACGGCCGGGAAGGGTTAACGCAGTGTGTATGCGCACAGTTGGATATTTATTTTTCCAAGCCTGCATCTGCTTTAAGCATTATAGTTTTTCCCTATAGTTACATTTGCAGTTGTGTTTGCTTTTTATTTCAGCAAATACTCGGTTCCTGACCTGAGCCGCAGGCTGGGGCGAGGAGCGCTGGGCCAGGGAAAGGCTTTTCACCCTCCAATCTTGCCTTTGGCATGCCCTTCCTCCCCAAGGGCGCCTGGAGGGCTCCTTGCCTTGAGCCTCAGAGAAAGACTTGAGTCTCCCTTCTGTATTTTGGAACTGGAGGGCATCTGTGCCAGGCAAGGTCACCCCCTCCCCACCCCAAGGAACACGTGGCCCCCAGATGGGTGCAGCCCCCACCGCTGGCTCCTGAAGCCTTGGAGACCTGGGAGCCGAGCTCCGACTCTTCTCCCTGTTGAGTTTGGCCTTGCCTGGTTGTGTTTCTGCCTGCAGCGTTCCACGCTGGTGGCTGCCCCCGAGGCACCCCGGCGCTCGCCCACCCGGGATGCTCCGACGTGGTGGGTGCTGCGGGGGCCAGCTCTGCTCCGCTGGGGAGGTGGTGGCCAAGCTGCCCCAGTCTGGAGCCACCCCAGCCCCACCAGAGCCTCCCCCGTCCCCATCCCAGTCGGCAGCATGAGCGCAGGGGGGATCAGATCGGGGGGTCCCCGTGGGCATCGCGACCCCTGGGTGCTCCGGCCAGGCACCCTGCTCCGGCGCCAGCTCCTGCTTTTGGCACCTTGCACGGATTCCTGGGGATGAGCCGCGGGCCTGGAAGGGGCTTCCCCGCTCCACTCAGCTCAGAAACGTTCGGCACAGGCGGCTGCCCGAGCGTGGAAGGTCCCGTCCTGTGCCGCGTCCCCGGGACAGCTCAGCCCCGTGACTCAGAGGCGTGGGAGAGGCGAGAGGCCAAAGTGCAGCTCTCGGGGTCCCCGAGGACAACCGGGGCGACAGGTTGCACAAGGGCCGCTTCTCCCGAAGGCTCGGGCGTGCCGAGGCCGCGCGTGAGAGCATCTTCCCCCAGGCCCGGGTGCGCGGGGAGCGTGTGGCCCCGGGAGGATGCGCAGGTGGGCACAGGGGCGCCCGTCACCGCCCCGAAATAGGTCCGTGGGTGTAGCGGCCGCTTGTAATTGCAGTCTCGGAGGCAGGTCTCGGAGGGGCAGCTAGCCCTGGCTCCTCGCTTACTGCTTCCATTTTTAGTTGTTTGAATCCACCCCGAGCAGTAAATTGCAGCGTGCTGGGGCCGCGGGGAGCGGGGCCGGTGCCCGGCGGGAGCGGGAGACCCACCCCACTGGAGCCGCCGAGCGGTTTCCTGCTGGGATTTCTATAAACGCTGCCCAGAGGCGGGGAAGGGCCATGCCGCCGTCTGCACAGGTAGGAGCCCACTCCCGCTGCCTCGCCGAGGGCGCAGAGGAGCCCTGGGGGGTGCGGGCACCATGGGGGTCCCTGGGCTCCCTTTTCCCCTGGGGAGGAGGGAAGGGTCTGCGCTGCCCCTTCCCCTCAGCACCCGCCCCTCCTGCACACCGGGATTTCCCGGGGTGCTGCCGAGCCCGTGCGGGGGGAGACGGCAGGTGCTCGGTTTGAGCCCCGAGCGCAGGGTGTGTCCCCGTGCCCAGCAGAGCCCCACGGGGCTCGGCGGTCCCTCGGCCTCCTGGCACGCGTGACCCCTTCCCTCTCCCTCCCTGTGACTCTCACGGGCCGCGGGGCAGCTCTTGCCGCCGAGTGAGCCCTACGCCATGGAAATATGCTGCTGTCGAGCCCCTGAATCAGCTGGACGGCGCCCGCTCTGAGGTGTATCTGGAGAAGGGCTTTGCTGCGCGCCGAGCCAGCACTGACTCATTTTTCAGGAACTGCCGCTTGTGGAGGCGCAGCGCTCCCCTCCCTCCGTCCCTCCATCCCTCCCGCCCCTCGGCACGGGGCCGGCTCGGGAGGCCCACGCAGACGCTCCGCATTAGGGCATGTTCCGGGGAGCATGTGCTGTCAATAAACAAAACCACTTAGAGACAGAAAATAATTTCCAGAAATACCGAAGACTTTTTTTTTTTTTTTTTTTCCACGAAGAATTCCACCTCCCCCTTCCAAACCCTGATAAATTGTTAACATTCAATAACTATTTTAAAGCGTGCTGCCTGGCGCCTGGGCGCGCTGGGGCTCGGAGATAACGCCGGTGTTTGCCGAGTGCCACTTCTCCCTGCCCGACTGCTTGTGTCAATATTTTGGGTCCCAAATGCTCCTGCACCGGCCAGAGCAGTTGAGGCAGGGAGGAAGGAGGTAGCCGGAGCCCCCAGACCTGCACCCCAGCTGGGTTCCTTGGGCTGCAGAGGCTGGTCAGGGGGTCTGAGCTCCCCGGGCAGCACCCGGTGTTAAACGGGAGCCCTTGGGGCTGGCGGCTGCTCATCAGCAGGGAAGAGCCGGCACTTGGGACAAGGGGAGCGAAGGGTCTCGCTCCCTCGCGGGGACAGGAGAGGCAGCGGCCGGGGTGTCCGGAGCTCCGATGGGCCGAGCGTGTGGGGAGGATGAGTAGCGGCTTATTACTCACTAGAATTATTACTCACCGTTTCTCACAGCACATACTTTAGACAGGCGTCTCAAGGCAAAGGGAAGCGCCTCTTCACGCGCCGGGTCGGGAACAGCCCGGCACGGGGCTTTGGGGAGTCCGAGGATCGGGGTGAGCTCAGGATGCTCAGAGGGGCAGGGAGGTACGGTGGTGCCCCGGGGAAGTCCTCTGCCTGCCGGAGCCTGGACGAGGCTTTTGGGGATGGTATCATCCTGTCCCCACCCTGGTCCTTGCACTTCTCCAAGAGCATTTGCCGCCAGCCGTTGCTGGGCCGGCAGCGCCCTGGCCGGGCCAGCACGGCCGTGCTGGGTTGTGCAATTAACTGGGCAGGGATCTCGCCGGCGAGCTCCTCGGCAGAGCCTGGAGGGACGAGTAATGACGGCCGGTGTCGGGACGTCCATCCCAGCTCCCGCCGAGGCGCAGCTGTGTGGCGGGGGTGGAGGACGGGGCTTTGCTCGCGTCCACACCGCTGGGACCAGTTGGCCAGGGGCGGCCGGGCTTGGGCTTTGGCTCCAGCGTCCCCCTCGAGTGTGTTTTGGCAGAGCTCGGCGCTCCCAGCGCGCCGGGGAGGAGGGAGGAGGGCTGTGGAGGGCACATCCCCGGGGCAGCCTGAGCCGGGATCGGGCTCCGCTGGGTCTCCCCGTGCCAGAACCCAGCCCCGATGCCTCCCCGCGCGGAGCCGTGCCCTGGCAGGGGAAGGGGACGGGGGGACGGGGGGGCTGGAGAGCCGGGCGTGAGAGCTGGCAGGGACGAGAGCAAATTGCCGTGTTGGCCCTGGAAGCCGGGGGATTTCTCCCCAAACGGCTGCTCCGAAAACAGCTGTCGGTGGAAAGAGAATCTGCCGCACGTGGGAGCGGGGCCGAGGCCCCGGGTAACCCCTTCGGCTCCGGGAGGGCCGTTCCAGCGGGGGGGCTGCCTGCGTGCCCTACGGATCCTGTAGCGGGTGCAGGGGGCTGGGGTTTGCAGCGGGATCTGCTTGGCGGAGGGTGCACGGCGCGGTGGATGGCGGAGTTTGCTCTGGGTGTGTGGGATCTGCAGCCGAGGCTTGGGGCAGCGGCGCGAGGTGCTGCTGGTCCTGGAGCCCCCGGGGGTCCCGGCCTGGGTCCCGGCTCTGCCCGCGGGTTTTGGGGCAGACGATGGTGTGGAAACAAGGGCGAGAGGTGGGGGGGGTTTGCCTGCAGGTTGCTCACGTAGGGGAGAAGTGGCCTCCCAGAGCCCAGCAGAAACATCTCTCCTGTCCCACGGAACTTGGGCAGGTTTTGAGATTATTTTCCATCTGAGAAAAGGTAAAGAAAACAAAGATGTTGCTGGGATGACCCAGCCTGGGCCAAGGGGGCTTCGGAATCAAAAATTTTGTGACATTTTGATCTGTATGGGAATTCTTCTTTTCAGCACGAACTAAGTGGAGGAAGGGGGAAGCAGGAGAGCAGAAATCTCCCTTCCTTTAACCGGCCTTTGAAAATTTCCCCCACCGTTCTGGGAAATTTTGCTGCATTCGATTTTGCTTCGCCAGCGCTTTTGCTCTCGACACATCAGCGCTTTTATGCAGGAAAACATAACCCTGCCAGTCAGCGCTGGGTCGCTTCGGGCTGCGGAGGGTCCGCGGGGAGGCGGGTCGGGGACATCCCGGCGCTGGGAGCGGGATGTGGGGCCGCACCTCGCCCTGCCCTGACTCTGCTTTCCTCCTTCGCAGCTCGGAGGGGCTGACGGCCCGGCGGAGACCCCCCCCGCGCCCGCCCGGGGCCAGCCCGGGGTCCCCATGGAGTGGTTGTTGCGGAGCCCAGTCGCCGAGCAGTAGCCGCAGCAGTGGGATGTTTGCCTGGCGGTGCCTCATCCTTTGGGCTGTGCTGGTCACAGCCGCGCTCTCAGCTGCCAGGCCGGCCCCCACCCTGCCCGACCAAGGTAAGACGAGCAAAGCGCTGCGCGCGCGGGTCGGTCGGGAGAGGCTCCCCGCTGCCTCGGCCTCTGCTGGCCATAGGACGGCCGGTTCCCCCGCGGACGGGGCAGACACACGTCCCTGGGAGCAGCACGGTGCCAGGTGGCCACCGGGCTACCAGGGAGCTGCCGGCCGGCAGCGTGGGGATGTGGCGCAGGTTGTCTGCCCAGAGCAGTTCTCGTGGGCACAGAGAGCGCGTGTGCGGTCCCAGCATCGCCCGGGGATGTTTTAAACCTGGAGGGAAACTGTGGCAAAACCCAACGACGTCGTGTTGGAGGGTACGCAGCTCCGGGCGCTGTGTGCCCGGCGGGGGGTCACTGCGTGTCCCAGCGCTTGCTTCCCCGTGACCATCTGCAGGCCGAGGCGTGTGTGGATCCTTCCCCCAGCCCTGCCTGGCACGGGGCTGCTCTGGGCTCCGCAGGATTTGGGTGCTGGGTACCAGAGACCCCCGGGGTGCTCCAGCGCGGTCCCGGCTGGGGGATGCTCCTGCCGCCCTGATCCCTGCGAGGTGCAGCCCCAGGCGAGGGCATCCCCCTCGCTTTTCCTCAAAAAGCCTACAAGGGCTCGTGGCCCGCGATGGGCAGGCTGGGGGGGTCTGCTCCTGCCGCGGACCTGCAAAGCTCCAGAGCACGGTGGCACCCCGAGGGGCAGCTCGGATGGGCTGAGCGAGGGGGTCACCTGGCCCCGACAGAAAGCTCCAGCGGTTCAGAGCCTTGGCCTTGCCCTCGGTGAGGCAGAGAATAAACAGACCAGGCAGCGCTGGCGCAGGACTTCTGACTTACTGCCTTTTGGTTTTAATTACCCAAGAATGTCTGGTCTGAGGGGTACTGCTTTTCTTTTTAAGGCTCGCTCCCCCTTCCCTCGCCCTCCCACCAAAACCCCGAGAGGCTGATTGCGGGTGCTGCCGGCGTGGGCACGGCCGGGCACCCCGGCAGGCAGCCGTGCTCCCCGTGCCCGCGGCCCCGTCACGCTCAGGGCTTGGGGCAGGGCGGGAGGTGGCACCGGCGAACAAACCCTGTGGCAGGTGGGGGCCCGGCACCGGCCTCGGCGGGGAAGGACGGGTGATCCTGGCTGGAAACGTGCCACGGGCTGGGCAGCAGGGCCCCGGCTCACAGGTCCGGCCCGGGAGAGGGCTGGAGCTGCACGCGGTCGCCGGGGAGGAGCCCGGGCAGAGCATCGCTCACCGGGGCCATCTCCGGGATTTTTCCATTGGCACGTTTCTCCCCACTTCTGTAAATAACGCGGACAACAGCGGTAAACATGTTTTTCTCTGGAGATTGCTCTTTCTGGAAGAGGTTTCCTGGTGGTGTTTGGGGCGAGGACGGCTCTCGTGCTGCCGGGAGAGCGGTGCTGGCAGCCCCGCCATCGCCTTGGGAAAGCTGTCGCGGTGCCCAGGCCGAGGCTAACCTGAGCAAAGGCGGGTGTTGGGGCGCGCGAGGAGCCCTGCGGCCCCGCAGGGTTTGGGGAGCAGCGTCAGGCGGCGGCGGTGGAGGAGGAGAGGTTGGAGAGGAGGGAGCTGGTTCCTCGCCAGCCTCATGCCAGGGCTAACAATAACCTCTGGAAACGTTTCCCGACACGGTTCTCACCAGGGCGGCCCAATTAGTGCCACAGCAGGAGCCCGGCTGGGGCTGAGTCCGTCCCTTGGCTCCGGGGCCGGCTGGTGGGAACAAAATGTTCCCGTCAGGACGCGCGGGACGGGAAGAGCCGGTGCTGGGCCAGGACCCGCGGCCGGGGCCGTGCTGCCGGCACCTTGCAGGTCGCCTGCTCCAGCCCCGGGGGATTTTGGGGTCCGGCAGGGTGTGGTGGGGGCTCTGCTCCCGCACCGTGGGGCATCGTGTCCCCAGGGCCGGGTTCAGTGTCCTTCCTCCTGCTCCTCATCCCCGCCGGCTCCCCAGCATCGCCCGCGCCGGCCGGGGGGCAGCGGTGCCCGCGCTCGGGTCCCCTCCGCGGCGGAGGCAGCAGCTTTCCCGGACTTTGTTCTGGATGTTTATGGGGTTTCAGTTTACTCTTGGTTCTGAGGCAGCTAAGCTCCCTTCTCAGGGAGCGAGTAATCCCCCGCGCCCGGCCAGCGGCCCCTGCCTCGCTGCGCAGGAGGATTTTCAGTCGCCGGCCCGCCTCTCCTCGTGGCGTGGGGAGGGGGCTCGGGAACTCTGCCTTTGTCAGGGGCTCACTCCTGTTACTGAAAAATCTGCAGCAAATAAAATATTAATGGGCGCTTACTGCATTTTATAGTTACCTAAATTTGGAGGTGGTAAAAAACCCCTAGTTAAAGGGAGAAGCCAAGAAATTTCCATGAGCAACCTCCATCGCCCTCCCTCACAAAGCCGGTCTTTGTCTTCAGGTTAAATAGAAACCTGCAGAAAATTGCCGAGGGGATTTTTTTCCTCTCTCCTTGTCTGCTATTGTCCTCGCTGCTGTTCAGGCATTTCCACCGCTCTTGGGGTCTGCCTCATCCCTGCCTGGGGGGCTCTGGGGGTACAAAGCAGCCGAGCAGGTTTTTGTGTCCCAGGACTTGGGGGGGTCCTGCCTTGGGCAGCTCATTTTGGGGCACGCTGAGCCCCACAGCCACCCCAGCGCTGGAGACGCTTTCCCGGGGGATGCATTTGTCCTCCGGAGCGGGGTGGGGGGGGTGGCAGAGGACCCCCGGGGCTGCAGCTCCCTCCCTGTGCAGCCAGGCCCCCGTTGTGGGGGGGCTGCCCCATTTCCCGGGGCCGCCCAGCTGGCCACAGGCTTAACCTCCCCCCGGCCCCATCTGCGGGGCTCGCGGGGCTTTGTCGTGCCCGGCTCAGCCGGGGGCTCTTGCTCTGGGCCCCCCAGGAGCCAAAAGCCCGTCAGCTCTGGGAGCGTGGGGCTGTGCTGCCGCCCCCTCCTCACCCCCCAAAACTTGCTCAGCGCTAGCAGGAACCTGGGGGGTACAATCTGCGCCCCCCCCGTCCATCAGGGGGATGTTTGGGCTGTTGGGCACCGCTGTAGCCTGGAACGTGCGGCCACCAGCCCCAGCCTCCCCGGGGGCGGCACAGCCGGGGTCCCCGCTGCTCCCCGGGTGGCTGCTGGCCCTCGCCTTTGTGCCCCGCTCCCCATTTCCCCGCTGTCCAGCCCCCCCCGCCATGTTTCCGCGGGTCTCGGTGCCCCCCCACCCCTTGCCCCAGGGACCCCCAGGTTTGGAGTAGCCGACTCCTCGCTGGAGCAGCTTGGGGACCCCCGGCCAAGCCGTGGAGCCTCCTGTGCTTTTGCTGTTGATGGCAGCGGCCCAGGACCGTTACCAGAGCTCGGGGGGGCCCAGCAGCCCCCACTCGCACCTCCCAGCCCTCCGCTCCCCCAGACCCCGCGTGCCGCAGCCGCTCAGCCCCCCGCTCCTCTGGGGCGTCCCGCTGCCGGCCTTCCCCTCCCAGGCTGTTGAGCCGGCATTGTTCCCCGCCTCCCGCCTTTCCACTCGGATGCTGTCACTCCGGCCCTTAATTGAGGAGGAAAAAAAGAAATACGAGTCTTCGGGAAAAGCGGCGGCGCTCTGCCACAGCCGGGGCTGCGGAGCCACGCGAGGGGGGTGTAAGGGGGTGTCTGGGGGCTGCCTGGCTGTCGAGCCCCCCCCCCTCCCGCCAAGTGCAACAGCCCAGGGCTGCTCAGGAGAGATGTGGGGAGGGGGGGGCAAACGCTGCCAGCGCTGAGCAGGGCCCGGGCAGAGCCAGCGGTCATTGCCAAAAGCCACGGGCACGTGTTCCCGTTGGGGCGTTGGGTTGTGCCCCCCCGGGATGGGCAGGACCCCCCCCTGGGTCTGTGCCTTGAGCCGCCGCCCCTGGGGGCTCCTCGGGCTGCAGAGCTCCGAGTGTGGCTGGGGGTGTCCCGGGGACGGGGAGGGGGAAGAAAAGGGTGGATTTATTCTGACAGCTTTGCAAACTACCAACACGCCTGTTCGCTAAGTGCTGCTTCATCTGACGTGCGGGCGAGGGAGGAAGAGCGGGAGAGCCTGGAGCAGCGTGTAAATCCGCTCTCCCTGCCCGAGGAAGCATCTGGGGACCCCAGGGTGGGGAGAAGACGGCTGGCTTGGGCAGGAAGAGCCCCGGGTGCCTTGAGCCCCCCCGGGAGGAGCCCCGGGTGCCTCGAGCCCCTGACGCTTGCCCACTGGCATCTCCCTGGTGCAGCTTTCCCCGGGGAGGGGGCACCGGGTCAGCGCATCCCCCCGGGAGCAGCCGGGGTGCCGGGATGCTGCTGGCTGGGGTGGGGGGCGGCGGGGCGAGGAGGTTTTTAAATATGAAAGAAGCCAATCCCCACGTCCCGGTAAGCGCTTCCTGTTGGGATTAGCGGGGCTGCCGGGCATGTGTGTGCTTTTTCTTCAGGAAATACCTTCGGAAAGCCCCGCTGGGGTCTCCAGGGCAACCGGCGGCCTCGGCCCGCGCCCCCCACCCGCGTTGTCCCCGCGCCGCTTTGTTGGCCGCTTTATTGCCATCGCCGCCCGCTCCGGGGGCTGCGCGCTGGGCCGGGGGGGCACCGAGGGGGGGGCTGGAAGGTTCATCTGTGCCTTCGCCCTCCGCAGGGCTGCTGCTCCACGTCCCCAGCCCCGGCGGGGGCCAGCCCCGGGGGTGCCGGTGACAGTTATACGCACTTGGTGACACTCTCCATCTGGCCGGCGCTCGGCTCCGCTCTCGGTTCCATTTCAAAGCTGGAATAAAGTAATAAAACCACGGCGGGCTGCTCGGCCGCTGCAGCGTGCATCTCCTCCTCGGGGCCGTTTGAAAGCGGAGGCGCGAGCTGCGGGGGCCGGAGCTGCCCCTCACCTCGCCCGGGGCTGCGGGGCTCCCCGCGGGGTCCCGGTGCCAGGGTCCCCGCTGCGCCGGGACGGGGCTCTGCCCGCTGGGGTCCGGACTGGGAAGCTGGTGCCACCTCCGCGGCCTGAAGCGTTTCAGTTAAAAAGGGAACAGCAGATAGTTTGGATGTGCCAAACCTACCGTGTGTTTTGCTGCTTTCTGCAGGCGGGCGGGCAGCGGGCGCTGCCGGGGCTCCGTTTGCTCTCCTCGCCGGTGCCCTGATGGGCTCCAGGGGCTCTGGAAGCAGAATCGCAGCTCCTGGCCGGTGCTGGAGAGAGGGACCCCCCCGCCCCGGGCACTGCCCAGCTCCGACCGACCTTTGCGCGATGCTGGGAGCAGTCGGGGTGACTTCAGAGCCTGGTTGTGCAGCGCCGGGGCGGGCGAGGGCCCGGGGAGGAGAGCCAAGCGTTTCTCTGGCTGATTAAACTTTTGCTGAGGTGGCCCGCTCGGGGCTCGCTCGCAGTGCGGCCGGGCCGGCGGCTCTGCAGAGGGGCTGCACCTGGTGCCTCGGTTTAGGTTACAGAAAGGCAGAACATGAGAAAGACGTTTCAGGCTGACGGAGCCGTGATCAAACGGGCTCGGCCCCAATTACCGTCCGCGGAGGACGCTCCGGGACCGCGCTGCTCCTGCTGCCAGCCGGGTTCGGAGCGGCCTCATTCCGAGGGGACGCCCGTGCGTCGGCAGCGGGCGAGTCGGGCTGCCCCGGTGCTGGCGGGGCCGTGCCGGTGGCCGCGGCACTGTCTGCCCGCCCCGCAGCAGCACGGTCCGAGCCCGCAGGCCAACCTGGACATGCTCATTAGCCTGTGAACTCGTTTTCAGGCCGTTCCCACCATGCTGCGTTTTCCGCCTTATCCCCGAGTGCCAGAGATGTGCTTTGGGTTACCAAAGGGCAGGATCCGGCCTCGGCCTTCCCTCTCCCCTCGACACCCTGACGCTCCCGTCATGCTGATAATGCAAAGCAGCGGGGCTGGGGGGGCGGGGGGCTGCCTTTGAAAAGCGACCTGGCCACACGCCGGCAGACCCCCGGCCTCCGCCTGCCCGGGCTCCTCGGCGGGCTCCGTGGCCCGAGGGACCGGTGGCCCTCGCAGCGGGGACCCGCGCGATGCTGCGCCCGCGGGGAGGGACCCGCCGCGGCCCGGGGCGCTGCCTCCCCCTGCCCCGGCCTCTGGCTGCGGCCGCTCGAGGTTTTCCCTCCCTGGGCCACCCCCTCCCCAGTCTGTGGGTCTGGCTCAGAGGTGCCGGGGGGGCTGGCAGGAGCCTCCCTCCCCGCAGCCCTTCCCGGGTGAGCTGATGGCAGGAGCCCGCGGACGTGCCCGGGGCCCGCTCGGAGCAGAGGGGACCCGGCCGAGCTCTTGGGCTGCGTCGGGGATTTGATCCCGGCCCAGCAGCGGTTCGGGACCCTGCGTGGCTCCTCGTGTGCCGGTGTGTGGGGGGACGGGCACAGGGATGTCGGGGGACGTTCGTGGGCGGGGGGGTCCCTGGCAGCTCCAGCCACCTTCTGCAGGTTATTCCGTTCGACAAGGAGTGAGTTTGTGTTGGATAAAGAGTGAGTTTGTGTTGGATAAGGAGTGAGTCCATCGGTGCGTGGGGAGGGGCAGACCTGAGCGCGGGGGTGGGGGTGGAGGGACCGAGATAAGGGCAGATCTGCCTGTGGCGGCAGGGCCGTGTTCTCACCTCGGTTTGGGTTTTCGTGGCTGTTTGTCGCTCCCTGACCTTGCTCTGTTTGAGAAGGGGATCGGGACGGGCAGGAGGACATTGTGTGACCGAGTCCTGGGGTGTTCAGCCAGACATCACTGCTGCATTGTGTGCGCTGGGAGACGCCTGTGACTAATCACTTGAAACACAAATCAGAGCTACTAGAAGTGCCCGTCCTGTGAGGCTGCGAGAGAAAAACAGGGAAAACAGGATTGCAAAAGCAAGACCCTTCCCCCGCCACCCCGGGGACTCCCACCAGTCTTCACCTTCCGCCTTAAAACACTTTGTAAACTCTTATTGATGGATCTGGGGCTTTTGGTCTTCTAGCAGCTGAGGAACGTGAATTTTTCCCCAGCACGGTGTTTTCCTTCGAGTGCTAAGCAAGAAAAAAAACAAAAGAAAGGAGAAACTCTCAAGCTGCTCGTAGATGTTTTCCCCATGAAGCTTCTCACCAGTACGAGGAAAAACAAAGCGGCCAGAAAGCGAAGGGGAGGTCACGATGCGGTGAATGGGAGTTTCCAAAGAGCTGAGCTTTCATTTTTGGCAAGTGGGAGCCGCTGGTGGGTCCTGGGGGAGCGGCGCCTTGCTGAGGGCCCCGGCCCCGCGCTGGCCCAGCCGGGGGGGTCACGCAGGCAGAGGCCCCGGGACAGCTTTCGGCAGCTGCTGGGCCCCGGACGAGCGGCCCCGCGGCTGCTCTGGGCTCTGTGCAGGCGGGGCAGGAGGCTGCGCTCGCCTGGCTCCGTGGGTGCCGGGAGCTGAGGGTGGTGTTAGTTCTGCAGGGAGGCAGCCCCTCCGGCGCGCCCTCGGATGCTCGGCGTGGGGCCGCAGGGAGAGCTGTGGCTTTGCTCTGGGCCCCGTGGCTGGCGTACGGTGCCCGCGGGCAGCAAGCACCCGGGTCCTTGGCCAGGACGGCCCTCGAGCTGCGGATCAGCTGAAGTTTGAACATTTCCAGACCGTTTCTGCCTGCACGAGGTTCATTGGGATTTTCCAGCCCCTCTGTTACGGAGCAGCTGCACCGTGGAGACCTTCAGCCGTGCCCCCGCGGCACCATCGGCTCTTGCCCACCTGGCATCGGCCCGGAGCTGCGGTGGAGTCACGGTGTCTCCCGCAGGAGGCTGCCGAGCAGCCCCGGCCCCGAGAGCGGCGGCGGCACCGTGAGCCCATCGCCCAGCGCCCGCGGCAGCGCTCGGGCCGCAGCCACCAGCCACCCAGCGCCGCCCGCGCTGCGGCCGCCCGGACCCTTCCTCGGGCCGCGACGTTCGAAGAGCTGGTTTGAAACCCGGTCGCCTGCACCAAGCCCCGGGACCGGGAGAGCCGCGGCGGCAGAGGGCGGAGGACAGCGCGTGAGGACGGAGCCACGTCTGCACAACCAGGGCTGGGAGAGGCCGGATCGCCCGCGGCAGGACGGAGAGAAAGGATCTTTGTGCCGCTCACACAAATGTCGCATCGGGGAGCAGCTGCAGCTCGCCCGGGCCTGCGTCGCCACGAACGGGAACGCGGCGGCCGACACCTGCTGCGCCGGAGCTGCCCTGGGCGGACCCTTCCCGGCCGCGCCGCTCTCGCAGCCCCTCGCTGCCCTGCCTGTCCTGCCGCAGCCCCCTCCTCCTCGCCTGCCTGCCCCGAGCGCTCTAACTGGGACGGGAGTCCCGGCAGTGGGGGGCCCTGGCCTGCTTCGCTGGCTGCCCGCTCACGGTGGGGGGGACCCCGGGAGCCCTGCGCAGTGGCAGAGCCGAGCAGGGATTTGGGACGCCCCTGGGAGAGGCCGGGTCCTGCCCAAGCAGCCAGTGCTGCCTGGGATGTCTCCAGTTGCCCGTTTGTCCCCCATTTTAAGGCCCCCGCAGCAGCTGGCTCCCTCCGGGCCAAGCAGCGCTTAGTAAGAGATTGAGGGGGGGTGAGTGGCCTTGAACTCCCCACCCAGGGGGGCGAAGCGCTTGGTGCTGCTTGGGGTGCTCGCAGCCTCTGCCTCTGCCTCCCCCCGCTCCGCGCCGGAGCGTCCCAGCAGCGCATGTCGCCTCATTAACACGGCCCGCGGCGGCGGCAGCAGCAGCAGCATGGTTTCCTTTGGTCTCTATTTCTTTTCTCCTGCTTTTTTTTTTTTTTTTTTTTCTCCCCTCTCTTTTCTCTTCTTCTCTCTCCTAACTCCTCCAGTTCTGCCCAAAGCAAAAATCGAAGTGGAGTCCTACTCGGCCCACCCCGGTGACCTCCTCCAGCTGCGCTGCCGGCTGAGGGATGACGTCCAGAGCATCAACTGGGTGCGCGACGGCGTCCAGCTGGCCGAGAACAACCGGACGCGCATTACCGGGGAGGAGGTAGAGGTCAGGGACGCGGTGCCCGAGGACTCGGGGCTCTATGCCTGCATGACCAACAGCCCCTCGGGAAGCGAGACCACCTACTTCTCCGTGAACGTCTCAGGTTCGTAGCGGCCCTGGGTGCGCAGGGCGGGGGCAGCCCCGGGCCGCGGAGCGAGGAGCCCGCCGCCGCCGCCGGCCGTTGCATGCTCGCCCTGCGCGGATCCCGCCGGCTGCGCGGTGAGTTCGGGGCGGACCCGTGGTCGGGGGGCGCCCGGAGGAGTGGCCGGCGCGGTGCGGTGACCTGCTGCGGTGCGGGGAGAGGCGGCCGGAGGTTGTCGCATCGTTTGTCTGCGCAGGGCTGGGGGGTGGGGGGGTGCTGCGGGGCTGCCCACGGGCGTGGGCACGTGCTGGGCACGAGCCGAGGGCCACGCTGGCGGTGCCGGAGCGTGAGGCTGCAGAGGAAGGATCGCTGGAGGCCGGGCAGCGCCCGCCGAGGCTTGGGGCGCGTCTGTGCCTGCGGGGTCTTGGCAGCCACCCCGGAGGGGTTGGTGGCACCGGGCAGGGGGCGAGGCACCGTGCTTGGGCACGCGGCGTGGAGCTCCGAAACCACTCGGGGGGCGAATCACTCTGCGACGGGCAGGGGCTGCCAGCAGCGGGACACGGCCGGCACCACCGGGGGGGCTGTGCAGGGGGACACGCGGAGCCTGCACCTGGGGTCCCCGACCCCCTCACTGCCACGGCACCGCCCCATGGGGCTCTGGCCCACGCCACCACCCCGCGATGCTGCGGCCCCCGGCCCGCCCCGCTCGGGAAGGGTCCGGGCAGGGACGTTCAGCCGGGGCGTCTCTTCTCTTGCAGACGCGCTCCCCTCCGCGGAGGATGACGACGACGAAGACGATTCCTCCTCGGAGGAGAAGGAGGCAGATAACACCAAGCCCAACCGTACGTGCGAGAGATGGGTTTGGCCCTGGTACTGCCCTTTGGGGGGCGAGGGGAAGTTGGTCACACTTAGAAGCATCACCCAGGGACGGGGAAGGGTGGGCGAGGGTGCACGGGGGTCTCGCTCCAGCCCAGGGCACCCGGCGGAGGCGAGGGCTCGGTGCAGGGAGCAGGTCTGGGGGCACCCGGGCTGGTCAGAGCGAGGGGACGTGCTGGCACGGGTACACGGGGGTACCTGCTGCTGCAGCCGCGAGTGCTGAGCACACACCTCGCGAAGGAGGGCCCCGACTCCCAGATAACGCCCCGTGCCCGGGAGCTCCCCGCCCTGCCACAGCCGGGCTCAGCTGCCTGCACCTCCCCGGCTTCCCAGCTCAGCCCTGCCCTGGGCGTCCTCGGGGTTAAACCGGGAGCAAAAGGCCGGAGCTGCCGGTGGCCGAAGCCCGGGTGGGTTTGGCTGGGGGCCCCCCATGCTGAGCCCCCCCCGCTCTGCTCCCCAGAGGCCATAGCTCCGTACTGGACCTATCCCGAGAAGATGGAGAAGAAGCTCCACGCCGTCCCCGCCGCCAAAACGGTGAAATTCAAGTGTCCGTCGAGCGGGACACCCAACCCCACGCTGCGCTGGCTGAAGAACGGCAAAGAGTTCAAACCCGACCACCGCATCGGGGGGTACAAGGTACCAGAGCCGGGGGCCGGGGCGGTGTTGGGGGGCACCCGAGGGGGCGATAGGGAGGCAGCCCCCGGCCCTGCCCGTGTGGATGCTGCCAGCAGCTGCCTCGGGGCTCAATCCGGCCGGGTGCCCCTCGAGGGGCCGGGGCTGGAGGGCTGGCGCTGGGGCGGCGCGGGGAGGGGGAGGACCGGGAAGGGGCTCTTCAGCTTAAGAGGCACCGAGCCCCCTGTCCGCGGGGGCAGATGGGCCCCTCTGACATTCCTGCTGCAGAAGAGCCCGCGGGCAGTGACCTGCTTCTGGGTCATGTTTGCATCAGCTCAACTTCAGGGGGAGGGGGCGGCAGG